>NW_026294584.1:135910876-136383376 GCF_007827085.1 Peromyscus californicus insignis
AAGGGGCAGCAAGAGATGAGGTCGACTTGGTGCCTCCTCAGCAGTTCCCTTCTGGCTGCCCGTCATTCCATGAGTTCTGCCACTGATGGCAGCTTTCTTGGTTGTAAAGGGCTTTTTGTAACATTCATTATTGATGAAGGTCGGAATTGTTGCTTGGTTTTACATTACCACATGCTAATGGACACATAATGAGTCTGAAAGAGTTCCCACAGGAGTGCATCTGGAGGAGCCCCTTTTGGTCAAGCAGGGTTTGGAGTTGGGAAAAGGATCCATATGAGGAATGGCACTAAGGGCAGGCATGTTTTGAAGCTAAATGATAACACTCTTTGGTCTGAGGTGCATGCAGCTCTAGCTCTATGAGGTCCTAGGTTCCATACTCATCACAGCTAAAAAATTCTATCTTTAGTACTGCAAAAAGTTATCACTTCAGATTTTCAGGAACTTAGTTGTCCCTCTTCTTTAGGCTCAACCTAATTATAAGCAAACTGGTTATTTGAATACCTGCATAGCAGTCTTGTTTAAGAAGAAAAGAGGAACTCTTTACAATTATCGTAAATGCTGGTGAGGTTATACAGCATTGTGAATATATTAGAATACACTGAACTGTATACTTAAAATGATGAATTTTATGTTATATGAATTTATAAGCCAATATGAATCTGAATTCTTAAAAAGGAATTAGCTGGGCTGTGGTGGCGCACGCCTTTAATCCCAGCACTCGGGAGGCAGAGGCAGGCGGATCTCTGTGAGTTCGAGGCCAGCCTGGACTACCAAGTGAGTTCCAGGAAAGGTGCAAAGCTACACAGAGAAACCCTGTCTCGAAAAACCAAAAAAAAAAAAAGGAATTAAAAGCTAATGAGATGGCTCAGCGGAGAACAGTGTTTGCTGTCAAGCTTGATGACTTGAGTTTGATCTGACTGTGCCATGTGAAGGCTCATTTGTGCACACGTGCAAGCACGTGGATGCACACACGTATACACACTGTAATAAGACTTTTCTTTCGGTTTTTTGAGACAGAGTTTCTCTGTGTAGCTTTGGTGCCTGTCCTGGATCTCAATCTGTAGACCAGGCTGACCTCGAACTCATAGAGATCTCTGCCTGCCTCTGCCTACCGAGTGCTGGGATTAAAGGTGTGTGCCACCACCGCCTGGCAAGATGTTTTTAAATGAACTAAAAACATTAAATGAATACCAGTTTAGATAGTATTTCCATATGCCTTGCCTTTGTTTGAGACGTGCGGAATTCAGACATCCCATTCACATAACTCAAATTTCCTAGCCTCTAGCGAGTGCTGTGTTGCAGGTGCAGACAGAGTATGGGGAGCTCCCGCTGAGATTTTCAGCTTCTTTTTTCTGGAACAACTTTTGGACCAGAGTCCTGGGATTTGTAATAGAAATAGTTCACTCAGAGAGGGAGAAGGTGTGCCCAGGGGCGGGCCTGAGCTGGGGACCTGTCCTCATGCGGCAGTGCACCTTCCTAATGAGCTGGTGGTGGTTGTTTCCAGACAGAGTCTCTCTATAGCCCTGACTCTCTTGGAACTTGCTATGTCGACTCACAAACTCACAAAGACCTTCCTGGCTTTGCCTCTTGGGTACTGGGATGAAAGGGGCACCACCATGCCTGGCCCTAGTGAGTCTTAATCTCTTACAGCATAAATTTCAGAGTCAGGCTGTCAATTTCTGTAAGAAAAAGCCTGGCGGGGTTGTCTGTTTGAAACTACATTATAATAATAGCTTCATTGGGGGAATAATTAACATGTTTATTTTACTTATTTTGGAGACAGGGTTTCTCGGTATAGCCCTGGCTGTCCTAGAACTTGCTCTGTACATCAGGCTGGCCTTGAACTCAGAGATCCACTTGTCTCTGTCTTCTGAGTGCTGGTATTAAAGGTGTGCTCCATCACGGCCCACCATGCCAGGCTGGGAAATAATTAACTTTTTTTTTTTTTTAAAGATGTATTTATTTATTATGTATACAGTATTCTGCCTGCATGTGTCCCTGCAGGTCAGAAGAGGGCACCAGATCTCATTACAAGTGGTTGTGTGCCACCATGTGGTTGCTGGGAATTGAACTCAGGACCTCTGGAAGAGCAGTCGGTGCTCTTAACCACTGAGCCATCTCTCCAGCCCATAATTAACATTTTTAAACAACCTTCAGTATTCAGCCTATGAACATACTATCTAGCCCTTCATTTACTTAAACAGCTTTAGTTTGCTCAATAATACTGTAGTTTTGTATAGCATATGTATGCTGTACAATATGGGCTTCTTATACATCAGACTTGACTTTTTAATAATTAAATAGGATGGACTGTATGGGGTTTTTTGTTTTTGAATCTTTTTTTTATTTACTTTTATTTCATGTGCATTGGTGTTTTACCTGCACGTATGTCTGTGTGAAGGTGTCAGATCCCCTGGAACTGGAGATACAGACAGTTGTGAGCTGCCATGTGGGTGGTGGGAATTGAACTCAGGACCTCTGGAAGAGCAGCCAGTGCCTGTAACCACTAAGCTATCTTCTCCAGCCCCTTGCTTAGTTTCCATGTCCTATACTGATCACAGTAGCTAGTAAAGGTCTTCATCTCCTTTCTTTCTGAACTGAACCAACAGCTCCCTGTTCTGAGTGTGTTCCCTTTCTCCTCACTTCTGCCTTCTCTTTCTCACTTAATACTTCTCTTCTGAATACCTCCAGCAGTTTAGATCCAAAGGAACCTTCTAAAGGTGAGGCTCATCCTCAGAAGCTTGGAGGCTTAGACGTACCTCCCCCTTTTATCATTATTGTTGTGTGTGTTTTTGAGAGGGAAATTCTCATGATGCAGCCCAGATCACATGACTTCTTTAGCCTCTTGAGTCAGAGGTCTTAGGTGTGGCATCATAACCTGCTTTCTAGAAGCTTTCTCCCTTCCAAGCCTATAGATATAGGCCCTTCCAGTGTCCCTGTATAGTATTGTGTACTGTTATAATATATAATTGTGTAGTGTATATTAATATATCATGCTAGTATATATTATATAAATACTATATAAGTATATTGTATACCTATTTATATACCATTGTAATTTTTAAAAATTTTGTGTAGATGCACATATAAGCCTCATATGTGCAGGCATGCACGTGTCACAGCATGCATGTGGGACTCAAGAACCAAGAAAGGTTCTCTCCTCCTTTGGTTAGCAGGCCTGCACACTAATGGTCCTGTCCACTCTGGCGTCTCACCACCCTCCTAATGTAAGGTCAGATTTCTGGTCTTTGTGGAGACAGGGTCTCACTATGGAACCCTGGCTGGCCTATTCACTCTGTAGACTAGGCTGTTCTCACATTCATAGAGCCTGCCTCTGCCTCCTGAGTGCTGGGATTAAAGGGGTGTGCCACCACGCCTGGCTTTATACTTAGTCTCAAAGCTGCCTTGGCTGTCATTCCCATTTTATTCATGAGGCAATTGAAGTCTGAAGGACAGGCAAGGCATCCATTTTCCAAGAGGTTCAAACTAGTTCTTTTGTACTTACAAATTTTGTTTTGAAGACTGCACATTTCTCCTCTGTTTATTCCAAATTCACAGGTATCTCCCTGTGGAGGCCGGGGCAAAGGCTAAGCTAGAAGTGGGTGGTAGAATGTCACGTCATGTGATTTGTTCATGTGTATGTCTGGTTTTCCTTTTTGGTGGGGCTGATTGAGGAGTGCCTGGTCTAATGGATCTGTGGTGTGCAAAATTTTGTTTGTTAGAAGAAAATGATTGTAGTCCATATGACTATGAACTGCAGTGGTCATAAAGTGGCCGTCAGTTCATTCGCTTATATATTCTAGTCAGACTTTCTGCTGCATTTGAGTGTTGGCTAGCTTTTTTTGTGAAATTTCCCTGGATCTCTATAACATTGCAACCGATTGGTTCTCTTCCTGTCTTTCTTACCATGTCTTTTTTTTTTCCTTTTAATTTATTATGTATACAGTGTTTTGCCTACATGACATGCTTGCAGGCCAGAAGAGGGCACCAGATCTCATTACGGATGGTTGTGAGCCACCATGTGGTTGCTGGGAATTGAACTCTGGAAGAACAGCCAGTGCTCTTAACCTCTGAGCCATCTTTCCAGCCCTCTTACCATGTCTTAATCCCTGGGTTTGCCCAGCCTTTGTGGACACAGACCTGAAAGTTTTCTTACCTCAGTCCCTAAAATAGTACCTGCTAGGCAGGTTGTGCTGAACATGGATGGAGACCCACACTGCTGGTCTTTATTGATCCCTGGAGAGAGGCATGAGCTCCTGTGTCTCTAGTGTCTCTTCATCATGGCACAGCATCCAAATAAGTTGGCTTGCTTTGCTTGTGACTGGATCTTGCTGTGTTTTCAGGCTGGCCTGAGCTTCTGGACTTAGTGATCCTGTAACTCAGTTTCTTGGAGAGCTGGTATTACACACATACGCCACTGCACCCCACTAAAGACAGTATAAGTGTTATGTCATCAATTTCAAAATTTACATTTATTTATTTATTTATTGTGTGTATGTGCATGGAGGTAAGGAATAACTTGCAAGAGTTAGTTCTCTCCTTCTACCATGTGGGCTCTGGGGATTGAACTCAGGTCATGGGGCTTTGCAGCAAGCACCTTTACTTTGCTCAGCCATGTAACTGGCCCAGAGTAAGGTTTAAAGCAGAGCTCTGGTTATACTTTTCACCTTAAGAGATTCCAGTGACTAACCATTAGCTATGGGATCAAGTCCCTATCTCTAGTCTGTCAGCCATGACTGGACTTTCTACTCCTCATGGACACAGTACAGAGTGAGCAGTTTGCCGGCCCTGCCTCCTTTTTTTTTTTTTTAATGCCGAATGCTGTTTATTGAAGGAGGGAGGAGGTCTTGAATACAAGCTTACAGCACAATGGGAGAACCCCGGAGGGCAGAAGTTCTCTACCGATGTTTTACAATCTTTCATCTAAGCTGTTAATGCCCATTATGCAGGATACATAGACAAGGAACTTCCCTTAAGCATTCAGGAGGGTGGAACCCGGGAGGGAATTGGCATAGGGAGGATATCAAGGTCAAGGTCAGCAAGCAAGGCAACAGTTATCCGAAACGGGGGCCAGGGCCCCACAGGTCCCCCTTTTACTAATAAGTGAGATTCTGACTTAGGTTGCGTGGGACGTCAGCAGGTCACCTTACCCATCATGGAGACGCCTGCCCAGGCCACACAGGCACTCTGTCTTAGGTTAATGAGCGCCCCCCAGGTATTACCCGTCTGTGAATACTCATTATTATACAGGCTCAATCATGTGTGAGCTGCAGAGTTAACTGCTGCCAAAGATCTCAAAGTCCTGCCCCTTTTATAGCTCTGTGCTTTGGCTGGATGGCATCTTCTCGATGGCCTGTGCTGCCAGAACTGCAGGATTTTTCTGCCCTCACCCTGCCTTCTCACATCCAAAGACCCGTTCTCCTCTGACTCTCACTAGCACTTGGTCCATGACAGTGGTTCTGTGCTCACTAAGTGACAGACAGACCTTGTTTGCATTTCTCTGCTGTTTTGAGTTAACTGGCTGTACATGATGCAGTGGGACTGTCAGAAATTCTTTCTTATAGCCAGGCAGTGGTGGCCCATGTCTTTAATCCCAGCACTTGGGAGGCAGAGGCAGGTGACACTCTATGAGTTCAAGTTGTTTTTCTTAAGTTGACAGTTTTTAATATTAATGAGTCTATTTGTGGATTCTCCCTCTTTTTTAGGGCACTGTCTTTAGTCTTGAGTCTGAGGAGGAAGAATACCCTGGAATCATCGCAGAAGACAGTAATGACATTTATATCCTGCCCAGTGACAACTCCGGACAAGTCAGTCCCCCAGAGTCCCCAACGGTGACAACCTCTTGGCAGTCTGAGAGCCTACCTGTCTCACTGTCTGCTAGCCAGAGTTGGCACACAGAAAGCCTCCCGGTCTCCCTTGGGCCTGAGTCCTGGCAGCAGATCGCCATGGATCCTGAAGAAGTGAAAAGCTTGGACAGCAGCGGGGCCGGGGAGAAGAGTGAGAACAACTCTTCTAACTCCGACATTGTGCACGTGGAGAAGGAGGAGGTACCAGAGGAGGCGTTCCCAGGAGCTGCCGCCGCTGCTCCCTTGCTCCCACAGATCACCACCAAGGAAGCCACAGAAGTGAGAGTCGAGAAAGGCAGCCCCACTCCATCTGTGTTTGTGGAGTTTGGCGAGGAGGAGCTGGAGGCAGCAGCCCTGAGACCTGCTGCCTTGGAGGGGGCTGAGCGGGCCGTCCAGCTGAGCACAGAGGGAGCCGGGAGCAGGAAAGAGAGCCACACTGGGGAGGCCACTGCTGCTGGGGCAGCCAAGGGTGCTGTGGGCGCTGAGGGCAAGGCGGTACTGCTGTTTGGAGGGGCCGCTGCAGTTGCCATCCTAGCAGTGGCCGTTGGAGTTGCATTGGCTCTAAGGAAGAAGTAAGGGCTTCTTCAGAGGAGAAGACAGAAGGACATACGGCTTTAGTTGTATCCACTGGAACTTAGACCACCAGCAGCTGTCTGGACCTTACAGGGCACTGGGGAATTGGGTTTTCTCTTCAGCATGGCAGTGGCTTGAAATACTGTTCCCATTGGCCTGCTTGTCATCCCAAGGGCCTTGGCTCAGCTAGATTTGGAAGGGTAAGAGTGAAGTTCCCATCTAGAACAGACCTGTCCACTTGGGCACCCTTGACCTTTCAGTAATTCTCTGTAGGAGGCCGCCTTGTGCGTTATGTAACGATCGGCAACAGCCCTGGCTTCTTTCTACCCACTAGATGCCAGTGGCACCCCACTCCCAGTGAGGGCAGCCAAAAATGTCTCCTACATTGCCAAATGTCCCCCGTGGACAAAGTTACCCCCTGTTGAGGGCCATTGCTTTAAGGGATAGGGTTCAATTAAGAGAATCTGGGGGGCGGGGCGAGAATCTGGGGGAGGATGCCGCAGCCGGGGCCAGCCAGCTGTTCATCCTGTTGCAGTTTCTCGGAACAGGTGAACTTGCTATGCTCTGCAGCTGTTTTTATTCTGGTTCCCCATTCTGTAGCGTGAGGTGCTCTCCCACATTGCACCACCTCTCAGGTACTGCAGCACAGTGCGTCTCACCCTGTACCCCTTTCATACCCAACAACCCCCCGAAGCTTCCCATGGCTCCATCTTTTAAAGATGCTGCCTTTAGGAACCTTTTAAAAGATAAATACCCAGGCCAGGTTTGGTGGCACCATCTGTAATCCCAGCATTTAGGGAGTAGAGGCAAAGAGAGTATCTCAAGTTCAAAGCTAGCCTAGTGTACATACTGAGTCTGAGACCAGCCAGGACTGCATGGTGAAACCTTGTCCCAAGAAGAGATAAATATGTTGAAGCCGTGGGGACTTAGGGTCCTCCAGTCTGATTGGCAGTACAGGTTTCAGACCGCAGTCATTGTTCTTAGAGGCAGGAAGGTGGTCTACACAACCCGTCAAGGCCTGTTTGACCTCTTCCTCGTGTAGCTAGCCACCCCAGGTGCCCATGACTTAGCAGTGAGACCTCTGATGAAATGTACTTTATCTAGAACCCTGGGTTAGTGTGTTTCCCAGTACCTGACCTTGGTCGTTGGGACATCATCAGCTTCTCTGTGGGTCCCCTACCATGTAGGAAGCAGATCAGCCTTTGACTTAGAGAACAAGTTGGATCATAACCCGTATTCAGTGTAAATCATTGAAAGAAATGATAAAACCTTATCATTTAATATTAGGTATCACTTAATGAAAAGTGGGACAGAAACTTGAATTTTAGACTGAGACTGCTGCTCAGGAGCCGATTTGTTGGTCTTCAGAGTCCAAGGAGACCCCTTGGCCTGAACGCTTGTCAACCCGATGCCAGGGTGACAGACCAGGAGGACCCCATGTACTCACTCAGTAGCTAGTGGGACTCAGCGGGACCTTCCAGCACTTGGCTGACCCCACCCCTCAAGGAGGGCTGGGGCCTGCTCCTCTCATGCCTGCGGGCCACAGTGCCACCTGCAAGGCACATGTGCTTGGTAAGAAGTCTTCTCAGATTTAACTTAGTCATGTAACATTACTTCTTAGATCCTGAAATTTATAATAAAAATACTTTTAAGTACTCTTGTCACCGAGAGCTGACGTTTTAAATGTGCTTGATTTTTTAAAAATTATTTTTTAAAGAAATTATCCCTAAAAAAGTACTTCAAAGAGTTGATCAAGAAGAGATCTGAGCATGTCTGTGTGTTCTGTCGATGTGTTGCACTGTGATGCCCTGTTGTGAGTTTGTGTCCCATGTAGGGAGTGATGGTTGTTTTAAGGGTTCTCTCTAGTGTAGCTGGAGGTGATGGGAGTAGTTTCCTCAGTTCTCACAGCTGATGTGGCTCTATAGTCTGTCTCACGGGTCACAGAGACTGGCAGGTCACCTTGATTGTTGTTGTTGTTTTTAAGATTTTTCTTCCAGTATTAACCCTTTGGAACTTTGGACTCTTTAAGGGCTAGTAGTCATGTTCAGATGGGAGTGGCTAAGAAGTCTGCTAGAGGATATTTGTATCAGGGTTCTCCAGCAAGGCAGGAACAGGAAAGATGTGATCCTGAGCTATAACTGCTTGTTGCTTTATTTTACTACCCATGAACACTAACCTAACCTGCCCAAGTATATTCTTCTGGGTGCTGGTAAGTAGCTAACCTCCCATTAGTTCTCTGCACATGGAATCTTATTCCTGGGAGGTAGGTGTGTGGTATTGCATTGCCCACTGCTTGGCAGTGAGACGGAGTGGCCCCACAAGGGTGCTGCTCTGTCTCTGCACTTCCTAGGTTTGCCATCCTTTAAACAGATACAAATAAACAGGCAGTCTCCCGATGTAGCCTAGGCTGGTCTTGAGTTTGTACTCCAGCCTCAGGACTGAGATTACAAGTATGTGTCACCACACCTGGTCTTGCTGTTACATGAAAATTAGTTCTCAAGTCCTTGTTCTTCTGGGGGCTGATAGTAGGCCGTTTGTGCCCCTGGACTAAAGATTCAGAATGCTTTCAACTTGATTAGGGAACACACAGCATCAGATCGAGGCGCCACAGCCTCCTGTTCTTTGTGAACCAGAGGAAAGAAGGCTGTACTAGTTAGTGACTGTCACCTGTGTGTGCACTTCGTGCTAGGACTGGGCTGCATACTAGTCAAGTGCTTTACCACACTAGGCAAGTGCTCCATCCCTCCTACACCTTGACCCTTGGTAGAAGTCTTAACTGCCCCACTCAGTGAATTGATGGATGCTCACTTAGCCAAAAGCCAGTATGGTTTTCCTGACAAAACCACCAGAACTAAAGAATACCAACTTAATCTTCTGAGCTGACAAATCCGAGTCCAGAGTGCCTTAGCAGGAGGGACTTGCATGATCACTGCCTTCTAGAAGAGGGTCTAGACCAGTGGTTCTCAACCTGTGGGTCAGGACCCCTTGGGGGGTGGGGCATATATCAGCTATCCTGCATATCAGGTATTTGCATTACAGTTCATAGCAGTAGTAAAATTACAGTTATGAAGTTATGTGGTTGGGGATCACCACACCACAACCCGAGGAACTGTGTTACAGGGTTGCAGCATTAGGAAGGTTGAGAACCATTGCCCTAGGTTAACACGCCCATTTGGCCTGGTTCATGTATACCTCACCCAGAGCACCCCGGCCCTCCTGCCTGTGTTCCAGCCTCTTCACAATCATTTGTCCTAGGGAGAGTGGAGTTCTCGGAGTCTGGGCCTTTGCCCACAGCTGCCACTGTGCTAAGGCCCCACCCCCCCCCACCCCCCCCCCACCCCGCCCCCGGCAGAGAACACAGCGCCTGCTCCGCCTTTTGCTCTCAAGGTGAGATGTGGACATCTGACCTTTTAAGAGCTACTTTATAGGATTTCTAGCTAAAAAAAAAAAAAGTTCTTTCTCTTATTTTAGGTCTTCATGAATTCTACATGAGCTCTCTGCTCACTAGTATGATCAGCCTTGGCCTCTGTCTCTCTCTCTCTCTGACACACACACACAATCCTTTAGCAACAGTGCAGCACTGAGAACCTCCATTTGTGAGAGGGCCGTGGTATGCCGTGTTGGTATACCTTCTAAGTGAGCTTTGTGTGGTCACTGCCCCCTCTTGTTGATATGGATTGAGCACTTACTACTTGCCAGAGGCTACAGGGCTTTCTTACCTATGGCTCCTTCAGGTCCTGGAGCTGCTCCTCGGAGCTAGACTTCCCATGTTACAAAGGGGGAACTTGCCCAGAAAGCCTGGTTAATCTGGAGGCCTAGCTTACTAGAAGCATTCTTAGTGACTTTACCTGTGTTGGCAGTCCCCATAGAGAGCTGTGCAGTTTACGGCACAGACTGGGGTAGCCTATGCTCCACTTCCTGTTTCTTCAGATGTACCAGAGGCTAGTCTAAGCACTGAATTCAGTGAGTACAGAAAACCAAGGAGTATATACTCAGTAACTCCGGATTTCGGTGGGTAGTTCATGATCTCTGGTCCTCTTCCCTGTGGTGGCCATCAGTCCAGGGTCTGATGGACTGATGGCATAAGGAGAGATATGGGACACCTAGAGGGATTTTGGATTCTTGACATTCAGACTCAGGAATGACCAGATAGTCTTCCATCTTGTTCATCTGAAAAGTGCTTCCCAGTGAAATCCTGCCACAGAATTGACTCTTGTGGTTGTACAGCCATGGAACCTTTAAATAGAGTTCCATGGAGAGGTGGAAGCTGTTGTGAAAAGATGAACACATTGTCTTTTTCACACAGCCTGTCCCAACTTGGCTCGCCATGTCCCAGGTTGCCAGTTAGGGCCCTTCCCACCTCTTGTTTACACAAGGCCCCAGCCCTCCGCTGCTTCAGTGTCGCTCAGGTCAGAATTGTCTCAGGGACACTTGCAAGGCCTCGCTCGGCCCAAGTCGGAGGAGCCAGCTCAGGGGTTCTTCTGTTTTCTCCTCTAAGAGGGTATTTTAGACACTGCTTGTGCAGGGCTGTTCTTTGTATCACAGAAGAACCTAGTTACTGGACACACTCCTTCAGCAAACACTGACAGGAAAAGCTATGAATCTATCGATGTATGTGTGTGGATGCATGCCACAGTGTGCGTGTGGGAGGCAGAGACACTCGTGAAGTCAATTGGTTGCCTCCTTTTACCATGTGTCCTGGCACTTGGTGGAAGGCAGGCACCGTTACCCGTGGAGCTATCATGCCAGCGCCACATTTTGTCATTTTGAGATGACAGGTTGGTTTGTGGAGGCCTTCACCAAGGTTAGCTACAGCTCTCCTTAGTGAGGTCTGAAAAAGTCTGTCTGGTCCCTGTGGACACAGGCCATTTGTTGGCCAGCACAGAGGGGAAGGAAAACATGTTTTCCTGGACCTGTATTTTCCCTGCTCTTGTAATCTCTCTCTTCCTTCAGATTAAAAGTGCCTCTCTCTCCTAACTCCTTGATTCAGCTCAGTTTGTTCCTGGGTCTAGTATCTTGTAGTTTCCCCTCCCCCTGAAGTACTGGAATGGCAATTAATAACATAGCAGAATCAGGCAGATACAGCTGTTAATGTTTGCCCAGACTGCATGAGGTCCTGGGTTTGATGCCAGCACCACATAAACTGGGCCTGGATACATACCTGTAATTCCAGCACTCAGGTGCAGGAAGAAAGGCCATACTTGGCTAAGAGCTAAAGGCCAGGCTTTAATACATGAGATCCTATCTTTAAAAAGTAAAATTAGCACTGGGTGTGGTGGCGCACGCCTTTAATCCCAGCATTTGGGAGGCAGAGGCAGGCGCTTCTCTGTGAGTTCGAGGCCAGCCTGGTCTACAGAGTTTTATACAGAACAACTCTGTCTCAAAGGAAAAAAAAGGAAAGTAGCATAAGCATGTTACTCAGGCAGCACCCGTTTCCAGTCAGCTCTGACTTGCTAAATTCATTGTTGTGAATTGTTCTGGCTCCTTTCCCTTCCTGTTGTCTACTTTGTGCCCAATCTATTCTTTATCTCTGGGAAAGTGACAAAATTCAAGTCTACAAACCGTGCTTTCAGTCAGAAGCAATGTCTTGGGGGGACACACCCTGGAGGTGACAATAAAATGGAACTTTATGATAACCGGTGACTCATTTTTTTGTTCAATCCTCTTGCCATTGGGGGTTAGTTCAGACAGTCTGTTTTGTAGTCTAAGTATATGCATTCTTGGTTTGCCTCAGTTCTGAAAGCACGATCCTGGCATTCAAAGCCACATCTCAGCTCCCAGTGAGCAGAGCTAGTCAAGTCGCTGGAATAGAGCCAGGCTTAGGAACTGTGACCTCAAACACCTGCGTTTGTGCTGGACCTTCGGATGTACTAGATCATCTGGGAGATGTCGCTATGCAACCATCTTTTAGAGAAGAAAGCCTTTTATTTTAAAGAAACAAGTTTCTATCACTTAAATCAATTCACATATTTTTAGAACAGAATGAAAAATAGTCCCTGAATTAAAATCATCTGTCACTTATACCCACACAAGGATCGTGTTACTAAAGAAAAATCCACCCATTTCCATGATCCACCAAGCCCTCATGGCAGGGATGCATTCAAGATTGGAACACTTAGCAGGTAGTGGAGGCTCACGCCTGCAATCCCAGCATTAGGAAAGTTAGCAGAGCCACCCTGCGTTTGAGGATGGACAGTCAGACCTTGTCTCTGAAATACAGAAGTGAAGGAGGGCATTTGGCCTTGATACTGGAATCTTTCTAGAACGCTGGCCCAGGAGAGAGGATGGCAATTTTGCTTTACACCAAGAGAATCTATCGGCCGTGACTGGACACTGCCTCTGTGAACCTGACTGAGACGGTGGCCCGCTGCCCTGCGTGCACATGGCAGGTGACAGTGCCCCTGTTGATGACTGGCTGGCAGACCTCTCTCCTACGCATTCGGTTGACTCCGGCACTTGAGCTGTTCCTTGTGTGATGTGTTCCCTGGCGAGAACCTGATTGTCATAGCTGACATCACACAGATGAGGTGTGTGCACAACTCAGTTGGTCCCCCCTGGAATAGAAAGCTTTAGGAAACTGTCCCCGAAACAGCTAGGCCCTTGGGTATGGGTAGTGCGGGGAGGGCTGCTTAGCACTTCCCATGATTTGAGAGCAGAATCGAAGTCTCAGACCTCATTGCCTTTTACAAAGGAAGGCTGTGGCCTTCTGAGCACAGAGACGTCCCCTGCATTGGGTGGAATTCTCCCTCCTGGGCCAGGGCACCCCTCCTAACACCTTTCTGAAACAGAAGCCCGCCTGCATGGGCAAGACAACGTCCCAAAGCTGGCCTCTCGTGAACAGTAACTTCACATTACAAATAAGTTTTTCTGCCTTACAACCTGCTTTTAAATTTAATTTCCAAGTAGGAACCCATACAGCTGATAAAATAAAGGTACATGGTGTGGATGCAGGAGCTGGCGTAAGACCTTCAGATACAAGCAAGCTGGCATCTTCATTAGACTACCTCAATGTAGAAATCTTAAGTGAGTCACCAGCTCAAAACACTGTCCTGAAAATAGAGACCTGTCCTCACTCCGACATCTGTTTACATGGCTACGGTTCCTTCGGAGGCAGCTTCACCGTTCTTGCCGTATTGGGTTCCAGCCAGTCACTGCAGGCGTCCTTCAGTCCATCCCCTAAGACAAGAGCAGCAGAGTCAGTTCATTCTAGGATTCAGTGCTCTAGAACACAAGCGCTGCACTCTGGCTGGGGCTCAGCAAAATGCCTGCCTGACACACAGAGACCTGGGCTTAATCCCCAGCACCACTGACCCACGTGTGGTGGGGCAGGCCTGTAGTCCAGCACTCAGGGAGCTGAGGCAGGGAGACTGTCTTGCATTCCATGCCATCTTGGATTAGAGTGTGGACTCTGCCTTCCCCCAATAAACAAACAACCTCCTCCCCCAAAAGGGAGAGGTCACAAATATTATTATAGGTTAGATCTATCCCATCTAGCTTCCACTTGGGCTTAGCTTGGTGTAAGCACTCTTCCTGAGCATGCGCAAGGCCCTAGAATTATCCCAGCACCACCAAAATCAAAACTCATGGCTGCCCTGGCAATGGGCATGTCCTCAGGTCACTGAAGAGCTTAGACAGCCTTCCTCGCAGTCATTTATTATCCTTACTAGTTTCTCTCCATCATCCTTGGGAAGCACACTTTTAAAGAATTTACATTATGGGCTAGTGGGATGGCTCAGCGGGTAAAGGTGTCTACTGCCAAGTCTGATGAGGACCCGAGTTCAATTCCTGGGATCCACACAGTGGAGGAGAGAACCGTGCCCACAAGCTGTCTTCTGACTGCCACATATGCCGGACACACATGCCCCACGCAAATAAATAAATGTAGTCAATTTCTGATGACTTCTCTTACGCCTGGGGCTGTGGAGATGGCTGAGTGAGCTGCCCTGCAGGCATGAGCTGAGTCTGGATGGCCAGCAGCCATGTGAAAACCAGACTCGGTCTGGAGGCTGGAGAGATGGGTCAGCGCTTAAGAGCGCTGGCTGTGCTTGCAGAGGACCCTAGCTTGATTCCCAGCACCCACGTGGCTGCTCACAACCACCTCTAACTCCAGTCCCCGAGGATCCAACACCCTCTTCTGGCCTCTGCAGGCGTCAGGCACACACGTGGCACACAGGCGGTGCACCAATACATATAAACCAAAACCAAGTGGAGGTGCTAGTCTAACCCAGGGCCGGGAAGGCCGGGGTGGGGGGGAGCACCCAGGGCTCACTGGCCAGCTAGCTTAGCCTAAATGACAAGCCTCAGCTTCACTGAGACCCCAACTCAAAAAGACAGAAGATAAAAGCCGACACCTGATAATGACCTCTGGCTTTCATGGGCACCCCCACACACGTTCACACACCCCTATGCTTAGGTCTGTGACAGTACGGAGTAGCCCGAGAGCTGAGCCCTTGTCCGTTGTCCTTGTCCCTGCCACTCCATGTCCCCGACCCTGCTTGGATCCCAACACCTTTGCCCCTTAGCTGAACAGTCAGTCTTCAGTCAGTCAGAAGGGGGAGGGGGAGGGAGGGACTTCAGCAGAAGGCTCTGCTGGGTTCTGAACAGTCCAGAGAATAGGGTAGGCAAGCCGGCAGGGACCACAGGATCCCCAAGAAGCCAGGGGCTGGTGTCACTGGTCCTTACATTTCTAACCAAGTTCCTCACATAGGCGAATAAATTCTGGTTAATAAAGTTCACTGTCGTGCGGAAGACATCACGGAGCAAGGACGGCGCATGACTGGCCACGTTTCTGGCCAACAGCAAGGTCATTATCAGCATGGCCTTTTCATTCTCCATGTCTCTAGGGAAGGCCGTCTTCACCTCGTCAAGGGCTTTGGCCAGGCAGTTCCTCCTGTCCTGCACAAGAAAGAAGACAGTTTACTGATGTCCTTCCTTTCAGAGGGGAGCGGTCACTAAATGGCCAAGAGTGTTGGGCAGAGGGAATGGTGGGGAGTTCAGTCCCCACAGGCCGTGGAGAGGGGCCTGGGCACGGACCAGAGCGCGCTCACTGAGCAGCATGTGCACACACCACTGAGTTGCTCCCGGCAGTCAGATTCTTACAGGAGGATGGATGTTCACGAGGATGGCTGAGGCTCATCTTACTGGTGTGCTTAGCTTTAGGGGCTACATGTTATCTTTCCTTCATGTGGGAAAGGCAGACACTAGACCACAAGACCTGAGGAGATGGCTTAGAGGTTAAGAGCACTGGCTGCTCTTCCAGAGGTCCTAAGTTCAATTCCCAGCACCTACATGGCACCTCACAACTGTCACAACTCCAATTCCAGGGGATCTGACACCTGTGGTGATTATTTTGTTTGCACTCTAACAAATAAAATTTGTCTGAAGACCAGAGGAGGAGCCAGCCACTAGATTAAACAGAGGCCAGGCAGTGGTGGCACACACCTTTAATCCTAGCACTCAGGAGGCAGAGACTCCATCTGGATCTCTGAGTTCAAAGCCACCCTGGACTACACAAGATTAATCCATTTTAAAAGAGCCGGCAGTGGCTTTAATCCCAGACACACCTTTAATCCCAACACTTGGGATCACAGGCCTTTGCTCCCAGTATGTGGGACGCACACACGCCTTTAATCCCAGCACTAGGGAGGCTGAGACAGGAAGTGATATGGCTGGGCAGAGAGAGGAATATAAGGCGGGAGGAGACAGGAGTTTGACGCCCTTTCAGCTGAGGACTCAGGAGCATTCAGTCTGAGGATTCGTGGAGACAGGATCTTGGCTTTCAGCTGAGGAGTTGGCGAGGTGAGAAGTGGCTGTGGCTTGTTTCCTCTGATCTTTCGGCATTTACCCTGATATCTGTCTCCAGGTTTTTATTATAAGACCAATTAGGATTTGTGCAACAGACACCTTCACACCAACACACATAAGATCAACCTAAGTGAGTTATTTTTTCAAAAAAGAAGAGAATCCCCCTCCTCCGTCCCTTGCAGAGCCAGGTATTTCACAGCCTCGGGGTTTGGTATTCTCTCTCTCCTTGGGGAAGGACAAAGTGCCGAGGAACAGGCTTTGGGTCCTTCACAGTACTAAGCAAGAGGAGTCTTGTCAGTTTCTATGTGCCGATTGTAACCACAAAGCCAGGCAGAGGCACAGGTCACACAGTCACTCTGGGAAGATGACTTCAAGGCCTCCCCTGGCGTCTTCATCTGACTCTCCAAAGCGAAGACCGAGTCTTTCTGTAATCAGGCATTTTGGTCTTCTTTCTGGAGGCTTCCCCCTAAGTTCTGGACTCTGACTTAAGGGATCCCACATCTCAACTGATTACCATGCTGGTGGCAGTCAAGGACAGGACTCACTTCCTGAGAGACTCTGGCTCTGCAAAGGAGACCGTCCCCACACTTCCCAAGCGCCCTAGAGGAGGAGCTGGGGGGTTGGAGTCACATACTTACTTCCTCTGAGAGGCTGACGTTCCTGAACTGAGCCGCCAGATGTCTCACGAGTGTGGGATGGATGCTGTGGTCCATCTCATCGCCTACTTGGGCGAGACGCCTGGCAATGTTCTGGATGACTTCCTCCTGACTTTCGGAATCTGAACATGCAGGCAGCAGATACAAACAAGATTCAGTGATGGTCCTGGTCCACAGCTGCCTGCCACTTCCCACCTCCACACGCCCTTGTGAGGCCAGTCACGGCCGAGTCCCAGAAGGCCCGAGGAGCAGAAGCTGGCTGCAGAAGCAGGTCTGTCCCAGATGAACCACTTGCTGCCGCCGCCGGGAAAAGGCCCAGAGCTGCGGCATCCCCGGATGCACCGCGGAGATGAGCCTGGGACCAGCCTGGGCCTAGGGAAGGGGCTGAGCCGGCAGCGGCATCTGAGTCCCCGCTCTGCCACACGCTGCCCGGAGACCACGCATCCTTTACCTCCTCACAGGGCAGCAGTGGGGTTTCCCAGCCCCCTAACTCTGGAAAGGCCCGGGGCACTGTTAACTGGGGCTGTCCTGCCGTGTCTCCTCGAAAGCTGTCCTTCCGCCGCTTCCCCATGCTGCCCTGCCCTCCACTGCCTGGTCCTACTGTGCGGCGGCGGCGGCGGTCTCTGTCCAGTCTGCTCCCCTTCTTCTTTTGGCACTTACCACGCGCTTTCATCTGTTTCTATTGTCTGACACAACGGCTAAAACGTAGGCTTCTGAAAGCCTGTAATTCTGTTTAGATGAATTTATTTATGGGTACGCGTGTTTTATGTCTGTGTACCACTCTTGTGCCTGGTATCCACGGAGGTCAGAGAGGGCGCTGGATGCCCCAGAACTAGAGTGGTGAGCCACCGCGTGCATGAAGGAACTGAGCCTGGGTCCCCACAAGAGTCACACGTGCTCTTAATCACCAGCCCTTTCTCCAGCTCCTGGAAAACTAATTTCAAAATCTTCTGGTTTACTGTCAGATACCCAACACTTAAGAGCAATGCATGAGTGGCATATAGTTGGTGCCCAGCAGGTAATTTCGTGAATGAATGAGTGAATGAATAAATCACAAACTTGTACGTAGCTCCTAAAAAGTGCTCAGTAAATATCACTGAGTTTTTGTTTGAACCCCTCTGGCTTCCTGACAGGGACAAGCTCCCCCCTCAGGCAGCCGTCAAACTGGGCCTCACAATGCAGGCTTGCCCTGTATCTCAGAACCAGGAGGGGTACAGTGAGCTGGGTCTAAGGGGGACTCACTCTAAGGAAGTGGCGAGAGGCCCCACGCACTCAACGCTGGAGTGAGGGAAAGAGGGCTTCCCTCTGTCCTGTGCTCTCGCCCTCACGGCGGCTTTCATGGCGACTCGGCCTCACAAGCGGGGCAATCGCTCTCCACGCAGCGAATGCCTGGCCCTCGCTCAGTCGCTGCACGTCCTAGACGCACCACACTGCTCTCCAAGGCCTTTCCAGTGCTCGCTCACTTCTGCTGAGTGACATGTCACCGGGCTTCTGGTTCCCTGTGACAATGTCACTCCTCCTTCTGCTCACTCACTCGCTGAAGCTTCTACTCTGCCCTCTCCCAGTCAGACCAGACTTCTCCCAGGCCTCGGTGAGACCAAGTGCCAGCCCCACAGTCTCCTTTCCTGACACCCTTGCAGTTTAGCCAGGCTTTGGCGTCGGAAGGCATGACCGAGGCAGAAAGAAGCAGGGAAAGACTTACACAAGTTTCAGGCTAGCCAGGTAACAGTGAGACCCTGTGTCAAAAACATTAATTAACCAGAGGAAAAGAGAATTAAAAAAAAAGGCGAAACCAGTCGCTAGTCTCCCTCACAACCACTCCGGGGCGGCGCAGCCTCTGCCTGAGATCAGGGAAGCTGGGCTTGCTTAGCAGCAGGTACCAAGTCCAGCTTGAAAGGTCAGCTCTCTTTGGTTTGCTTGCTTGCGACAACCCCAGGGCCTTAGAAAGGCTAGGCACTCTCTACCTCTGACCTACATCTCCAGCCCCTGGCCTGCAGGGTTGGAAGGCCTCAGTCTAGGGCTTGGAGGTCCTGGAGGCCTACAGAGCAGTGACTCGAACCAGGATCAAACGTCAACCGAGGGCCAGCGAGTTGGCTCAGGGGCGCTTGCTGCCCAGCCTGACAACCTGAGTTAGATCCCCAGACCCACTTGGTGGAAGGAGAGAACCAACTCTGACTCTATCCGAATGCTAGGACATGTGCATACCCCATACCCAGACAGACACGAAGTTTTTAAAAAAGTCATCCAGCAGTCTCCAGCTCAGGAACACACTGGCCGGGCAGAGCCCCAGGCCCGCGCATTTTGAAGAACTTCTCACATAATGCCAACGTGCACACTACCAACAAGTGCTCTGAGCACGTGGCACACCCCAGCCTTTAGGAAAGTCCCACCCCCCTGCTGCAAACAGCACCGGAACAGAGATACATTAAACAGAGGCTTCGAAGGGAGCCCAGGGCTCAGGTCAGGGAAAGACCAAGTCTAGATGTGGCCAGAGTGACACAGGTTCATCAGGGAGTGAGACCGCATGGTTCAGGGACAGCTCGGCTGAGTCCTGCTCCTGAAGGATGAGCAGTTTGATCTGAGGCTACTCATTTCCCTCTGCTGTGCCTCGGTTTCCTTATCTGGAAACGAGGGTCAGAATACTTCTGTGCTCTGGTTATCTCTTAAGGTAATAGCAAGTCACATATGTTAAGGTTTCTGAAAGAATGCAAAAATGACTAAAGGCAGGAGTTTTAGCTGGACTCAGAATTCAGCTAGCCTACACAAGGTCCTGTGGAGCTGTGTTAGAGTCGCTTGGAGGCTGGGACCAGACTAGCAATGTCCTAGCCCTCCCAGATCTGAATGGCAAGGCCAGCCTTGCTAGGTTTCAAAACTCCCTAGGTCTTTGAAATTCCCAATCTGAAGCTGGTGGCAGCTGAGTTATGAAAGCTCCAGCAGCATCCAGTCTTTGGCTACACCACACTGTAACTGCTTGGGACCTATGGTAAAAAGCCCGTTTTGTTATTGGTCCAGACCTGGAGAGAACTCAGAACTCCTCAGAAGGAGGAGCTTTCTAATTAGTCCTGAAGCGGGACAATGAGTTAGACATGACGCAGTCAAGCACAGACCGAAGACAAGTCACATGACACGCACACATTTAAGAACCTGACAATGCAGGGTTACAGACTGAGCCCCAAAGCTCCCTGAAACCTTGGGGGGGCAGTAAAGCCTAGATATGGGGTGAAGGGGACAAGGCCGGGGCCTACCTGGCTCTATTCTTCCCTGGTAGAAGGAGCGGCTGGCCCGGCCGCCATCGGTCTGCAGCTCGTCCTCGAAGTCTGCATCCAGGTAAACTTCCACGGGCAGCTCCTGACTCAGCGCCTCCAGTTCTTGGTGGAAATTATACTTGGAGCTTTGGAGAAAGCCAAACACCAGCAGGTCTGTGATGTGCTCAGCCTCCAGTCCTGAGCCGTTGCTGACCTAAGGTGAAAACGGAGTCAGGAAGGCTCATGGAAGCCTGGGTCAGGGCACAGGCGGGCCTGAGGCTCACTGCCTGTAAGAACCAGCAACTCTGAGGATCCAAATGCTCCAGTAGGAGGCCCAGGGGTGGAGGCACATTCTGCAGTACCCTCTGTGGCAGAATAGTATTTAAGGTGGGTTACTTTTGTTTATGTTGCATTTGTTTAACTCTGTGTTAGTGTGCCTGTGTAACACACCTGATGGTCTAATAAAGAGGTGAACAGCCAACAGTGAGGCAGGAGAGAGAAATAGAGAGTATAAATAGAAGGAGAAATCTGGGGGGAAAAAAAAGAGCCAGAGAAGGAGGAGGCCTCCAGGGGCCAGCCACCCAGCTACACAGCAAGCCACGGAGTAAGAGAAAGATTTACAGAAGTAAGAGAATGGGAAAAGCCCAGAGGCAATAGGTAGATGGGATAATTTAAACTTAAGGAAAGCAGACAAGAAGCAAGCCAAGCTAAGGCTGGACATTTATAAGTAAGAAGAAACCTCCGAGTGATTTATTTGGGAACTGGGTGGCAGGCCCCTCCAAAGAGTAAAAAACAACCAACAACAACCCTCCCCAACTACCAAAACCTGCAGACACCAAGGGATGATCTAGTCACCTTCCACAGAAGGCCTCCTGAAAAACCCCCTGGGGAAGCAGCTTCAAGGGTAAGGCCTGCACACTGTCTCAGGGAAGCCAGGCAATGTCATCATTTCAGTTCCGTCCTTCTTTACACACAGAGCTGAGTCTGATGGCACTGGCTCTGTTCCCAGCAACAAGCACTTCTTCTCCATCATTCCCTTCACGAGCCCAGGATGGTCTTGGCAGGCTGACCCAGGTTGGTCAGACTCTGCCTTTACCCTGTTCTACTTCAGGAGCAGGTGTGCAAAATCAGAGCCCCCAGAGCTGGCAGGGAGGGTCTTGCTCACAGGCCTCTCTGCTCTTCACTGCAGATCTACAGTGTGTCCAAAGCAACACCTGGGAAGCAGCACTGGGGAGGAGCACTGGGGAGGAGCACTAGGAAGGAGAACTGGGGAGGAGCACTGGGGAGGAGAACTGGGGAGGAGAACTGGAGAGGAGAACTGGGAAGCAGCACTGGGGAGGAGCACTGGGAAGCAGCACTGGGGAGGAGCACTGGGGAGGAGCACTAGGGAGGAGCACTAGGGAGGAGCACTGGGGAGAACTGGAGAGGAGCACTGGAGAGAACTGGAGAGGAGCACTGGAGAGGAGCACTGGGAAGCAGCACTGGGAAGGAACACTGGGGAGGAGCACTGGGAAGCAGCACTGGGGAGGAGCACTTGGGAGCACTGGAGAGGAGCACTGGGTAGGGCACTCAGACAGCAATGCCTGTACCATGAGTCCCTACAGTACAAGAAAGTTTAGAAATGAAATTACGTCACTTAATGGCCCTCAATTGTGCACTTAATAGATGTAGTAAATGCTAACTTTACGTTACTTTACCATACCAAGCTGGAATAAAAAAATTCAGAAAGTCAAAAACATCTACAATAAAATATAAATTCTGATGGGGGGCGGGGTCAAATGCCAAGATAAAGAGAAAATGTCAACATTTCACTGTGGCCTCAACCCTGCGGGCACTGGGCAAGCTACCTAACTTCCTTGCAGCAGGAGGAATCTCATCCAGCCTTGCCCCCGGGGGAGGAGGACCACAGGAGAGAGGCACTCTCTAAGGGCCCTGCAGGACAGCAGCAGACAACAGCCTTGCAGCAGACTGTGGCTGACTGGAAGGGGAGACGTCAGGAGACCCAGAGACCACTATCGCCCACGGCCAGCCAGTTCAGCCCCTCACTGGGGCAAGTGAGAGTCCAGGTCTTTTCTGTTCATACAACTAGTCTGTGTTGCCCCCGCCATGTCTACAGGCTGACAGTCATGTCATTCCATCCTTCTGGAAGGACCATTCCCCACTCCACACCAAGCCCCTGTCGGGTGCCAATGGAGACCAATTCTGTTGGCTATTTGAGGTGAATCTCCGCAGACCTGTCAAATGAGGGATCAGGTTGCATCATGAACAGGAACATCCAGGAAGAACAAAATGGAAAGATGCCGGAATCTAACCTGAGAGTCCATGGCTCAACCTGTGCAGCTCCAAGCGCTGCCGCCTCCCGAGTCCAGGGAACAACCTGAAAGAAGACATCCAGATGGGTAGGTGGCTGTTCCCTGAAGCAATGCCCTGTGGCCCCTCAGGATGCAAGACGTCCCCCCCCCCCCTCCCTGCAGCTGAGGTCATACCCACCCACCACCACTGGCTCTCAGCCCGGGTTCCTTGCTTGCTCTCCACACAGAACCAGAGCAGCAACCCAGTCAGTCAGGTCTGCAGGCTTCCTCCTTAGAGCCTCAGCTGGTGCTTCACTGGGCAACCCCAGGCCAGTTCTCCAAATTTTGCTACTCACAGTGGTCAGGCCAACCAGCACATCCCACACAAATTCCTATAGTTAGTCCTCACACTAGTCAGTCAGGTTTCCAGCTAGTCACATTCACCTGCAAGATTGCAGAGCATCTACATTATAGGATCAGGGCCTGCCAACAGCACCTGCCCATTTCCCCTTTCCACCCACACAATGAAGCCGAGCAGACAGCGTGTATTCCGACTTCATGGGAAGAAAACAGTTTGGAGGATCATTCTGAGCTCGGCAAGACAGCTTGGCTGGTAAAATGTGTCTGTCACTCAAGTTTTCTGACCCACCACACACTGATTGGACCAAAGCCACTGAAGAACTGAATTTAAGAAGTATGTCCAGCCGGGCAGTGGGAGCGTCCTGCATCCTGATGGGCTCCACAGGGGCCCTGCTTCAGGAACAGCCACCTACACCATCTATGGCGCACGCCTTTAACCCCAGTGCTTGGGAGGCAGAGGATCTCTGAGTTTGAGGTCAGCCTGGCTACAGAGTGAGTTCCAGGACAGCCAGAACTACACAGAGAAACCCTGTCTCAAAACAACAAACAAACAAACAAACAAACAAACAAAAACCAAAAAGAAAAGACAAGACGTATGTCCAGCCAAGCGGCTTTGTCTGGTGTGGGGTCTTATGACGAGGCATTCTGAGGTGTTCCACAGTTTCATCACCTTCATCAGGTTAAAATGCAAATCCGGGTGAAGACTCTGACCAGCAAGACCATCACCCTAGAGGTGGAGCCCACTGACACCACAGGAAATGTGAAGGCCAAGGTCCAGGGTAAGGAGGCACCTCCCACCCGCAACCAGCAGAGGCCCGCCCATCTTTGCAGGCAAGCGGCTGGAAGATGACCATACTTTTTGATCCAGAAAGAGTCAAGCCTGCACCTGGTCCTCCATCTGAGGGGTGGCTGCTACTTCTTCAGCCTGCGTTTCCGGTGGGCACTGATGACATTACACTAACGCCATTTGCCCCATTCAAGTTTAGAAATTACAAGTTTCAGTAATAGCCATGTGTGCTGGCGCACGCCTTTAATCCAACCATTTGGGACAAAGGCAGGCAGATCCCCGAGTTCGAGACCAACCTGATCTACAAAGCGAGTTCTTGGACAGACAGGACTATACAGAGAAACCTATTTCAAAAAACAAACAAAAACAAACAAACAAACAAACAAAAACCATACACACACACACACACACACACAAACACAAACCAAAAACCCCAAAAGCAAAGCTCCAGTAACAGCTGAACCTCTGTTTAAATGTTAACGAAGATGTCCATTCACTGTATACACTGTTATCGAAAATGCAAATACTATGGCTACTATGGACAGTAGTGTGGGGGTTCCTCAAGAAGCTACTCCCAGGAACAGGCCGGAATGTGCTTGCCAGCAAACCGGTTGACCTGAGTTCCAGCCTGGAATAATGTGAAAGGTCGAAGGAGAACCGATTCCAGGCTCCTCTGACCTCCGCACCGTGTGCCCCGCCCCCACAACATACATACAATAATAGACAGAAAGAATATTTAAAAAGCCACCTTGTTCGACATTTCCCATCACCTCCAGAAGCATTAGACACGGGTGTGAAAGCGAGGGCGAGACCTCACCGTGGTCTTGGCGCTCAGTCACGGCCACAGCAGAGGCCACTTCCTCCAGACGCCACCAGGTGGAGTCTGGGGCAGGAGAGCTGCCTTTCTGGGCCAGAAGGGTCACCAGTGAGATGAACAGACAATGGGTCTACTCAGACACCCCCTCACTCTCCCGGGGCCCCAAGAGTTTCTCTTGTACCATGGAAGCCAAATGTCCTGAAGTAGCTGAGCACTCTGAACCTCACGAAAGCCCCCCTCCCACATGTCTGAAGTGCAGACACAGGCCACACCAGGCGGGAAGACGGCCCGGCACTTGAGTGCAGTTACACATAGATCTGGGTGTCTGTGTGTCCCACATGCCCCCCTGCTGAGGTTTATCTACACAACTGATCACTAACCACTACGCAGAAAGTCATACCACTGGAGGCACCCACTCATTCACTCACCAAGTGTCCAAGGTGCCAGGGGCTACAAAGCAGAACACAGAATGCCACCAAGACAAGATCTAGAGAGGAAAAAGCCACCCAGATTTAGGGCTGATGAACGCCCAAGAAACAGCCAGAAAAACATAACAAGTTTTCCATCTTTTAAAAAAAATTCTTTAATTTTATTGCATTGGTATTTTGCCGTGGGTGTCAGGTGCCCTGGAACTGGAATTACAGAGTTGTGAGCTGCCATGTGGGTGCTGGGAATCGAACCTGGGTCCTCTGGAAGAGCAGCCAGTGCTTTCTAGCCTTGAGTTTTCCATCTTTTTTTTTTTTTCAGAGCTGAGGACCGAACCCAGGGCCTTGTGCTTGCTAGGCAAGCGCTCTGCCACTGAGCTAAATCCCCAGCCCAAACTTTTTTTTTTTGGTTTTTCGAGATAGGGTTTCTGTGTGTAGTTTTGGTGCCTGTCCTGGATCTCGCTCTGTAGACCACGCTGGCCTCGAACTCACAGAGATCCTCCTGGCTCTGCCACTACCCGGCGAGTTTTCCATCTTTTTAAATGAACAAATGTTAACTCATTACTCAACAGAAAACAAAAACAAAAACAAAAACCCACAACACAGTGCCTTGTTAAAACTGCCAAGGGCTAAAGATGCAGCTCCGTTGGCGGACTGCCTGTCTCACATGCAGGAAGCCCTCAGGAAGTAGAGCAGGAGATGATCAGAAGTTCAAGGTTGGAGGCTGGAGAGATGGCTCAGCGGTTAAGAACACCAACTGCTCTTCTAGAGGACCAGGGTTCAATTCCCAGCACCCACATGGCAGCTCACAACTGTCTGTAACTCCAAGATGTGACACCCTCACACAGACATGCATGTAAGCAAAACACCAGTGCATATAAAATAAATAATTAAAAAAAACAGTTCAAGGTCGTCCTCTACTGCACTTAGGCTGGGCCAGGCTGGGCTACATGAGACCTTGTCTCCATAAAAATAAATAAATAAATGAATAAAAATCATTCAAGAGTTGAAGAAGCATAGACGATGGGAACTAGAAGAATTTGTAGCCGCCTGCAAGACTGCCAGGAGCTGGAAGGCGAGAGTGGCCTTCCCTGGGTGAAGTTCCTGTGCTGGTCTGTGGAAAATGCCTGCATTAACATCTGCCGTCTACAGAGCAGCAATACCCTAAAGGGGATGACAGTTAAAAGACCCAAGATTCAGCACTGCCCAGCATGCCTGAGGCCCTGGGCTAGATGCTCAACAACCTGAAAACAAAGTATGCCTTGAGGGGCTGGTTGGAGACTGGAGAGATGGTTTGGCAGTTAGGAGTGCTTCCTGCTCTTCCAGAGGACCCAAGTTCGGTTCTCAGAACCCATGCCAGGTAGTTCATAACCACCTGTAACTCCAGCTCCAGGGGGATCTGATGTCCTAATGGGCCTCCGTGGGCAATCCATACAAGCATGCATGCACACACACAGATACAGACACACACACACAGATACAGACACACACACACAGACACACACACAGACACATACACATACAAACAGACACACACACAAACAGACACAGACACACACACAGACACAGACACATACACACACACACACACACACACACACACACACACACACACACACACACACACACACTAAAGGGGGCTGGAGAGATGGCTCGGATGCCCCACCAGAGGACCCAGGTTCAGTTCCCAGCACTCATTTCTCCAGCCCTCCCTTCTTTTTCTTTTTACAAGACAAATGGTCAAATCTGAGATTTTCTAGGGTTACCCAACATAGCTTTAGGTGTAAAGAGCCTGAAAAGGCTGGGAACAAAGCTTGATGGTAGAACACCGGCCAACATGAGCAAGGCCCTGAGAATTCCATCCCCAGCATGCAAAATATAAATGAGTAAATAAACAAAGTTTCTTTTCTAAATCTAGGGTCTAATACTAGAAAACAATAAACACCAAGTGTTGTCTGAAACCGGAGGCAGCAGGACGGCCGATTCGATTAAAACAGGAACTCATGCACCGAGAAGAGGCTTGGTTACCCATTAATGACACCACCTTGACTGT
Organism: Peromyscus californicus insignis; assembly: GCF_007827085.1. Taxonomy (NCBI): domain Eukaryota; kingdom Metazoa; phylum Chordata; class Mammalia; order Rodentia; family Cricetidae; genus Peromyscus; species Peromyscus californicus. Next base: position 135,937,734 of record NW_026294584.1, read on the forward strand.
TTCATAAGCAGCTAGCTTACGTTCTGTTTCCCCCTCCCCCGGTCCCCACTGCTGTCTAAAAGCCAATCAACATGCAGCTGCAAAAGTTACTTCCTGTAAGAGCTCACAGGTGAGCATGAGAGGGGTGGCATATGCCGTAGCATGTGTGGAGGTCAGGGCCCAATTCTGTGGTGTCAGTAATCTTTTTATACCTCTACATAAGCTCCAAGGATCAAACTGCAGGTCACCAGGCTTGCCGGGCAAATGTCTTTACGCACTGGGATATGACTTTTAGGTCCAGGAAATCCCAGACTGGACACCTTTTATATTTTTGGTTGTGAGCCTAGCCTTTAACGGCTGAGCCATCTCTCCAGCCCGGACACCTTTTCAAAGAACCAGCGAGGCCTAACTGACTCCATAAGCCTGCTGCAGGGGTGTGGACTTACAGTCCCAGGGACTGGGGGGCTGAGGCGGGGGCTCCCTTGAGCTCCAGGGTTAGCCCAGCATGGGGAACACAGCAGGGCAAACACAGGGACACCCCTGGAACCATCCCATTAAATAAGAAAAACCAGCAAATGATCAAACAATGTTTTATATATATATATGTATGTGTATGTGTGTGTGTGTGTGTGTGTGTGTGTGTGTGTGTGTGTGTGTGTGTGTGTGTGTATGTATGTATGAAGTCATCAATTTTTTTTTTTTGAGACAGAATCTTACTGTGTGGCCTTGGCTAGCCTGGAACTGGTTACCTAGACCAATCTAGCCTCAAACTTACAGAGATCCTCCTGCCTCTGCCTCCTGAGTGCTGGGATTAAAGGTGTACACCACCATGCCTGGCCATAAATAAGTAAAATAAAAATACATACAGTGTTTAAAATTTTTTCGGGCGCCAGATGTGGTGGTGCACGCCTTTGATCCCAGCACTGGGGAGACAGAGGGAGGAGGGCTCTGTGAGTTTGAGGCCAGCCTGGGCTACAGAGTGAGTTCCAGGACAGGCTCCAAAGCGACACAGAGGGACCCCGTCTCAGACAACGCAAGCAGAAGTGGTGTTGTTTGTTTCAGGACAGTCAGAAATTTAAAAATTTCCGGTTTTAAAAAGGAAATAAAGTAAGTTTTCAGGGAGTAGGAAGGTGTCTCAAGTGTGAGAATCTGAGTTCGGATGCCCAGAATCCACCTAAACGCTGGGTGGGTGTGGCGGCCTGCCAACAGTTCCAGCCTCTGAAGGCAGAGACAGGAGTCTCTCCTACAGGGTCAGGGCTCACTTGAAAATTTTTACCTAATTGAGATTCCCCACATCAACCACATTCTGTGCACTCATACACATATGCGCCCCTATCCTATGAAAAAAGTAAAAAACAAAACAAAACAGTTTCAGTGGGTTCAGATGAGTCAAGAAGTATTTTTTAGGCTGAGTGTGGTTGTGCATGCCTTCGATCCCAGCACTCTGAAGGCAGATGAAGGCCGATCTCTGTGTGTTTCAGGCCAGCCTGGTCCACACAGAATTCCAGACAAGCCAAAGTTACATAGCAGAAGTGTTTATTTTAATTTTCAGTTTGAAGCTGGGTGCAATGTCACAGCCGCAATCTCAGCGGTTCAGGAGGTGACATGGGACTTCGGTCAGCTAGGGAGCAGGAGCCCTCCCCACCACCCACAAAAAGAATAGTGATTAAATTATCTGAACACAAACTTACAGGTAAATAGTATGTAAGAGAAATATTAGCTGCTTTCACAAGTAAACCTGTAGAAATGTAAAAGGGGGAGATAGGTAGATAAAATGTATAGCTAATTTTTGTAATATCTTAACTATGTGAGCTCAGCATCTTAAAACTTTTCTGAGTTTTTTTCTATTAGAGGCTTTTTGCTTTTTTTCCCCTTAGAATTGGGTAACAGAGGACATGCTCAGTATGAGCAAGACCCCCAGTTCACAACTCTGCATCAAAAAACAAAAACAAAAACCCTAAAATAGCTGATGCACTGCCATGACTCCAATTTTTCCTTCATATTCCAAATGTAGAAGCACAATTTTTAAAAAGATCCCGAGTGATTTGTATATGTAACTCATCCAGATAGTGCTGCTCCAGCAGAAGACACTCTCTCGAGAGCCGAAACCCCAATGATTAGAGCAACTTCTCACATTCATGAGAGGCAAAGCCCTTCTCAACTATAGCCGAGGATTCCTGCACCAGCTTCAGCTGTGGTCAAGAACAAACCTAGCAGCTACTCAAAAGGCTGAAGCAGGAGAATCACAAGTTCAAGGCTGGCCTAGGCTACTTAATGAGACCTTGTCTTAAAAAATACAAAATAAGGCTGCCTAGAATGCACAAGGCCCTGGGTTCACCACGGGAGTTTGGGCGGGGGAGGATGTGTTTTACTTTCTATTGTAATAAAACACTTGACCAAAAAACAACTTGGGGGTGAAAATACATATTTCAGCTTACAACTCTCAGGTCACGCCCCATCACTGAGGGAAGTCAGGGCAGGAACTCAAGGCACGAGTTCCTTGAGACAGGCGTTGATGCAGAGCCCATGGAGGAATGCTGCTTACTGATAGGTTCTGCCAGCTGTCTTGCAGCACTCAGGACCACCTGCCTGGGAGTGGCTCTGTCCACAGTAGCTGGGCCCTCCCACATCAATCATCAACCAAAAAAGTGCCCCTGAGGCTTCCCTACAAGCCAATCTGATGGAGGCATTTTCTTAGCTGAGGTTATTTCTTCCCATATGACTCTAGCTTGTGTCAAGTTTACAAAAAAGACTAAGCAGTGAGCGTGTACACACACATACACACATACACACACACACACACACACACACACACACACACACACACACACACACACACACACACACACACACAGGAGAGGGGGGTCAGGAGGGAGAGGGTGAGAGACCCAAACTCATAGGTCCAGATAACAAATGCTGTTCTTCCCACTGTGCCGTGGGATGGTCTGTATGTCAAATGTGTTGCTCTGATTGGTTAATAAATAAAACATTGATTGGTCAGTGGCCAGGCAGGAAGTATAGGCGGGACTAACAGAGAGGAGAATTGGGAGAACAGGAAGGCGGAGGGAGACACTGCCAGCCGCCGCCATGACAAGCAGCATGTGAAGATGCCGGTAATCACGAGCCACGTGGCAAGGTACAGATTTATAGAAATGGGTTAATTTAAGATGTAAGAACTAGATAGCTAGAAGCCTGAGTCATTAGGCCAAACAGTTTAAATAATATAAGTATCTGTGTGTTCATTTTATAAATGGGGTGTCAGACTGCTGGGGATTGGCGGGACCCAGAGAGAAAACTCTCCAGCTACACCACTGGACACAAAACCAAGTTCAACTGAGCTCAAGAGACTAAGGAATCACTCAAGAGAAAACAGTCCTGCGACAGGTGCTCTCTCAACAGAGAACAGATGTGCCACCCTTCACATGATGAACAAATGTTAAGACCATAAAACTGAATCCTTGATGTGCCAACAAGGAGACCACTTCATCTGTCATGTACCAGTCACGGACCAAGACAAAACCCAAAATGGAAGACAGGGATGCCAGACACACTGGTCAGCAAGTCCCACTACTGCCTCTACTTCCCAGGTACCGGGATGTCACACACGTGCTGTGGTGCCCAGCTCACTCGATCATTTTCAAGCCTGGCTGCACGCTGGAATCTACTGGCATGCCCCTGAACATACTGATCTGACAAACATCACCCAAGGAATCCACTAAAAAAGCTACCAGAACTAACTCTCTAGGAAAGCAAGGCAGCAGAGAAGAGAGCACCGTAGGGCTGTTTTTCTATACACCACTGATAATCCAAAATAAAATTAAATGACTATTATGGCACCAAGAAATAGAAAGACCTGGGCTGCACAGTAGAACACATGTCTCCCAAGAGCCTGAGATCAATCCCAGTGCTGTGGAAAAAAAATTAATACACACATACAAAACATTTACAATAGGAATAAATTTAATACAAGTGTCAGGCCTGGACACTAAATGAAAACTATAAAGACCGCTGAGAGGAAAAAAAATAAAAGGCTAGCACCTGTCATGGATGGGAAGACACCATGCTGGAAGACCACAGCACTCCTCACACGATCTGCAGATTCAGTACAGTTCCTATAAAAACGCCAGCTGGCATTTTCTGCAGAAATGACAAGCAGTTCCTAAATTCATAAGGGAATGCAGAGGACATTTTCAAAAATAGCCAATCTTGAAAAGGAGCAAAGTAGACAGACTTTTACTTCCTGATTTCAAAACTCACTATAACACCAGAGAGTCATGACAGTGTGGGCCTGGTTAACAACCATCCATCGATGGTTCCTCAACTGCTGACTGGGAAGCCGCCGCCAGGGGAAAGAACAGTGTTTTAATCAACGACCCTGGAACAACCAACTATGCCTAAGCAAAGGCATGAATCCGAACCTCTGCCTGATGGCATACAAAAGATCTCAAAACATCTCATACCAAAGACGCCAGGAGGGCTGCAGAGAGAGCTCAGCAATGAAGAGAACTGGCTGCTCTTCCTGAGGACCTGGGTTTGACTCCCAGAGCCCATATGGTGGCTCCCAGTTGTCTTCCACACCAGTTCCAGGGGATCTGACTCCTGGCCTCCACAGGCACCAGACACACATGTGACACACAGACAGGCATGTAGAGGAAACAGACACATAAAAGTAAATACATTTGAAAAAAAAAAATGATAGAGGTCTTTCCTATCAGACAAACATTGGCCATGGACATACTGTCCAGACTCAGGAAGACAGGGAAACTTCGGGGTGCTGTGGTAGCATTAGCAATCACAGGACACACTGGGTCAGGGCATCCAGAGGATCTACTTCCGGAGACAAACCCAGGTCACTCTAACAAAGTTGTTCTGAGTCACCTAAGAGGAAGTGAGCCCAACTGTCAGTGAGCAGACAGGGTCAAATGATACCACAAACAAGAGCGCAGCTGTCCCACCATGAGGTGGCATGAGCCGGCTTCTCTGGCATCCTGGCACACTCCCTTAGCAGTCTGTCTTGGTGAAAGCCAAGTTCAGAAGAGCTGAAATGGTTCGGGGTGTTGGAGGTGCCAGGAGATGACTTGAAGCTACACAGAAAGGTTCGTTAAAGGTTAACACATTATTTACTTTTATTTCGTGTATATGGTGTTTGGCCTGCATGTATCTCTGTGTCTGGTACTCATCACATGTGCCTGGTACTCATGGAGGCCAGCAGAGGATGTCAGATCCCCTGGAACTGGAGTTACGGAGGGTGAAGAGCCACCATGTGGGTGCCAGGAATCACCCACCAGTCCTCCGGAAGAGACGCCAGTGATCTTAACCACTGAACCATCATCTCTCCAGCCCGAATAGTAGTTTTTTTTGTTTTTGTTTTTTTTTTAAAGACAGTCTCATTATATAGCTCTGGCTGTCCTCAAACTTACTATGTAGACCAGGCTAGCCTTCAACAGAGAGCAACCTGCCTTTGCCTCCAGATTGCTGGAATTAAAGGTGTGCATTACCACACCTGGCTTCAAAAAACAAATTCTTAAAAGAAAAAAAAAAAGATAAGCCTCAGTGTAGGAGCTAACCTGTAACACTTTAAAGAGCACACTGGGGACCAGAGAGGTGGCTCAGCAGTTAAAGAGTACTGGCTACTCTTCCAGAAGACCTGGGCTTGATTCACAGTATCTGAGAGTGGCCCACAACTGTAACTCCAGTCTCAGGGGATACAATGCCCTTTTCTGGCCTCTGAGGTCACCCGATGCACCACACAGATGGTGCACAGACGTCTATACATGCAATCAAAACATCCACACCCATAATTTTTAAAATAAAATTTAAAAATTAAAAAGAGAGCATGGGAGAAAAATCTCAATTCCCTCATACTAAGCAATACCTAAGACACAGCCCAGAGGCAAGTAACAAAAGAGAAAATTCTATAAATTAGTCTTCAAAATTTGAACCTTCTATGATTCAAAAGATACTACCAGGAAGATAAAAAGTATAAGAAGATAGTGTGTAATCTCAACACTTGGGCAGCTGAAACTGGAGGACTGCCTTAAGTTTGAGGACAGCCTGACCTGCACAGTGGTTTCAAAGCCAACTTAGGGAGAAAATTTTTTACACAGCATTTGACAAGGGACAGGCAGCAAGAATATGGAAGTGGCCGGCGAGATGACTCCGCAGCTAGAGACATGAGTACCAAGCCTGTCGACCTGAATTTAACCGCGAGGACTCACATAATGGAAGGACTTTTCAGGAAATTCTCACCTGATTTCCATATGCCTGCTCCGGTGTGTCCCATAACAAAATGATTACGTGAAACAGAAAAGAACACCGACCTGAGACGGCCCAAATATCAACAGCACTGGCTGCTCTTCAGAGGACCTGGGTTTGACTCCCAGAACCCACACGGCAGCTCACAGTGATCTGCTACCTCAGTTCCAGGGGATCTGACACCCTCGTCTGGCCTCCATGGGTACCAGGCTTGAAAGCAGTGTGGGCAAACACCCATATATGTAGACTGGGACACAGCTCAGCTACTGGAATGCTTGCCCAGCATGGACCTCAGGTTGGCCTGGAACTTGATATGCAGGTAAAAATGACCTTAACTTCTGATCCTCCTGCCTCCGCTGCCCGAGTGCTGGGATTACAGATGTAAACCATTGTGCCTGGTTTATGGCATTGAACTAACTACTCTGATATCTTTAGGCCCTTATCTGGGCTTTTTGAGACAAGTTTAGCTTGCTTTGGAACTTGTTCTCAGCCTCCCGCCTTGGGTTCCTGAGTGCGGGCATTATAGACACCAGCCATCACACTAGCCATACAATGGTTTTAGAACAAGAGTAGAGCTCAGTGGTAGAGCCACTGCTTAGCAGGCAAAAGATTCTGCATTTAACCATAGCTCTGCCAAGGGGGAAAAAAAGCAAATATAGCTGAAGGGTGTCATGAGAGAGGGCACGTGTACCCTGGAACTTGGGCTGTCCCATCACCTGTGGGGTGGCATGAGAGAGGGCCCGTGTACCCTGGAACTTGAGCTGTCCCATCACCTGTGGGGTGGCATGAGAGAGGGCCCGTGTACCCTGGAACTTGGGCTGTCCCATCACCTGTGGGGTGTCATGAGAGAGGGCCTGTGTACCCTGGAACTTGGGCTATTCCATCACTTGTGGGGTGTAGCTAGAGTTTTCCTGCCTGGCCCACAGTCAGGACAAATCTCTCTCACCTGCCAGTCCCACAGCCACTCAGACCCGACCAAGTAAACACAGAGACTTATATTGCTTACAAACTGTATGGCCGTGGCAGGCTTCTTGCTAACTGTTCTTACAGCTTAAATTAATCCATTTCTATTAATCTATACCTTGCCACATGGCTCGTGGCTTACCGGCATCTTCACATGCTGTTTGTCATCGTGGCGGCTGGCAGTGTCTCTCTCTCAGCCTTCCACTTCCCAGTTTTATTCTCCTCCTTGTCCCGCCTACACTTCCTGCCTGGCCACTGGCCAATCAGTGATTTATTTATTGACCAATCAGAGCAACATATTTGCCATACAGAACATCCCACAGCAGTGGGGTGGCATGAGAGAGGGCCTGTGTACCCTGTGGCTCCACCAGGCCCTCAGAAGTTGGCCATCCTGGATGCCTGAAGCCTCTAAGACAGTCCCCTGCTTTCCCTCCCTGCCCAGGACCTGGGCTTCTGAAAGATCTCAGCACTGGGCAGGGCAAGATGGCCAGAAAGGGAGTCAGATGTCCCACGGGTGAGCCGGCAGGGGGGCAGACAGATGTCTCAGAGGCCACTCTGCAGTGTCTGTATGCCTTTGCCCTCTGCCTTCTGCTCCCACCCCCATGCTTTGGTCCTGGAGGGAACGGGGTGCCTAGGCCAGAAGAGAATACAATGAAGAGATGACTGGACGCTTGCACTACGCTCAAGGGCCAGAGTTGGCCGTGGGCCTGCCCTGGGTAACAGCACTTTCCTGTCTCCCACACCACAGAGGAAAGCAACCTTTTCCTCGTCTGTTAAGGGGACAAAGCAGGATGGACGACAGGTAAGAGCACCACCGCCCTGCCTAATGAGAAATGCGCCTGGGGGCCATGCTCCCCACAGTCAGCCCAGTAAGGCCCGTGGAGTGTGGTCTCCCTGTGTCTAGAAGATATTCATGGAAGAACAAGGCCATGTCTTGGCCGGAGACTTGCCTAGCCTTATCTGGAACTCAAGGGAAGTTAGGTCTATGGTATAAGAGAGGATGGCAAGATGCCAGACTGAGGAGGCGTGGTGGGCTCTGGAGGCCTCTTCCGGATGATGTCACATAGCCCCAACCCACCTTTCCAAGACTGATAAGGAAAAGCCTGTTGGAAAGTTCCCACAGAAGTCCAGGCAAAGGTTTTCTAGGTCCTCACTTAGAGCAGGGCTGCTTTGGTGGGTTCCAGGATCTCTAGGTATCCAGCATCGCAGTGGTCCCTTTGTCCCCATGGGGTACACACACCCCTTGGAAGGCTAGCTGTCTGTTCTGAGGACACACAAGGTGGGCTAAGGTAACATAGTGTACTTAGGTGTACGAAATGCCTTTTCAACTTGTAATCTTTTTCAACTTATGGTAGGCTTATTGGGAGTAGCCCCATTATAGGAGAAACATGTATGTATGCACTAGTTATGAAAACTAGACCAAATATAGACACGAGACACAGGATCATTACTGCTGGCTCAGGTAAACGCCGGCAACCAACGGCTCTTGATCAGACAAACTGGACTCTCCCAATCTCCCTCACTTGGAATTCCCAAGATCAGCCAGCACCCACCCAGGCTTCAGTTCTATTCTTTTACTGCCCCTGAAGGAAGGTTTAGCGCATGTGTGGTGGCACGCCTGTCATCCCAGCACTCGGGGAGATGGAAGTCGGAGAATCAGGAGTTTGAGGTCATTATCAGCCACACAGTGGAAACCAAACAGGGATACATGAGACCCTGTCTCCGAAAATGAAAACAAAACAAAGAAGGTTCATCACTGAAGGAGACAACCCTAGCCTAAGGCAGCACAGACCTGCCTCAGTCATTGCTGGGGCCATCTTGGTGGGAACAGACTCACTATAGGCCAGGAGATGCTTCCAGGCCAGAGAAAACAAGCACGAAGTTTTGCAAGAAGTTTTGCAAAAAGGCACTTACACTGTGAGCTGGGGTGTGTCCCAAGACACACAGATGGGCAACCCCCCTACATCTGGCTGCTCTACTTCCACCAAGCCCAGTCCTGGGCCAGGGCTGCCGCCAGGGCTCTCCACACCCTTCCAGGCATAATGCCAAGAAAGCACATGGCCTCTTCTTTTTCTTCAAGACAGGGTTTCTCTGTGTAGTTTTGGGGCCTGTCCTGGATCTCGAACTGTAGACCAGGCTGACCTTGAACTCACAGAGATCCCGAGTGCTGGGATTAAAGGCATGCGCCACCACACCCAGCCCCCCCCCCCCTTTTTTTGATTTTGTTTGTTTTTTGGTTCTTCCTTTCTTGATTGCTTTCTTTTTTGCAGCAGGTATGTCCATGAAGACAAGCACCCATAAAGCCAGCTAAGAATTCAATTTTCAAGATGGCAGCACCTCGAGAAATGATTGCTTTTTAGTTCATTCAGACAGATACTATTACCCTTTTGTCTGAAATATCCCTCCTGTTTGGACCAGTGAAAACACAAGGAGACAAGTAAGAGAGTAAGAACCGTAAATTGTGGACATCCGCCAGGATGGTTCTTGGGGGAAGCCCCCACATCGAAGTTCCCGGCACTAAAGTGCCAGCTTCTCCATTCATACAACTGGCTGCCTTGTCCCCTTCTAGCAACAGCAGGGAAGAGGAGACTACAGGAAAGGGCATGGGTGTCTGACTCAGTGGCAGAGTGCACATCTGGCACACACAGACCAGGCCTGGGTTTTGTCCCGAGTACTGAAAAACAAACAAGTCTAAGGCCATTCTCTGTTCCTTACCCCTGAGGTCTGTCAGTCTCCATGGATACACCTCCTCCCGTGGGAAGAGCAGCCTGGCCAGGGAAAGCCCCCAGTGCAATTAGAACTGGGAGTTCTGAATCTGATTTTGTGACCCTGGGCAAATTAATTAGCCTCTCTCTGCCCAGTTTACCTATCTGAAGAAAGGAATCTAGTCTCTAATTACTGCAGTATGAAATGAGCTATTTAATATAAATGGTACACATTATAGTCCCAGGACTTAGGAGGCTGAGGCAGGAAGCACTCTTTCTGGTTTGCTTGTTTGTTTTTTGAGGCAGGGTTTCTCTGTCTAGCCCTGGCTGGAGCTCAGAGATCCACCTGCCTCTGCCTCCTGAGCACTGGGATTAAAGGTGTGCGCCACCACTGTCCAGCAAGAAAGTACTTTTGAGTAGGAGTTGGAAACTAGTCTGGGCAGCCTACTGCCCTAAAAAAATAAATTTGTAGCCGGGTGTTGGTGGTGCATGCCTTTAATCCCAGCACTTGGAAGGCAATGGCAGGCAGGTCTCTGTTGAATTCAAGCTCGAGGACCAGCCAAGGCTATACAGAGAAACCCTGTCTTGAAAAACCAGAAAGTGCCCTCCATGTGCTTACCAGGCACAGAAAGCGCTGTGTGGTATTTGACCACTGCCACCCTCCACCCTGCAGCTTCAATTTAGCTGTCTCCTTCAGGCCTGTGACTATGGGGAAGGATATATGTGGCTTCTGAGGGTGGCCAGCCAGGCAGAGTGGCCAGAACCAAAACACTAGCTGCCCTCCACAGCCACAGCCTGGCAAATGGTGGCCAGAGATGCAGCCACAGAACAAATGTCCAATGACCACAGACCCATAGCAGGAGTTTCATACAGACTGCCAGTCTCAAGCTCACATCCAGGGAACCACCAGATTCCACTGTATCCCTGATGACAATGGCTGTGTGGCCTTGAACACAGCCTAGAGGTAGGTCCCCTATCCTCAACCTCTCACTAGAGAGGAAAAGGGCAGCTGGAAATAGCACACACCGCCCTTTCAAAAGGTCTAAAAGGCTGTGTCCAGGCACCCAGCACTGTTGAACCGTAGGATAGGCTATTCTTACATGCAAATAAGAGGAACCAGGTGACCTCAAGCTGTGAACATCGCCTCTCCTCCCCCAGCATCCTCTGCAAACTGCCCTAATCGCCCCCTTTTCAGGTACACCCTCAACTCATCCTTCAGAGCCCCCTGAACTCAGTGGGTGAAATGCCCGCTAACCCCAGCTGTGACAAGCCAACCCCAATACCATTCCTTTCCTAGGCGAGAGTGCCGGGAGAGGCGAGGATTGGTACAATTCCTGCCTACCTACACACAATTCTCCCTACCTACAAAACTTTGCAAGAGCTCAGCCCTCTCAAGGGTTGAAGCCTCTGGAACGCGGGAACACTCAAAGCTGACGACTGCCAGGGTTTGTCCAGGACAGCGCGGCGCAAGGGCTCAGGGGAGCACTCGGGACTTTGAAGTGTCAAGGCTGGGTGGAGATGGAATGTGGAAAGAAAATCCACATCATTCTTGCGGTTTCCCCGCAACTCCCTTCCATAGTTAGGTCACCCGAGATCTGGTCTCAAGGCAGTCTTCCAGGAAGGGCAAGCAAGCCTGGCCTGGCACCAGACCAGTAGCCTGGGAAAGTCGGGGAGGCCTGGGTTGGGTCCTCAGTCTGCTCTTCATTACTCGCTTATCAGATGAGGGCCAATCTCATTCCTACAATCGATGACACCTGGCCTTTCAGTCCAACTACTCACAACAGTTCCATCCTGACTCACCCTGGTGCACATTCATTTGTTGAGGATATAAATGAATGAATGAGTGCGTGAACGAGTGAATCCTTGTGGGCCCAGCCACTTGGTGGCTGAAGGCTGCATATTTCTTCTAGAATCCTATAAGGTTATTTGGCCAACCATTCAACAAACTTTTTAAAAACACCAGCAGCCAGTCTCTACCCATATTTTCAAACCACTTCAGGTACTGGAGACGCGGCAGGGGGCAGCCACATTCCCAGTTTAGGCGCCCACAGATGTAGGGAAGGTGCCCTTCCCTGGAGCCCAAGGTCTGTGCTCGGGTTGGGGTTCAGAGTCTGTCGCGGGGCCCACTTGTGGGCTGTAGCCGTCCCTTGCTCATCTTGGTGGGTGGCCACGGCAGAGCGCTCGCCGGAGCCTGCCGGTCTACGGGCCCGTCTTCCCCTCGCCGCGCGCACCTGCCCAGTGGAGCGCGACCGCGGGGTCCCGGGTGCACCAGGAGGCCTGGCCCGCAAGCAGACCAGGGCCAAGCGCGCGTCCCGGGCCCTCCCGTGTCTGGCCCACAGCTCCGCGGTGGCACCCGGCGGCCGGCGCCCCCACCCCGCCTCCACCAAGGCGCAAGCGCCCCGCCACCGCGAAGGACCGAACGGATACCAGACTGAGCTCGGCGCCGACCCCCGCAGGGGAACGCAGGGCGAAGGCGCGCCCGGGAGGGTGGGCGGACTCACCAGGCAGACGCCGCGGCGCGGGGAACCGGCCGCGTACACGCCGAGGCTGGGCTCGCCGGCCGACTGATACTTTAAGGCGCGCAGCGCGCCGCACGCCACCTTCCTCTTCTCGTGCCCGCGGGGGTGGCGGCCTAGCCCCGCCCCTCGTGCAGCCCCGCCCTCCGGATGCTCCGCCCCCTGCCTGGCCGCAGCCCGCGGAAACCTGAGGGTCCAGCCCTTCGCTGCGGGGGACAGGAAGGAAGGTTCACCCAGAGCCCGCGCGCGCCCCCTAGTCCCCAAAGCCTGGGCCCCCTGCCTTCATGAGGATGGGTGTCATACCTGATCCTGGCCTAGGAAAAATGGCATCGTCTTAGTTCAGAGCGTGGTTGTCACACTCAGACTAGTCGCCCTGTCAGAATCGGGGCCCATCAGAGATGATGGGCGAGCGCTTCCTAATGTTTCTCATAGGCAGCCGCTTTCAGACCCCATAAGCTGTTTCGGGGGGTGGGCTTGTTTCCTCAGTCAATGAAGGGGCCAGCAAGGATGAAAATGTGACAAGAGTCAGGTGGATAGCAGATAATGCTACCTAGTCCCCATGTCCGGAGAGGCCCCAGTGCTATGCTTAAGTGCCGGCCATTACCCCCAAAAGGACACGTGACATTGACAGAAGAGAAAGAGAAACAAGAAAGTGAATTTCTGGGAAGTAAACAGGACCAAGAGAATTGCTGTTTTTGAGCAGAGAAACTGGACCTGAGAAGACAAAGGAGGTGAGCACCCAAAGTCACATGGTTACATTAGCATAATACAGGGCAGAGATTTTATTTTATTTTATTTTATTTTTATTTTTGGAGAGAGGGTTTCTCTGTGCAGCTTTGGAGCCTGTCCTGGAACTCGCTTTGTAGACCAGACTCGAACTCACAGAGATTCACCTGCCTTGCTTCCCAAGTGGTGCTGGGATTAAATGGGCATGCGCCACCGATTCCCAGCTACAGGGATGTTCTTTTGTGTGTGTAAACGTTTGCTTGTGCATGTGAGTGCCAATTTGAGAGCGCGTGTGTGTGTGTGTGTGTGTGTGTGTGTGTGTGTGTGTGTGTGTGTGTGTGAGAGAGAGAGAGAGAGAGAGAGAGAGAGAGAGAGAGACTGAAGGCCAGAGATCAGTGTCTTCCTCAATCACTCTGTACCTTATTTTTTTGAAACGCCATCTCTCCCTGAACACAGAGCTCACTGACTTCTCTAGGCCAGCTAGCCAGTGAGCTCAGGAATCTTCCATTCTGCCTCTCCAATGATGGGATTGTAGGTATACATAGCACCCTACTTTTTACATGGATGTTAGAGAAATTTTGAACAGAAGCAGCTTCATTAAAATAAATATATTTCGGCTGGGCGGTGGTGGCACACACCTTTAATCCCAGCACTCGGGAGGCAAAGCCAGGCGTATCTCTGTGAGTTCGAGGCCAGCCTGGGCTACCAAGTGAGTTCCAGGAAAGGTGCAAAGCTACACAGAGAAACCCTGTCTCAAAAAACCAATATATATATATTTCCTCCAGAGGGGACTGGTGTGAACAGTGAGGACTGGTGTGAAGGGGGAATTTCTCACCTGGATATTTGAGATCACAGAACAATTACCTCGGTGGTCCCAGCTCCGTACTTTCTATGGCAGAAAGGAATAGGGATGGGCTGGAGTGGGAGAGAGGGAAGGCTCTGTGCTGTCTGGCACACACTCTCCACCCAACCAGCAGAACCTGGCTCACACAAGCTAAATGTTCTTTGTCCCTAAATATGTCTAGGATCACACAGACTCAATCATAGTCTAGAAGTTGTTTGCAGGATCTGGATGCATATCCTTGGAGGAGTTTAAATTCTAACAAATTCCTATAACTAGGAAGCCTTTCCACCTTAGCACTACTCGGCTTTCACTCCCACCACTTCAGATCACTGACTTTTTAGGGTAGGGGGAGAGTGCTTAAGACAGAGGTTGCTATGTAGCCAAAGCTAGCCTAGAACTATGATCTTCTGGTTGCCAAAACTTGTACGATGGATTGTATATCTCTCTGCCCTCTGATACGGACCTCTAAAAGCAGTTTCTCTCTTTGGTGACTCAGAGCACCAGTACAAACAGGGCCTTCTCAGTTATGGCTCAGGTAATGCTATTGCGTGAATCTATATCCATTATGTAATAAAAAACAAAGCCTAAGTACACATCCATAAGTGTGTGTTCCCCTGGATATGGCTGTGTCTTAGTTACTTTTTTATTGCCAGGACAAAACAGTATGACCGAGACACCTTATAAAAGAAAGCATTTAATTTGGGGTTCACGGTTCCAGAGGGTTAGCATCTATGACCATCATGGTGGGGAGCATGACAACAGGCAGGCATGGCGCTGGAGCACTAGCTGAGACCTGTATCCTTGTCTGCAAGTAGGAAGCAGAGAGAAAAAGCTAACTGGGCTTGGTGAAGGCTTTTGAAACCTTTAAGCCCACCCTCAGTGACACACCTTCTCCAACAAGGTCACACCTCCTAGTCCTTCCCAAAAGGTTCCACCAACTTGGGACCAGGCATTCAAACTTACGAGCCTGTAGGTACCAGTCTTAGAAACTGTTTTATTGCTGTGAAAAGACACTGTCTTAGTCTGGCTTACGATTGCTACAATGAAACACCACGACCCAAAGCAAGCTGGGGAGGAAAGATTTGTTTGGCTTATGCTTCCACATCCATAGTCTAGCACTAAAGGAAGTCAGGACAGAGACTCAAACAGGGCGGGAATGTGGAGGCAGGAGCTGATGCAGAAGCCATGGAGAGGTGCTGCTTACTAGCTCGATCATCATGGCTTGCTCAGCCTATTTTCTTACAGAACCCAGGATCACTGGCCCGGGGATAGCACTACCCACAATGGGCTGGACACCCCCCCCCCCCCCATCAGTCACTAAGAAACTGACCCACAGCTGGATCTTATGAAGGCATTTTCTCCATTGAGGTTCCCTCCTTTCAGATGACTCTAGCTTGTGTCAGGTTGACATAAAACTAGCCAGGATATACTGGGTGATGGTGGTACATGCCTTTAATCCTAGCACTGGGGGGGGGGTGGGGGTAGATGGGGGCAGACAGGTGATCTCTGTGAGTTCGAGGACAGCCTGGTATACAGAGCAAATTGCAGGACAGCCAGGGCTACAAAGAAAAAAACCTGTCTTGAAACACAAAAACAAAAAACTAGCCAGGACATACACAATGACCAAAAGCAACTGTTACCAATAAATAAATAAATAAATAAATAAATAAATAAATAAATAAATAAATAAGGGGCTTGCTTAGTTCATTATCATCATGGCAGAGAGTGTGTTGGCACACAGGCACACAGGGTGCTGGAGAAATAACTTGGCGGAGTCGTTTCTTGCCTTCTACCGTGTGGGATGGAACTCAGTCATTAGGCTTTGTGGCCGGTGCCTACCCCTCTGAGCCATTCTTGCCCGCCCCACCTTGTTTTTTGAAGCAAGGTCTGTCACGAGGAACGGGGGCTTACTGTTCAGGGTAGGCTGGCTGGCCGGTGAGCCTCAGATTGAATGAAGCACACAGGGCTTTTTGTTGTTGTTGTTTTGAGACATGGTCTCCCCGTGTTGCCCTGACTGACCTGGACCTCGCTATGCAGACAGGCCTGCCTCTGCCTCCCGGTGATGGGATTAAAGTTGCGCACCCCCAGGTCTGTGTCTGCTTCATACTTGGCTTTTGAGTGGATACTGGGGATCAAACTGAGGGCATCTTCAACTACACAGTGATTTTGAGGCCGGGCACATTCCTGGCACCAGGGTGTGGTTGTAAAGCCCCACATACCTTTCTCATGGTTCGTGCATTTATAGTTTCCATCTGTGGGAAAAACAAGACGAGGATTACTCAAGGGTGGTTATGGTAGTTAGGACTCGATGTGTAAAAGAACACAACTCCCAAACAGCTAGAAAGCACTTGAGAAGGAGAAGAGGGGCTTAATAATTATGAATAATCCCAATACTCAATTTGATATGGTTCCATGAGTCGTAACACCCACGAGGAAGGCCACACCTGGATGGGACAGTACAAATACTGAGCAGTGTCCCCATGGGTCACTGTGTGGTTAGACAAGATGCATCTGGTAAGTAGACGGCAGCAGGGTCTGTGGAAGAGCACTAAAACCCCTCCCTAGGTGGTCGGGAGGAGTGTGGGAGCAGAAGAGCCCAGATTTGGGGATATTTTCACAGCTCTCTCCTTTGGTGGCCTAGGTTCAATCCTTCAACAGCCCTAGACTCAGTTCTCCCATCAGTCAAATAGAGATAAGCCTCTAGGAGTCCTTCTTATCAAAGGAGGTCTTAGTGTACCTCAGAGGCATGCTATGAATAAATGAAATATATAGAAAGTGCTCACAGAATGTGGCTGTAAGCCTGTTATCAGGCTCCTGCTAGCTCTGTGTGGGGTGGTGGTGGGGGTCAGAAGGCAGGACTCTGCTGGGGGATGTCTTCCTGTATGCTGTGAATATATGTTGTTCCCATTGGTTAGTAAATAAGCTGCTTTGGCCTATGGCAAGGCAGCTTAGAGGCAGGTGGGAAATCCAAGGAGAGAGACAGGAAGGAGAAAGGCAGAGTCGAGAGAGACACCAGTACCGCCAGGAGAAGCAAGATGTGAAAGTACCAGTAAGCCACGGCCATGTGGCAACTTATAGATAAATAGAAATGGTTAAGTTATAAGAGCTAGCTAGTGAGAAGCCTGCCATCGGCCATACAGTTTGTAAATAATATAAGCCTCCGTGTGTTTAAATAAGCTGCTTTGGCCTATGGCAAGGCAGCTTAGAGGCAGGTGGGAAATCCAAGGAGAGAGACAGGAAGGAGAAAGGCTGAGTCTAGAGAGACACCAGCCTGCCGCCCAAGGAACAAGATGCCAGCAGACTGGTAAGCCACAGAACATGTGGCAACATAGATTAATAAAAATGGGCTAATTTAAGATATAAAAGCTAGCTAGCAAGAGGCCTGCCATAAACCATATAGTTTGTAAATAATATTAGACCTCTGAGTGATTATTTTATAAGCTGCTGTGGGACTGTGGGGCTGAGTGGGACCCAAGAAACCTTTTGACTACAGGACTCTATGTGCAGGGGCCCAAGAACAACTATGGGCTTTTTTTGTTTTTTGTTGTTTTTGTTTTTCGAGACAGAGTTTCTCTATGTAGTTTTGGTGCCTGTCCTGGATCTCGCTCTGTAGACTAGGCTGGCCTCGAACTCACAGAGATCCACCTGCCTCTGGTTCCTGAGTGCTGGGATTAAAAGCGTGTGCCACTGCCGTCTCACACACCTTTAATCTCAGCACTCAAGAGGCAGAGGTAAGCAGATCTCGGTGAGTTCGAGGCCATCCTGGTCTACAGAGCAAGTTCCAGGACAGCCAGAGCTACCTAGCTAGTGAAACACTTTCTCAAAAAACCAAACCAAACCAAACAACCAAACCAAACCAAACCAAACCAAACCAAACAAAAAACAGTGTCTCAAGCTGGCCAAGAACTCCATATATAAAGTCCAGCATGATCATGAACACATTTTACATTTGCTTCTTTATAATACATATTTATTTATATATATTTCATATTTGTATATAAATAAATTGTAATGAAAGGCCAGAGGATGATGACTAATCTTGGTTGTCAACTTGACCACATCTGGAATCAACTAAAACTCAAGATGGTGGGTAAGCCTGTGGTGGGATTATTTGAAGTGGGAAGATCCACTCCAAATCTCAGCCACGCCTTGTGGTGTCAACCCACATTAAAGGACATGGGATAAGGAAGCTTTTGCTTCTTGCCTGCTTGCCCTGTGTTCCTCTGCCTGTCAGAACTCATTTCTTGGGGTTCCAAGGTAAGACCGAAGACCAGCAGCTCTCCAGGAATTCTCTAGGACTCAGGGCCAGCCTGGGACTACTCCAGCGTCTGAGCTACTGCCAGATCCCCACCTTTCCATTGCCAGCCATCCACTGCCAAACTACCTGGACCACATTCTATAAGTAATCTAATACATATTCATTCTGTCCGTTCTGTGCCTTCGGAGAGCCCTGACTCATACAGAGGACAGCTTGCCGGGGTCAGTTCTCTTCTCACCACGTGAGTTCCAGGAATTCTCACCCTTGTCATCGACAGTGAAAGACTTACCCTCCTGGCTCCAGACTCCTCAGTGCTGGGACTACAGGTGTGGGCCACTAGATGTGCCTAGGAAATGAGTCTTGTATAATAATAATAATAATAATAATAATAATAATAATAATAATAATAATTATTATTATTATTATTATTTCAAAACAGGGTTTCTCTGTGTAGCTCTGGCTGTCCTGGAACTTGTTCTGTAGACCAGGCTGTCTTGGAGCTCAGAGATCCGTCTGCCTCTCCCTCTGAGTGCTGGGATCAAAGGCGTGCGCCACCACCGCCCGGTTGTAAATTAGTCTTTTAAAGGACCAGAAATGGGAGCCTGGAGAGACGAGCTTTCTGTAGTGCAGGTGTTCGAACCCAAGGCCTCGCACAGACTAGGCAATTACTCTACCACTGAGCCCTCCACCTAGCACTCCCCCTTAGGTCACGGCCTGCCAGCTGTCCTTCAGTCCCAGCAAAACCTCGTGAGCCCCAGAGCTTCTGCCAGTCTCCCAACCTGCACTCCACCTCACCCTGTCTTGGTAATTAGCGTTTCTACTGGGTGTTCGTCTGTCTCCACAGCCCCAGTGCCTTCTCCTTCCCTGCACAGGCTCACCACAGCTGACACCTGGACATTTCCAGCAGACCCACCACCCCTGGGCCTGAGGGGCGGTGTCAAAGCTTCCTCTGTCCCAGCGGCCACTTTTCACCTGGGTGAAACACGGACAGCAAGCTCCTGCTCCAACCACAAAGCGGCAAAACAGAGACAAACGTGTAGGTCGGTGAGTCCGGGTGTGTGCAGAGTACCCTCCAAACTTAGTTCTCTTCTAATGGCTCACTGAGGACGGCCTCGGGATGCAGGGGCTCCTAATGAAACACCAGACCAGCTCAGGGAAGTCGATGAGAGCTCATCCATCAGGACCGCGGCATCCTCCCAGGCCCAGGCAAGGCCACCAGGGCTGTCTTGGGACACAGAGGAAGGGACAGGCCAAGCTCAGTGGACATTAGGTTGCTAGGAAACCAACAAGTGAGAGCAAGGTGCCCAGTGCAGCGTGGGCTGAGGGAGTGTGCTGGGGGCTGGGGAAGCAGTGGCTGTCCTCAGGGCTGCTGTCTGCCCTGGGTGTAAGAGTGGGATGTTGGGATCCAGTGCTACTCGGGTCACAGGACCCACAACAGCTCTCCCTTCTCGCAGATACTGACAGGTGCCTGACTGTGGCACTGTGCTGTGTGTGGGTCCCTAACTGACAGACTCTGGGGTGCTAGGATCGTTCACCCAGGGAGATGAGAGATGAGTTCACACAAAGGCCACACAACGTGCTCTTCACCCCCTTCTTTGCCTCGGAATAGGAATTAGAGCCTGATGGCAGGCTTGTGTGCTGAAAACATCCCCAGCCTCAGAAAGGCTTAAGAGACTACCACTTTTGCCATGTGGGCCCTGATTTCCTCTCTATAAAGGCCCCTGCCATGCTGTCTGTCTCTGATGCAGAGTGTGAGCTCTCCTCCAAGCCCCACCAATCTGTCCCTCCATGGTGTTAACAACTTTTTTTTTTTTTTTTAGACAAGGTCTTATTATGTAGCAATGGCTAGCCTGGAACTCACTATGTAGACCAGGTTGGCCTCAAACTCAGAGTTCCTTCTGCTTTCCCAAGAGCTGAGATTAAAGGTGTGCAACACCACGGTTGGCCTATTAATAAATGAAATAAACTCCATACTCCCAGTGATCCATCGCAGTGTCTCTCTGAATCCCCATCTGAGACCTTCCACCCGGAAGGTAAACGTGTTCAGGGGCTAGGCCAGCGTCCCACATCATTTTTAGCGTGCTGTCCTTCCATGCTGTCTATAGCTCCAGACAGACAGGTGAGGGACAGTAAACAAGCCCTGCTTGATGAAGATCCTGGACCAAGGTCTGTGGTGCTAAAAAATAAAAAGTTCCTGTCACTTACACCTGAGCGGCCTCCCGGTCCTCTGCTGTGGGACAGCGAGACAGGTGGAGCTGCTGTGACTCAGCACCTCCAGTAAGTCAGAAGTCCACGGGGTTTCCCAGGTTTCGCCCCTTGGCTGTCCCTTGGGACTCTTGGATCTACTCTAACAGTTACTAGTGAGGCTGCCCAGCTGAAGGAGGAGGAACAGAGACCTGGGGGGCCAACTTCCCAAGGCCAGATAAATATCCCCTCCTAGGGTCTGGCCACAGCCCCCACAGATGCCTGGGGAAGGAGTGGAAGAATGGGGGTGACTTTTCCAAAGAGCCAGGCCCCCCAACATTCGCCCCAAGGTGGGTCTGATTATGGCCCCCAGACCATGTTCTGCTCTTTCTGAAGCCAGCTCTATTTATTTATTTAGTTTTTTTAAAGACAGGGTTTCTCTGTGTAAGAGCTTTGGCTGTCCTGGAACTCACTCTATAGTCCAGGCTAGGCTCGAACTCAGAGTGCTGGGATTAAAGGCATGCACCACCACCAGGCGATTAATTTTAAATTTTAAGGCATGGTCTTACTTTGTAGCTTAAGCTGGCCTAAAGCAGTGTGTGACCCAGGCAGGCCTAGAATTCACGTCCATCCTCCTGCTTCAGTCTCCTGAGTACCGGTATTACAGGTGTGAGCCATTATGCTCTTTTTGTTTCTGTTACTGTTACATGCTGTGATGTGCTATTTCTGTGCTCTGTGTTCTTGTACAGGACTTCCCCACATCCAGTCCAACCCTGGCTTCCTTCCTCCCCCTCCCACTCTGCCCTGGGATCCACATGTCATCAGGAATTCCTAGAAACTGAGCAGGGACAGTTTTTGGGTTGGGCTCTGAGCAGGGATGGACTGGCATGTGGCTGTGACTCAGAAGCCCGAGAGATAGGCACAGAGTACGTAATGCCATTGGTTCTTTTCCGTCCTACCACCTCTTTGCTGGGCAGAGATGAAGGAAACAGATTTGGAGAGCTAAGTTCAAGATCAGTCAGCTGAGTAGCAGCCAGACTGGGCAAATGCCAAGTCAGCTCCCCAGGGCTCGTCACATCACACGGCCAAGTGACCTACAAAACATTTTCCTCCTGAGGATTCTTAGGATCATCATTAGCAGCTGTAAGAGAAGAGAGGAAGGGCCTGGGTGAAGCCTCCATTGGCCTGGAGGAAAAGGGGTTTTAAACCATGGGCCCACAATTAAATACATTACATATATATATGAAAACGGGATCCTAAAACCCATTCTGTATAATTAATATATGCTAACAAAATTTTAAAAAGACTAAGTAAAAAATTCTTTCAAATTAAGTTTACATTTTTTTATGGTGTGTGTGGGACAAGTGTGTGGAGGTCAGAGGTCAACTTTCCTCCTACCGTGGGTCTGAGGATTGAACAGGGTTACAAAGCAAGTGCTTTTACCTGCCAAGGCTGAGCCATCCAGATGGCTGCAATGTTCTTTCATCCTCCAGCAAGAGAAACAGATAAAAGGACCTCTCTCACGTTGGGCTGCCTACGTTGCTGAAAGCAGGGTCCAAATCAATAATGGGAACTCCTTGGGACCCTGATCATAGCTCCTGTATGGCTGCTGAGGTCCTGGGAAAAGCAG
The DNA here is from genome assembly GCF_007827085.1 of Peromyscus californicus insignis. Classification (NCBI taxonomy): domain Eukaryota; kingdom Metazoa; phylum Chordata; class Mammalia; order Rodentia; family Cricetidae; genus Peromyscus; species Peromyscus californicus. The sequence continues at coordinate 135,959,794 of NW_026294584.1, forward strand.
GCACTCTGAATCTGTTTGGAAGATTTCTCAGAATGGTGAGTGGCGCTTGATTCAGCTTCCTAACAGACTGGAGAACTAGGGGTTTAGGGAGGTCTGCAAAGGGCCAGCCACAGGTTTCAGATTCCACCGTGAACTTGAAGACTGGGGGTTGGGAGACACCTCTCTCCTGGCTGATGCCTAAGGTCTGGGAAACTAAGGGAGTGTCAATTTTGGTTGGAGACTGGCCAGGGATGTCTGGATACTGATGGCCTCTGAATTAGCTGCTGTAGAGTTTCAGGCTTGCATATGTGTATGTGTGATGATTTCTTTTTTTTTTTTTTTTTTTTTTTTTTTTTTGGTTTTTCGAGACAGGGTTTCTCTGTGTAGCTTTGTGCCTTTCCTGGAACTCACTTGGTAGTCCAGGCTGGCCTCGAACTCACAGAGATCCGCCTGGCTCTGCCTCCCGAGTGCTGGGATTAAAGGCGTGCACCACCACCGCCCGGCTGTGATGATTTCTATTTGTTTCTTTGTTCTTTTTACTTGGAGACAGGGTCTCAGGCCGTCCAGGCTGACCTCTCCTTTGCCATGTACCCAAGGATGAACCTCAACTTCTGATTCTTTTGCTTCCACTGTCCAAGTACCAGGATTACAGGAGTGTGTCACCATTCCTGAGTTTATGACGTGCTGGGCTTTGTGCTAGACAGGCGTACTACCACCTGAGTTGTGTATGTTTTAAATCTTCCAGAAAACCAACACGTGGTATTTCATGGTTTCAATGTTTTAAAGACTTTTACTTAAAAGATGTACTTTTGTGTCTGCATGTATGTACGTGTACCAAGTACATGCCTGGTGACCTTGGAAGCCAGAAAGAGGATGTCAGATCCCCTGGAACTGGAGTTACAGATGGTTTTGAGCTGCCATGTGGGTGCTGGGAATAGAACTCAGGTCCTCTGCAAGAGCACCAAGTGCCCTTAACCACTGAGCCACCTCTCCTGTCCCTTGTTTCTATTATTTTAAATTGAATGAGTCTGTGTGAGGGCATATGCACCTGAGTGAAGCACCACCTTCCAGCCAGGGTCCAGTGTTTTAATTGTCAACCCCGAATTTCTACATATGTAAAGACTTGTGGAACTTGGGACTGGAGAGATGGTTCTGTGGTTAAGAACACACACTGCCCTTACACAGGACCCAAATGAAGTTCCCGGCACCCAAGTCAGGCAGCTCACAATTGCCTGTAACTCCAGCTCCAGACAGCTCTGATGCCTCTGGCTGCTGCTGGCACCTGTACTCACATTCACATACCCACACACAGACACACACAGACACAAAACTAAAAATAAAATAAACCGTAAAGAACTGTGGAATTTATACTTTGGGTCAACAGCTCTTCTCTCTTCCCTGTATCCGTGTTCCCCTCATTTCTCTTCTCGACCTCTTTAGGCCATTAGATAGCTAGATTGGTTCATAAGGTGTCCACACCAGGCGCTGTCTCATTACTGGGAGGTGCTTGGCTACTTACCAATGATTAGGAAACAGTCTTTCTCTATAATATAGCCACAATGCAGTCTGGGAGACCAGAGGTAGCCTGAAAATAGATCTTTGAATCATGACTAATGCCTTGTAGTTAAATCTGTTTCCCTAAGAGGGAGGAAGAATGGAATGGAATTCCCTCTGAGTATTTCTGAGCCTTCTGTTGGGAGGCCCCCCTCCATAGGCAAACACCTTTCTGGAGCTTGTCTTCCAAAGGACGGTGACTTGCTCTTCCTTCCCCTGGATCAGGAGGGAGGTGGCCCCCACGGCTCTCAGGCTTCTGCGGCTGCCAGAAGAGATGCCTCCAATACATGCTCCCCAGCCCCCTTGCCTGAAGGCTTCTCTGGAGCCTCTACACCCAACACCTTCCCCTGAACCTTGCCTCTCCAGCAAGGTATAAGTGGAGAGGGGAGCACAGTTTACATGGATGTGCGTTTTACCACCTCTGACTTGTTCAGCTGGAAGGCACATACCCAAGGTCTGCGGCAGACCCAGGAGGATGCTATCCTTACCGCTTACCTTCTTAGAGGGACAGAGATCTGCTCTCCTCTCCCCTCTTCTGACAGGAGTCAGCTGTGCTGGCGGAATGGCGATTTCTTGAGAGGAACATCTTTCTGGCTGGCTGCCTGCCTAAAACTACCATTTCCTGCCACCTGGGGTTGTTGTAAAGTGTGGCTATGTCCCACCTGTTTCTCAATCTTATTATGTGAAAGCCTCTGGGGTAAGAAAGATGGCTGGACCCAGGTGCCCACGAAGCTCTGGTTCTCCTTTCAACAGAGAAAAAGCCATGCACTCCCTTTCCTCGGGAGTCTGGGGTCACAGTATGTCCCTCTTAAGCTGGAGTCTGGGGTGGCAGTATGTCCCTCCTGAGCTGGAGTCTGGGGTGCAGTATGTCCCTCCTGAGCTGGAGTCTGGGGTATGTCCCTCCTGAGCTGGAGTCTGGGGTGCAGTATGTCCCTCCTGAGCTGGAGTCTGGGGTGCAGTATGTCCCTCCTGAGCTGGAGTCTGGGGTGCAGTATGTCCCTCCTGAGCTGGAGTCTGGGGTATGTCCCTCCTGAGCTGGCTGTCCTTATCCTCTCCTTTTCACCTCCCATTATACACGGGCCCTGAGCAGCAGCCTTCTCTCTGAAATAACTGGTAACCCAGCCATTGTGACTGTCCTCTGGTAACTGCCATCTTGCAGAGTTCAGTCTCACCCCCTTGCAAAAGCTCCTCCCAGCTAGGTTTGTTGATGGGTCATGCCCTCTTGGATGGTTAGGAAGAGTCACATGACCCTCACCTGGGTACCCAGTTCTTGCTTACTAGACCTTTGTACACAACTGTCTTACCTGCATGTAGCCTGGGGGAGGGGCTAGCTACATGGGTTGGGGGAGTCTAGGGAAGGGGAACTCCATCTAGGTAGCTACAAGGAAGTCCTCCCCTCTGCTGGGTGGAGGCTTTCCAGGTGCAGTGTTTTGGGTTTTTTTGGGGAGGGGGCATCCCCCCCATAAGTACCCTAAGTTTTGTAATGAAGCTCAGTGAACACATTGCTTTCCCACAGTAACTTTGGTGGAAGCCTGCCTTAGGTTGACATTGGAACCTTAAGAATTTTAGCAACACCAGTCTTTTTTTTTTTTTTTTTTTTTTTAAGACTCTCTCTGTGTAGTCCTCGAACTTGCTCTGTAGCCCAGGCTCACAGAGCTCCACCTACCTCTGCCTCCGAGTGCTGGGATAAGGGCCTGTGCCACCGTGCCCTGCTGTAACAGCAGTCCTAAGGGGCTGGCTCCGGCTTCTTTGGCATTACTCAGCGCTTATTAAGCAGGGTGCTGCAGAGACTTTCTTAAGTGCTAGCTGCTGGTGGCTGAGTCAGGATAACACAGAGGGTTCAAATCACAAACCAAATGAAAAGCCATATTCTTTGAGCAACCCTGTCTGTACATACTCACCTATAAGCTGGCCAAATGATTGGCGTAGAGTTAAGGAACTGTGTCTTGGCTCAATGCCGAGAAGAAAAAAGGGCTTCAGAAATAGTCTTTATTTCTTTTTTAAAAAACTTTATTGCGCATAAAACAGACCATTTCCTCTGTGGGTCATGTTACCATCTCTCAAAAAAAGCTTTTTTTTTTTTTTTTTTTTTTAAATGTACTGGGGATTGAACCGTGGGCCTTATGCATGCTAAGCACACATTCTACCACTGGGCTATATTCCAGCCCCTGATACTTGTTGCTCCTGCTCCAACTCGTTTCCTCTCCTGTCCCAGTGAAAAATGTCTTAGCTTTTAAAGTCTACAGTTGCTGGTCAAAATTATCTTAAGGATGGCTGCTGGGGGGAAATGCCCAAAGATATCAACTGAGCTGGGTTAGAACCTGGGGTTCTGGCCCGGCTCTTATTGGGGAGCAGGGGGCTACCTTCTGCTTGCCCTTCAGGGGCAGAGCCTGGTGCCTCAATGCACTGACTGTACTTAGCTTACTCAAACGCGCTCTAGCATCTTATGCATGTATGAAGTGTGTATATATCCCTCTCTTCCCTGCCTTCATGTGAAGACATAGTCCCTGGGAAGAACATCTGACTAGACCTGCATGCATTTCCAGAGGTGGAGAACACATGTCCCCGGACCACTGAAATCAACTGCAAACTAGTGGTTAAAAACTGGGAGCCAGAAAAAAAGTGCTCTACAAAAACCCCACGTCCTCATGCTGTCACGGCTGGAGAGCTGGGGGATGTCTCCCAGGCTGGTGGATTTCTGCCCCCCTTCTGGTGACTGCAGGAAGCAGCCTGTGCTTTGGAAAGATCAACAAGGTCGTGGCTGACCAGGGCAGAGGTGGGAGGGAACACTTGGTGCTCTGTGAGGCCACTGGAGGCGCAGCGTCGTGCCCCTGGGTCCTTCTTGAGTCACTCTGGAAATGGTTCCCTTCTTCTGGGTTAGCAGGAATGACAGGGCTGGCCTTCCCGGGATTGCCGCTGGCACTGGGGAGGCGGACAGGGTTAAGGAGAAGGCCACACAGGCCATAAAGGTCCTGTTCAGAGTCCAGTCTGATTGGCAGATTGTGGTTGAACAATGGAATCCAGAACATCCTCCTCTCCCCGTTTCAGACAGAGAATAAAGATAGCAGTACTGCCGTGGCAGAGACCAGGAGGTGATGGCATCAGCGCTGTGGCGGCTGCTAGCAGCACATCTGTATTTCCACAGGAGGGATGGCAGCTTCTGCACAGGGTGAAGGGTGAGCTAGCGGCTTGCTCCTCTGGAGTTAGATGGATGTTGAAGTTGAGGCACACTGTGGTTCCCACAGGCAGTTCAGGGTGAGTGTGGGCCCTTGGCTGTGTCGCCCTTAGGAGCCTTGAAGGCTGCCAGAGGCGACTCCTTTTCTGCACCAGCCCCTCCCACCAGGCCCAGCTGGCATCACTGCACTGGTCCATGTGCTGCTGTTTTGAGGGAGAAGCACCCTGGCCCCCATCACCGGTCTCTGGGTGAACCACGAGAAATGAAGGGCTTGGCTTATGGAGCTGGTTACATGGTGCTTATTGGCTGGCTCTTGCCAGGCCAAGAAGATCCTAGTACAGGCAGGGAGACTGGAGTGGCCAGTGTGTTGAGGGGAGACCAGCACACACACTCCAGTCTAGCTGGACCAGGGCACTGTCATCTGCCAGTCCGAGGACAAGGTCACACTCGACTTGTTCCCAGCAAAAGTGAGGAGGGGCTACCCTCAACCGTTAACGTATGTACAGGAGGTAAAACCTGGGCAGCAAAACGGGACAAAGTGGGTTCCACAGTGCCACGATCTGAATAGCATAGCCCACGGCAGCCTGTCTGTCTTCAGGCCTGGCCACCTGGTGCCGAAATGCATCCTCATAGAGAGGCAGCTCTCTTGTAGAAGTCCAGCAGGGATAGGGTGCTGGGTGGAGGAGGGGACAGAAAAGCTGTGAGCAAGGACCCACAGGGCTTTGAGCTGCTCCCTGGTGCCGACCAGGTCAGTAACACTATTAAGAAGGCTAATAAATAGATGCATGTAACAAGAATCAGGTCAGCTTTGCATCAGGCTGCGTGGGATATACAAAGACCTCCCAGTCACTCCTACACGCAGGTGACAGGCAATCAGTGTCTTTAGTAAAGGTATAAAAATGAAGTTGCTTACTTTCAAGTATTAAAAAAATAAGTTAATTGACAAAAAGGGTCCGAAGTGGCCGAGTGTCTGGCCAGGTTGTCAGTCTTGTCTCAATGTGCAAACACAGGAAAATGCCAGAGGGGGCCATCCCCTGTACTGATGTGGGTGCTGACCAGGGATGGCGCCTGCCTGTCGGTGGGGGGAGGGGAGGTTGGCATGTAGGGCTTCCCTCAGCTCTCTCCCAAAGTCAATACTTTCCAGTGTCAAAATGGTTGTGAACTAAAAGCAAAACACAGCAATCCATGGGCCTCAGGCCACAGCCCATGCGAGAGGCCTGGGGCACTTGGCCACTGGGAATCCAGTGTGTGGTGGGGCTGGGGACAGACCCCTCCTGCGCCCTCCTAACTTGCATAATGAACCTGCCTACTGTCTGGCTTCCCCTGCAATGGCAGGGTAGGCATCACCCCCACGGGTGTCGCCCCCTGCTGATCTCCTCCATCCACAGCCCTTTCCGTAGATGCTGCTGGACTTTCTTTGGTGGTGCTTCGGGGAGCATGAGGACAATAGCTGCTCTGCTCTTCAGGTGCTCTGTGGTGGCTGTGGTTCTGAAGAGGAGCCACTTCCCTCTCTTACCAGCAGAAGGAAGGGAGAGGTGCCAGGCGGCAAGCCCTCAGGGACCCGCAGGAGTTTCCCGCGGGGCACACCTCAAACACACCCATCTCCTCCCTCCTGAATGGGAAGTCCGGGCGTGGCCTTTCCCAGGTGATGGAGTCACCTCGGATGATGACCCTCACCTGGGGTTTCCCCACACACAGCACAGGTGTCTGTGTGCGGCCTTCCAGGGATGCCAGGCCTCTTCTGAACCTGGATCCGGTGGTTTGGGAGAACGCAGCCGGGTCAGGTGGGTGCCAATCAACGAACACGGTAGCCAGGCTCAGGACCAGTCCAGGCTGAAGCCCTTGCACAGCATGGCGGCCTCCAGGTCCTTGTCCTCCTCTTTCTCCCGTAACCGCTGCTCTTCGAGCAGGACCACCAGCGAGTCTCTCTGCTCCACCACCTCCAGCATCTCGTTCAGGATCTTCTTCTCCTCGGACAGCTCCTCCTCGGTCTTCAGGTGATCTGCCGAGTGGCTGAAGGCATCAGGCGTGTGGCCTGGGAGAGTGGCCCATTTCACCTTCCCACTCGCGTGCCCTCCACTTACCTTCCACGGCCATACGCTCCCGCAACTCCTGCTGCAGCCGGCTCTGGCGGTCTTCCAGCTCCAGCTCCCGGGCACTGAGACGGAGACAGCAACAGTGACTTGGGGACCTACTGTCTCACCCTGCCCAGCCAGGAGAGCTGTGCCTGCTGGGATGCACCAAATGCTGGCACCCCCTGTCGCTGGTTCTTAAAGCTCAGTTTACTCACAAAATCATCAGCTCCGACTCGTAGCGCACCATGGCGTTTTTCTCCTGCACCAGCTTGAACCACTCCTGCATCAGCTTGGGGTCATCCTTTTTGCCCATGCCTGTGTGAGAGACCGAGGGTCAGACAAGGGGACGGTCTCTGTTTGCCCAGCCCAGGAGGATTGTCACACTGGGGCAAATGTGCAAAGAGCCAAGCAAGATGCTGCTGGAACAGTCCCAAGCCAGGTCCAAAGTTTGCCTACAGCCCTGACGGGGAGAAGGGGACAACAGAACGACAGGCCACTGCATCGTGTCCACCCCAGGGCCTGACAGACCTAGACTTTCCATCAGTCCTGCCCAGGCCTTGTTCTGGGTGCTATTCCTTCCGACAAGCTTAACACTCCTCTGCTCAGTGACACAGGTGTGCGTGTGTATGAAATGACTTGCTCTCTCCTCGCTACGAGGTCTCTTTGGAGGAAAAGTCTAATAAACAGGAGAAGCAGAATATTTACAAACTACACCTGGCCTTTAAGATAAGGTTTCATATAACCTAAGCTGGCCTCGAACTCCTGATCCTCCTGTCTCCATCCTCGCACATCCTGAGATTGCAGGGACGTGTGCCAACCATGCCTCGTTCTACACCTTGCTCTTCAGTTACTTTCTTTTAACGCTGTTTCATCCTGGGCAGCTGGCTCTTTCAGGGGCCCCGGGCACTTCACCTCTGCTTCCTAGTCTGACGAGGAAGATACCACTTCGTTTCGTCGTGCATTCACCTAGACACATGCATGCCGGGCGAGTGCTCTACCACTGAGCTACATCCCCTGCCCTCACATACCCCTTCTTAGCGTGCTGCCCAACAAACACTGCCGCAAAATCTGTGCGGTAGACTCGAAGCACATCGGTGGCTGTCACCAGCAGACCCCAGAGCTGAGGAGGGCAGCTGTTCCTACTCTTTGGGCACCTGCTGACTTGAGCTGTCCTGAATCAACATCTGACTGACCGAGTCTCCATCAGGAGTAGTCACCCCCCAAGGCTTAAATGCAGCAGGAGCATGGAGGAAGGACTCCCTAAGGAATCAAACCACCCGGGAAATAACAAAGTCCTTCTGTTCAGTGTACAGAGCTGCTCATGTGACCTTGCCTTGGAAACACACTGTATCAGTGGCTCTTCGCCCACGTGGACATAAACCTTTAGTATTATTTTTGTGTGCTGGGGATGGAACACAGAACCTCATATGTGCTAGGCCACGCCTCACCTGAGCTACACTCCCATCCCAATATCCAGTAATTTTATACAGAATTCAGGGTGTTCCAAGGGCTTCCCGAAGTTCATTCACAGACCTCAGGTTAAGAGGTGTCAGACTGGAACCCTCTAAGTCCCCTCCACTAACTTGGTTGGATGGTCCAGCCCTGAGCAGTGCCCTAGCACAAGAATATGGATAGCATCCTCAGGTAGGTGCTGATCTTGTGTCATAGCCTGCTTCTTCCCGACTCTTTCAGGCTAGTCAAAGGCCAAGCTCTTTCACTCTATGCTGGACACATGTCAGGCCTAAGTCTAAGCCTTTAGCCAGTGACCACACTTCAGAGACAGAACTGACGCACGCAAGGGTTAGTATCAGACCGTGCCAAGCACACATGCACCCTTGCTCCTGACGTGGGGGGTCCTGGCCCTGAGCTCTACTCTCAAAGATAGACACCTCCATCCCGGCCTGTCGAGCCTGCCTACAGGTCTGGGGGCCCAAGCTCTCCTTCCCCGCTCCAATAGACTTGGGTCTTTGGCTTTAAAGCAGCCTAGAGCCCAGTTCCACGCATTCCTTCCGGAGCGTCTCTGCACAGTGTGCCCATGTGGCCATGGAGATGAAGCCCTGAGGCATGCAAGCTGTCCAGAGTGGCAAGTCCGTCCCTCCTTCCCACCTCCCAGTATGTAAAGACCCCAAATTCCACGGGGGGGGGGGCGGTGCGGGGAGACACTGGGACACTGCTCATGAGCCATGTTGGAGCTCAGTCACAGCCAATGAGCAGGGGGATGTGGTGGGGTAGGTGGTCAGATGTGAGAACCATGGAGAGCAGAGAAGAGGTTAGCAGGGGTTAGTCATGGCCACACTCCCCTTCCCCTGCCCACATGCCTTGCCAATGATAATCTTATCACCACAACAGACTTCAAGTCAGACAAACTTAAAACAAAACAAGACACACTCAGCAAGACACAAGGTAGAGAAGTTTGTTTTTAGTGGTTGCTCTGGAGGAAAACAACAAAACTCGGGGGGGGGGGGAGCATTTGTGTAGACCAGTCTTTGTAAGGACAGTATTCCTTGACTCTGCCAATACAAACTGCTGCCACAGGGGGTTCCCGCCCCATTCCTGGCCCTCTGGATGCTGGCCTTGAGCTTACCGACCCCACGACCCCAAGCACCAATGGTAGGCAGAGCCACAGGAGAACTGCAGCCTGCAGACGCTGGAGCCCGCAGGCTCTATGGCTTCCCTCGGTCCCCATCTTCCCTTAGATAGTCAAAGGGATACTGTGCCTTGTAAGAAACTGCCACATACTCATGACATTCTGAAGTCAGAGAGAGGAGCAACTGCTGGGCTTGGCTCCCTGTTGGACTATGGTGGCTGCGGCCCCTCAGAGGCAGTGGGGATGAGTGGGCGAGGTTACGTTACCTTCCTGGACACAGCAAGGGCAGAAGGAGAGAGGTCTACGCCGTGGAGTCCCGCCACTGGGCTCAACTTCAAAAGGACCAAACAAGGAAGAGGAGACAGAGAGAGACAAAAAGAGGAAGAGGGAGGGAGAGGAGGAGTTTGGAGGTGGAGAGGGACCGGGAGAGGGTGAAATAAAAACAAGCAGAGGACAAAAACAGAAAAGGTGAGAAAGGAACAACAGGAAGAAAAGAAAAAAAATCCACAAGAATGGAGAAGCAGAAACAGGGAAACAAAGTCTACGAATGAATTAAGTCCTTTGTTCAAGCACAGAAATCGAACAAGAGCGGGCCCGGGCTGCAGGCAGCAGTGGCTGGTGAGGGCGTGTAGGGACATCGGAACATTGTCACACGGTGGCCCTGGGCTCCTTCCTAAGGAGCACCCACAAGCCTTGGGTAGACCTGCCTCCCTCCATTCAACAGACTTTGTAAATATGCAGCCAACGCTGCTTCTGGGTGTGCAGGAGGTGACTGAGGTGACCAACAAACTCTACATAAAACAGATTCAGATGTCACCACGGGCACGTGTGCTTGAGGAGGTTCAGCTAGCTTTTCCATAACTCTAAGGGGCAAGGAGGGTCTGTCACCCTTGGCCGTCATGCCCACAGAAAGGAACTCTGAGTCTGCACAAGCGGCATCTTACCCTAGTCATGGTCCTGCAGGGCTGGAGATACATTGCTTTGCATTCTGAACCAGCGGAGTTGGGGGAACTATGAACACCCAGAAATGACCTCTAATTGCCTGGAGCATCCCTCCCAGGGGCTAAGGAAAACCAACCACCACCTTTTCTTTTGGTTCTCCCACAGCTGAGGGATGGTGTCACACTGTGGACTGTGAGACCGAAAGGGGGTGAGCTGACAGGGCAGTCCACGACTCAGCAACGCTACTGTTAGAACGGTGATGGGCAACCGAGAGGAGACAGTGTGCAGAGGCGTCTACAGACCCTGGGGAGACCTGAGCACCAAAGAAGAGGGAGAGGAGCTGATCAAGGGACCATCACAGAACCACAGGAGCACACATAGGACACAGGAAGCCCCAGGAAGGTAAGGCCTTCAGGCCCCGGGAGAACTGGGAGGGAGGTGGCCACGATGAGAACAGGGCTCAGGCTGAAACATCAAGCTCCCTCTGGACTGGCCATTCTATACTGTAGTGGGATAAATGTAGGGACCACAATTGCTTTTTCCTTTCAAGCCTTGTCCTACTAAGCACTTTGTGCACAGCAAACCTGGTACTTGGGTCCAACCTCCACACCAAAGCCACAGACAGAGTGTGTGAAGTGCTTTTAACCCATTTCAACAGGTGCGGCCATGAGGAGCTGATGCCCACGTCTTTTCCAAGCACAGAGCTGGCAGACCTACTCAAGCCTGCTTGGCTGCGAGGCATAAAGTCTGTGCAGCTCAGATACCTGGATGAATCCCGTGAGTATCCCATCAACTCTCCCTGCCACTTCCTGGGACTCGAATGACACCAGTAGGTAGCAATGTTGCTAGAATGGTGTAGTGGCATCCGTGCTCCTTAGCAAGGGACAGTGACACAATATGACACAATATGGAAGCAGTGCACATCCAAGATCAGGCAGGTGCCTGCACACACACACACACACACACACACACACACACACACACACACACACGCTGTGGAAAAATCCTTCTGTACACTGTGAAAGTGTGTTGCACTCATTGATAATAAAAAGTGACTGGCTGATAGCTAGGCAGGATTTTCAGGACAGAGAGAATGCTGGGAAGAAGGGCAGAGTCTGAGGATGCAGAAGAAACAACACAGGAAGTTCATAGATGAGGTAAATGAGCCTTGGGGCAGCACACAGATTAATAAAAATGGGTTAATTTAAGTTGTAAGAGCTGGCTGGAGACAAGCCAAAGCTATAGGCCGAGCATTTATAATTAATAATAATTCTCTCTGTGTGTGGTTATTTGGGGCTGACTACCAGGACACAGAAAATCTACACACACACACACACACACACACACACACACACACACACACACACACACACACGCGTGCGCGCACTAAAATACATACACAGACCTAAATATAAACACTAGTTTCTGGACATCACACAATAGATCCTAGGTCCTTGTATCTTGATCACATTCCTTGTATAATGAGATAACAATATTGAGAACAGAAGTTAAAAAAAATAAAATTAGAAAGCATCGGGTGAAGCAGGTATTTAAAAAAAGGAGAAAAAGTGATTGCCATAACAACAGGCGAACGGAAGGATGTGTTCAGATGGGTCTGATCCACATGACTTGCTTTGTAGCCTCCAACATGTCCATGATGAATACCTATCACTCATAATTAGAAAAAATAAAACAAAGCAAAAAACCCACCTACTAGGTTCTATTTTAAAAAGAAGAAATGGAACAGAAAAACCAATCGATGGGGAATTCCATACCAAATCAGACTCTGAACGGAGCGTGTGGGCAAAGCACAGGGGCAATGGTTTTGATAGCTTTTTTTTTTTTTTTTTTTGGGCTGTTTATGGACATGTGAGAAACAGATGTCTTGGTTTGCTGGAGCTTTTCTCTCCTCCCCGCCTTTTTCTGTGGTGCTGGGGATGAACCCAGGGCCTGAAGCATGCTAGGCAAGTGCTCTACCACTGAGCTGCCAACCTGCAAGACACTGAGCTTAGGCACTCAATGACACTTAGATAAAACACACTTTAGTCTTTTTACTGCTCACAATACTGAGAGCTCTAAGTGCAAGGCTGAGACAGAGAAGGGGCTAATGTTGCCTTTACATGAAAGGAAGTGCTCATCATGGAGGGGCTCAGACAGAGATCTGGACTACTCATAGCTGGGACCCCTCAGGGGCAGCATGGGCTGTCAGGGGAGATGGTTTAAGGCTCCCCATCTCCAATCCAGCCACTCAGTCCTGCCTGGCTACATTTAACTCCCCTTCTACAACGTCGCTAATACCAGAAGGAACTAGACATACCTAAAAGGACCATGGGCTTATTTTAAGGGCAAGAATGACTGAGAATGATTCATGGGAGAAATGACTATCTGGACATGGCGGCATGCAGTAACTCAACACCTGGAGGTACAGGCGGGAGGGTCAAAAGTTAAGGGCATCCTTGACTACACAGTGAGCATGAGGCCAGCCTGGGCTACATGACAACTTCTCTCAAAACAAATGAAACAAAACTCCAAAGAAATATCTATGAAGTACCTCTCCTGTGCCTAGCACTGTACTGGTTACTATTTACCCTATTTTCTTTAAAATCCAAAGCAGGAAAGCATTTCTCTCTCTCTCTCTCTCTCTCTCTCTCTCTCTCTCTCTCTCTCTCTCTCTCTCTCTCTCTTCCTTCCTTCCTTTCTTTCTTTTTTTGAGACAGGGTTTCTCTGTGTAGTCCTGGCTGTCCTGGAACTCGCTCTGTAGACCAGGCTGGCCTCAAACTCAAGAGATCCACCTGCCTCTGCCTCCTGAGTGCTGGGATTAAAGATGTGCCTCCCCTCCCCTCCCCTTCTTGGCAGGAAAGCATTCCTGATTGGACAAAAAGAAAGGGATCATCAGGGAGCTGGTTTGGGGCTGAGAGAAAATCTGAGGGGCAGGCCTCACCTCTCTATCCATCTTGGACATCCCCTAGGCTCCTGTGCCCGAGACAAAGGAGCACTACCATAGGCTTAAAACTGGAGAGCCCTTGACAGTCAGACCCCAAAGTCCCAGCCTGTCACATTTCAGACACACCAGCTCCATACTGTCCAGAGATACTGTGAGAAAAAGGGGCTTTTTATGAGCCAAGTTCTGTCCAAGTGAGAATGTGCAGTCTAAATAAGCAGCCTGCAGATGTCAATCACGGTCCTTCTGTAGGGTGGGCGTGGCTCCACACCTTCCCTTCCAGATGTACTGCAGCAACTTTCATCCACAAGGTCAAGGACGCCCAGGGATAGAGTACTCCTTTCCAGCTAAGCTTCCAGGAAGCCCTCTCTGTACCATGGGACACTTCTGGTGGCCTCTGAAGGTGTCAGAGACAGCGAGAAGTATGCTTCTTTCTCAGCTGCGCTTCGTCACCAGGACTCCAGCCTGCTCTGTGCAGCTGCTGCCTATTCTGGCTACTCACTTGTTTCAAAGCAATGTGATATATTTACTGCCAAGTGACCCAGCATGGACTCAATGCCTACTAAATTGATTATCCTGGGAGAGTCTCATGTGGAGCTTACTATGCAGCCAAGAATGATCCTGAACTTTTGATCTTTCCGCTTCCACCTCCCAAGTGCTGAGATTGTGGGCGCACTGAGTCACCACAATCCATTCATGCAGTGCTGGGAACCAAACCCAGAGTTCTGCGCATGCCAGGCAAGCATCCTAACAACTGACTTACATCTCCAGCCTCCTTTTCTCTCTCCCCTCTTTCAAGACAGGGTCTTAGGTAGCCCAGGTTGGCCTTAAACTCCAATGCTCTGGCATTACAGGCATGTGCCTGGCCTCTTTTTATTCTTGTTGCTGGGGCTAGAACTCAGGGCATTGATGCCAGTGGTCTGCTCTTCCTAGGAGTGAAGAATTTCTTGGTATACGAAGAATGGTTCTTGTTTATGTTCAATTCCGTCTTGTATAAAACTGGTAAAATCTTTGTTGACTGAGATTATGCTCAACTGTTCTTACTCCCCAACCTCAGGTCTCTTTGGTCAGTACCAATGCCTTCCAGCACCATGCATAAGCAAGGCTTTGCAGGGCAAGCTGGGCTTCCTCCCCAACCACTGCAATTACGAGCCCCGAGGCCCTGGTCAGGGATCCAGGTGGCCGATGCCATGCTTCAGTGTGTAAGCATCAGCCAGGGTGAGGCTGCTGGCATGCAGGCACGGATGACATGCACGTGACAGGCCGGGAGACACCTTGTGCTAATGAGCTCAGTGCAGAATGAACTTCTGGACTGGAGAACTGCTGGTGAGGTGCATAAACACACGTGAGAATTGAGATCCACGGGGATGTGTGTGCACCCGAGTTCACACACACACACACACACACACACACACACACACACACACACACACACACACACTTCAAAGTATCAAGTAAAAACTGAGCCAGGCTAAATGTTCAGCTTGACCAGAAAGGCAGGAACCTATCAATGTCCAACGAAAGGGAATAAATGGGAGAATGTCACTTAGGAGGGGACCAACAGGTCTTAGCAGGCCTCTCTCCAACTCACTGGTGACCACAGGATCTTTCCAGATCCCATGACACATTTCTAAGTCTTTCATTTCCCCCTGAGACAGACTGCCAAGTAAGAGTCTATAATATTAGAAGTTACACATGTGCTTTTGGCTTTGTTTTCCTGAGACAGGATTTCTCTAGGTAGCTTTGGCTGTCTTGGAACTCGCTCTGTAGACCAGACTGGCCTTGAACACACGGAGATCCGCCTGCCTCTGCCTCCCGAGAGCTGGGATTAAAGGCCTGTGCCAGCACACCTGGCTCACGTGTATTTTTAATCTATGTTTTTCAGAAGACTTGGTTGCTGTGGGATGGTCTGTTTGTCAAGTGTGTTGCTAATTAGTCAATAAATAAAACACTGATTGGCCATTGGCTAGCCAGGAAGTGTAGGCGGGACAAGGAGGAGAATAAAGCTGGGAAGTGGAAGGCTGAGTCAGAGAGACACTGCCAGCCGCCACGATGACAAACAGCATGTGAAGATGCCGGTAAGCCACGAGTCACGTGGCAAGGTACAGACTTATAGAAATGGATTAATTTAAGCTGTAAGAACAGTTAGCAAGAAGCCTGCCACGGCCATACAGTTTGTAAGCAATATAAGTCTCTGTGTTTACTTGGTCGGGTCTGAGTGGCTGTGGGACTGGCAGGTGAGAGAGATTTGTCCTGACTGTGGGCCAGGCAGGAAAACTCCAACTACAAATGGCGTCCAACGTGGTGGCAAGAGTTTCCACCTAAAAACTGAGAAAAAAAGATTCTAAAACGGAGCTAAAAACAGTTCCTAATTGTCTCTCTCAAATGAGCAGCAGCTGCCAGTTTGAGCTACTGGTGGGTTCCTAGTGTGCGTGTTCGACCTGCAGAATGGTGGGAATGAGGCCTCAGCAAGTGACACATTAAGCTGCGTGGTAGATTTAGCCTTTACTAGTACAAAACAAAAACTGGGCTACACGCTGCTTGGATAAAAGCATATAGACCCACGATAGCTCCCAGAGCTGGTGGTAAAGTACCACAGCCATGTTGGGAAGCTGAGGTGGGCGGAGCCAGCAGCCACAGCTGCTGCAGTTTAAAGCAATAGATTCACATTAAGACAGATTCAGATGTAATAGTTTACAATGTGTGTAAAAGATACGTAGGCTTGAAAGAGACAAAAAAGGTGATATATACAGTTATATAAACAAATACATAGTTTAAAAAAATAAAGTCTTTAAAGAGACAATAAAATTAATATAAAAAATAAGCCACGTGAAGATGAATATTACACAGAGAATCTGGATTGTGTTGTCTTTGGGATTCTTAACTGCAGAGAGATATTTGATTATAAAGGAAGCTGAGTTAAACCAATATGCATATTTTAAAGGTACCTTGACTTCAAAATTTGGTTATAATGATATGTTACTTTGGAAAGGAGACTCTGCTTTTGTTCCCACAGAAAGCCAAAGGCTATGGATTTGTTCCAGATTAAGATACATCAGATTTGACCAGCCAAGACCACCTGAAAGGTCTCCGATGACACCAAGGCCCGGATGATCCAACATCCAGAATGGTTTGAAGGCAACTGGCTCAGACGATACAGCCTCACGGACTACTCCATGATCCTTAAATTTTCTTTATGTCCCCATAAGATACAGTGTCCCCCTCCAGCAGGAAGTAGTAAGAGAAGCTACGCCCAAATTCCCAAATTATATGTAATTTTACTTTGTTAAGGTTAAAACCTTCCTTTTTGAAAAAAAAAGGGGGAAGTGCTGTGGGATGGTCTGTTTGTCAAGTGTGTTGCTAATTAGTCAATAAATAAAACACTGATTGGCCATTGGCTAGCCAGGAAGTGTAGGCGGGACAAGGAGGAGAATAAAGCTGGGAAGTGGAAGGCTGAGTCAGAGAGCTGCCAGCCGCCACGATGACAAACAGCATGTGAAGATGCCGGTAAGCCATGAGTCACGTGGCAAGGTATAGATTAATGGAAATGTATTAATTTAAGTTGCAAGAACAGTTAGCAAGAAGCCTGCCACGGCCATACAGTTTGTAAGCAACATAAGTCTCTGTGTTTGCTTGGTCGGGTCTGAGTGGCTGTGGGACTGGCAGGTGAGAGAGATTTGTCCTGACTGTGGGCCAGGCAGGAAAACTTTAGCTACACTTGGTTGTCTCTAGATTTCCAGTCCCCTTGCTCTAGTGCAACAAGACTCGGTGGGCTGTGCTGCGCCTGTAACATGTCCAGGGGAAGACAGGAAGGGCTCTGCATGTGAGGACCCTTCCTCTCGGGCTCACATTAATGACTTCTTTTCAAATTACAAGGCCCAGCTAGTCAAGGAAGTCAATTGTTATACTTCTTTGGCTATAAGAGACCTTTTCTTTTTCATTTGGCATTGTGCATTGGACTCTGGGCCTCTGAGCCTCTGAGCCATATTCCCAACCCCAAAATTGGCTTAGAGAACAAACAAACAGCCAGGCGGTGGTGCATGCCTTTAATCCCAGCACTCAGGGGCAGAGCCAGGTGGATCTCTGTGAGCTCGAGGCCAGCCTGGTCTACAGAGCGAGATCCAGGACAGGCACAAAAACTACACAGAGAAACCCTGTCTCGAAAAAAACAAACAAACAAACACACAAAAAGAAACAAACAACCCAAACAGTCTCTTTTTAGTTCAGGTGGGGCTTTAATTTGCAAGTGTCCCGCTTCTGCCTTTTGAGTGCTGGGATAACCTGTGTGCCTGGCAAAGACACTTTAATGTGGGTCTCAAGCTTTTATGTGGCAGGCTAAGAGCTATGATGGACTCCAGTGAGGTACTGTGGTGAGCAGGTCCAGCACAGGGCAGGAATCCGAGTCTGGACGTCTCAGGTGAGGAACGGAGTTCCCAACACTCCAAGTGCTGCTCAAAGCTGTTTCCAGTAAGACTGACGCTGTGGTCCCCAAATGACATTTCTGTGTGGCCTTTTAGGGAAACAGAGGTAAAGGGCCAGCCAACTTCTCTATCTACTTCAAGACCCAGACTTCAAAAGGGCAATTACTTCTCAAATAATGAATATTAAAGCATGTGCCTGAAGAAAAAACCCCAGCAGACTCTGAACAGGGTCAACTGTGGCACCTATGTCTTCCTCTCTGGAGAGGGCCTGGTGACCCTGGCTCTTTGCTGGAGCACACAAGTGCCTCTCTTCAGAGAGGAGTGCATCGTTCTTCATTAGGCAGTAGTGTCTGCCTACATGGGAGCAGAAGCCACGAGGAGCCGGTGCCGTGGGCAAATCAGAATGGCTGACGAGAAGCAATGAGGGTCTGGAATGGGGAGCACAGGCAGACGGTGTCTGACTCGGGGAGAGGGGTTTTAAAGAGTCTTCTTTCTGCTCATTCCATTTCACCCCAGAATCCCCTGGCACACTAAATCCAAGGTTAGAGCTCGGGGTCTGGGGCCACAGACAACGGTCCACTGCATTTCCTTACCTGAGCAGTGGGTTAAGGACAACATTCAAGACATAACACAGACAGTCTATGCTGCAAAAGCCAGTCTCTCAAGCAGGAGGGGTGGGTTATGTGGCGGGAAGTGGGTCTGGACCACTCCCTCCACAATGTCCTGAACGTAAGTTATGTTTTCACATGTGGAGATGACCTCAGAATCGACACGGACATTCCTTAGGGAACTGTTAGGAATAGGCGAGGAAGGGAGACGGGTATTAGACAAGACGGGGTCTGTTAACTGGGGTGCAAGCGTCAGCCCTTTTTCAGCATCAATGACCATGGGTGGGAGCCCCCCAAAACCCCAGAAGCTGGAGACACTGAAAGGGGCCTGTGGCCAAGTAGACTCCTGGACGTATAAGACTAGGGACAAAGAGGGCAGAGGCTGACTCCTGCCCCCTACACAGGAGCCCAGGGTCCTACCTTCTAGGCACGTGCTGAACAAGTGCCCTACCTGGCTCTGGGTTCACTTTACTCACGTTTGTGTACATGTTGCATATGTGTACACATGTACACCCCCAGGCCTGGCTTTTATTTTACTTACTTGTGTGTGTGTGTGGTATACATGTAGGTGACTGTGGGAGTGTGGAGGAAAGAGGTTGGCAGGAGCTGTTTTCCTCAGTCACTGACCACATTATTTAATGTTTTTATTATTACATTTATTTTTCTTTTTAAAATTTTATTTACTTTTATTTATGTGTACATGTGCCTGTCTGTGCATACGTGTACAGGTGCCCACAGAGACCAGAAGAGAGTGTCAGATCCCCTACAGCTGGAGCCACAGGTGGTTGTGAGCTGCCTTTCATGGATGCTGGAATTGAACCCGGGTCCTCTGGATGAGCAGCAAGCGCTCTAATCCAGTGTGCCATCTCTGCAGCCCGTTGTTATTATATTAATTAATTTACTGTGTGAGGTGGTATGAACATGCCACGGCAAAAGTGGATAACTTGCAGGAGTTGGCTCTTTCTATCACGTGGGTTCAGACACTTAACCTGATGCTGAGGCATCAGGCTCAGCAGCAAGTACCTTCAACCAAGGACAGGCCCACCACCTGAGTTTTTGAGACAGGGTCTCTTACTGAACCTGGAGCTCAGACTAGCTGGACAGCCAACTACAGGAACCCTTTGTCTCTGCTTCTGAGCACTGGGATTAGAGTGTACATCACCATGCCTGGCTTTTTCTTTTTTTAATGTGGGTATTGGGGAATGGAAGTCAAGGTCTCATGCTCACATGACAGGCATTGACTGAGATGACTGATTCGTCTCCCAGCTCTGGTTTTTATTTCTATATATTTTTGTTTTGGGGATTTTTTTTTTTCTTTGAGACAGTCTCATATTAGCTTAGGCTGATTTCAAACTCCTGTCAATCCTCCTGCCTTAGGCTTCCCAGTGCTAAGATTGCAGGCATGACCTACTGCACACAGGGTCTCACTATGTAGCTATGGCAGCCTGGAACTCAGCATGTAGACCAGGCTGGCTTTGAACTCACAGAGCTCTACCTGCCTCTGCCTCTTGAGTTCTGGGATTAAAGGTGTGCGCCACTAAACTTAGCTTGGCCTGATTTTTAAAAACAATGCATTTATTTTGTTTGTGTGTGTTGTTGAAGGACATGTATGTCATGGCAAGGGTGTGGATGCCAGAGGACAACTTGTCAGAGCTGGTCCTTTTGCACCATGGGTCTTGGGAATTGAACCCAGGTTGTCCAGCTTGGAAGCAAACACCCATGCCCGAGAAGCCATGTTGATGGCTTGACTATGGTTTTTAAATGAGTAGGCCAGAAAGTGTCTCTCTCATGGGGAAGGGTGGGGAAAAACTTATCTTCCCCTGCAGTTCTGTTTTCAGGAGGCACAGAAGCCCCAGGGGCGGGTGAAGAGATCAGAACACCTGACCGAGAAGAGGAGAGCCGCCACTGCCCTGCTATACCAGACAACCCGGGGCTGGACACTCGCTCTTCTGGAAACACGGCAGCTCAGAGTCTAGGAGCATGATTCCAGACTGGCCATTTCTCTGCTGAGCTCTGTTCAGGATGACAGCAAATACTCAGCCCCACGTGGCCAGGGCTCCCCTGCTTGAGAGGCATCAGAATCAGCTGGCAAGTCTGTAAGACTAGGCACGCAGGCCTCCTCTGTGGAGTTTCTGACCCAGAAGGTGTGGGCTGCTGTCTGAGAATCTGCATGTCTAGTAAGTCCCAAGTGATCAGTGGGTCAGTGCAAAGTTAGCCCCAGGGCACGGGGAGGAAGGGACATTATGGATGGAACTAAGTGCTAAGTCTTGTGACTCTGGGCAGAGACGGCATACTCCAGCCTTTCTCGTGCTCTAGGGACTACACGACACTCCCAAGCGAAAAGGATGGAAGCTGAGTTCATTATTTTACAATTTTTAAAACATATTTCATCTCTAGCTGCTGCAGACGGACTCCTAGGCGTGCTAGGCAAGCGCTCTCTCGCTGACTCCGGCTCCCACGCTTGCACTGTAAGTGCCTCGGGCAGTGAGCCTCCCAGGGGATGTGAAACCTGTACATGGTAAGGGCTGAGATTCAGAATGGAAGTCTGGACTTGCGTGTGAATGAGCCGCTGCCCAGCAGCAGCAGAACATGAAGGGAACTGGGGTGCAGATGCAGGGCGGGTGGAGCAGGGGGCGTAGGTTTTGTTTGTTTTAGATAAAAATTTAGAAAAACGTCAAGCATCAGGAGCCATCCTAAATCTCCCTCCGTGGCACACACGGAAGAAAGGACCCGACAGTCGCTGCTGCTTTTCGGTTGTGCCGAGGTTGGAGCCCAGGGCTTCTGGCGCACTCTAGGCAAGTGTTCTGACACTGAACCTGGAAAAGGGTTTGTGCTTTGCCATTTGGTTATCAGGCTGTTTTTTTTCTCACTGTTGTGAGCAAGGACTGGGATGGAGAACAAGAGGGAAGGGCGTCTCGGGGTTAGTGCCAGCAGTGGATGACGCTATACATACCACCCAGGTGCAAGTCGATGAGGCCACTGTAATTAGACTCTCCCCAATAGTCTACAACAAGGAAGTGGTGAAGACAGAGTTATTGGATAAGATGACCCTGCTGCCACCCCGACCCAAAAGCTATCCAACGCATGACACATAGAAAACATGAGAGCCCAGTGGAGCAGCTGGCAAAGCGTGCATGTCTGGAAAGCATGGCATGCACACACACAGGCCATCTCTGCATCTCGTGGTACTGGGTGTGTGTGTGTGTGTGTGTGTGTGTGTGTGTGTGTGTGTGTGTGTGTGAACCAAACACCACTATGAATGGAGTTGCCGGCCAACATCAGGGAGATTCCTGTTCGCACCTCGACTCAGCGAGGATGGGGCTTGGCTTTACTGTGACCGCCAACCGTGCTGGAAGGCAACGTTACCCGTGATTTAAGAAGGTTTTAAGGGCAGACCAGGGGCTGTTCTTACTTAGTTTCTGAATATTAAAGGCTCCAAGCTAAGGGTTTCAAGATGTGGATGTTAAGGGAGAAAAAAGAAAGCTTTGGAAACCAAGGAACTTGCAAGTGACTCCATTAGTGGTGAGCATGCTTTCCTTCGCTGAATGGGTTTGAGATGAAGGCCCCCATCTTCAGAGAGCCTTTTCTTTCAAGGTAAGAAATGAGCTGGGACATTGGCAGAATTTCCACCCTAGATGCCGAGGCTGCTGGCCACAGGACTTTCTGGCTTTTCAGCTCCTGGAGCTGTCCAGCAGTGTCTTGTCTTAATGTGCCTATGGTGCGAAGAGGGGGGCTGGCAGCAGGTGGGTCCCGAGCTGGCAGTTTTTAGGGCCCAGAATCATAAAGGGGCCCACAGTACACCAAAATGTCTGTCTTTTTCTAACCTCACAATCTGGATGCTGATCCCAGCAACCACAACCTTCTCTTTTAAGGATGAATATGTCTGAAAGCTGAGTTCCCTCCAGTGGCTTTCCAGCTCG
Source organism: Peromyscus californicus insignis (assembly GCF_007827085.1). Lineage (NCBI taxonomy): Eukaryota > Metazoa > Chordata > Mammalia > Rodentia > Cricetidae > Peromyscus > Peromyscus californicus. The sequence continues at coordinate 135,981,996 of NW_026294584.1, forward strand.
TGTTCAAGCTAGTCCAGTGAGTGGTTCTAAGCTTGAGTCAGAGTTCTAGAAACAGAGAAGCTCCCCTCGGATTCCAGGACAAGAAGGCCACAAGTCTCAGCCTTGCCCTGGTCTCCAGGGCTCTGGAGCCAATCCGCCCAGCCTGTATATACAGAAGTCTTCGACAAATACAGGTTACCTGATGGCAACTCCAGACCAGATCTCTTCTATGAAGGGCATCTTGGCTAACAAAGGGGGACCCCTTTGACAGCAATGGAGGCTTGAGACCACCACATGAGACAGGATGGCAGGTTCTGGCCAGCTTGCTAGAGCTCAGGGAGGGAGTTGAGTTGTGCTGTTAGAAGCCGTGGTGTTCCTTGCTCAGCAGGTAAGTGAGAAGGCCAAGTGGGATGGGATGAGAAACAAGAGAAAGGTGCTGGTACCATGTACGTTCAGCCTCCAAGGCGCTCTCTGCCAGGAAGGGACAAGGCCACTGGGAACTGACACTAGACCAGCCCTGGGCATGGAGTGTTAAGTGTCAGAAAAGGAAAAGAATGTATTTGGAAATACCAATGCACCACAGGCGGATGTGTACGTTCAGAGGCAGTTTCACCTTCTGGTCCAGGGGGTTGTGCAAAGATCTGCCTATAGTCAGGAGCTGGACTAGAACACGTCTGTCGAGCCCTAGGGCTCTTCAAGAGAGGTTCCAGGGGTCCACAGTGACTCTGAACTTTTGAAGACTAGTGCACACCATGCTTAAGTACTTCACATGACAACTTCTGACACACTCGAGACCTCCAGTAAGGCTGCTTTTGTGGGCTCTCAGGTCTAAGATTCTTTTGCTTCGTGTCCAAGAATTTTGCACTTCTCATAAATATATTAGTAAGAAGGTAATTCAAGTCCCGCTGGCAATGACAGAGATCATGTACCGATGTACAGGGATCCGAGAGAAGGCTTAGGAGATGATGACTTCAGAGCACACTGCTGGTACAGTCCTTCAGATGGCTGACATATCACGCCAGCATATATTAGCACATTTGGGGTTTCTCTTTATGTTTGGGAGCTTCTTGTTTATAATTTTTTTAAAGACTTATTTTGATTTTATGTGTATGGGTGTTTTGCCTGAATGTACTTGTACCACATGCATGCCTGGTGTCTGCGGAGGGTGTTGGATCCCCTGGGACTGAAGTTACAGATGGCTGTGAGCCGTCATGGGTGCTGGGAACAAAACTCAGGTCCCCTGCACGGCCACCACGCGCTCTGAAGTGCTGAGCCATCTCTCCAGGCCCTGTGCTTGGTTTTGTTGTATAAAGAATATGAATTGTTGTCAGTGAGCCAACTGCTCTGTCTGTGAGCATCCGTCACATTTGCAGACACCGTGGGTTTCCTGGTGAGCCGCTAAAAAGAAAAGGCTCTATTTAGAGCAACCACATGTTCCTGCGGGGGTGGCCTCAGCACCGCTCAAGGAGGAACTGAGGCTTTAGGACGTCTGCAGCTCTCACTGGGACATGGGCTTTCCAGTTTGTGTGTGCGTGGCTTTTCAATTTTTAAAAGACATTGAAAGTAATTCTTTTGGGTTTTAGGCCTCAACTATCAATTGTGTACAATGGGCTCTCCTGCCAAAGCAAGTTGAAAACCACTGAGTTAGAAGAAATTTGGGGTGTGTGTGTGTGTGTGTGTGTGTGTGTGTGTGTGTGTGTGTGTAAATGTGAATACCGACGTCTGTGGAGTCCAGAAGAGAGAGACAGCTTCCCTGGAGCTGGAGTTACAGATTGTTGTGAGCTGCCTGGTGTATGGGTGCTGGGAACCGAACTCTGGTCCTCTGTAAGAGCAGTATGAGATCTTACATGCTGAGCCATCTCTCTGGCCTCTCCGTCTATTTATAATGGTATCATTTTCTGGCTCACTGGTGGCAACTGGAGTGACAGTTTTTACAGGAGTGGTGAGGAATAGGAACAGACTCCAGCTGACTGGAACCTTAAGCACTTTCCAGAAACCATCAACCGAAGCGGCTCTCTCCTTGAGCCTCTGAACCTTGTGAGGGGAAGAGCCAGCGCGCCTTTGGGAAACTACGAACATAAGCTCATGCACCTAGACAGGACTGCCAGCTACTGCTGAGGGACATGGCTGTCCCTTAGTTGAAGTAATGTGGAGAAAGGTGAGAGGCACGCTGCAGGTCCCCTTCTGGACTTTTGTGCATGGAGAGTGCAGTGGAGGACAGGACTTTACAGCTCTGTAGCCAGGGATCTCCAGAGGGAGGGCTAACCCACGCCAGTGCTCAGGCTGCACTGAGGAGATCAGTCAGAGGAAGTGGGGCAGGGGGAGGCCTGCAGGCTGGCGGAGACACAGGCTCATGGGGAAGTCAAGCAAATGTGTGGGTGAATCTCTTCTTCACTGCTTGGCGTGGGAGCCAGTCTTCTTAACTAGCTGGATACAATGTGACTTAAGCTTTTGGACTCCCTTTAGTAGCATGGGCTCCAAGCGTTAGGTCCAGCAACCGGTGAGGCACAAACCCCAAAACAGCCACATCCTCTTCCTTCTCTCTCAGGAGACATCTTCACCTGAGGGTCATCACTGAGCTGACACACGTCTTCACCTGAGGGTCATCTGAAGGAAGGTTTGCTTCTGTGCCGGCCCTGACTCCTCTATTGGGAACTCCAGTTACAAATTGGATGGCTGACACCAGGCCCACACCCGAGGCTAGACCACGTGGTCTATGAGGCAATGGCTGGCCCCGCCTGACCTCCTGCTGGTTCTTTAGCTTGCCTGCCCAGGAGGTGTACCAGCTTGCTTTCCTGTGTCTAGAAGGAAAAAACAAGAGGCCCTGCCCTTCCTTCTACGTCGCCTCACAGAATGAATGCTGAGCCCGTAGGCCAGATAAGAGGGTCCCCATCCAGGGACTGGATCTTGGGGAAGCAGAGGTCAATCATTCCATGCCTGAGGCTGGGCTGACCTTGGACCCAGGGACAGCTCAGACACCTCATCTTCTCTGTACCCACCTGTGCCAAGCCAGGCAGGCTCCAACCACATAGCCCTTGTAACAGCTTCCCATGCCTATGCCACAAGAGCTTATCACAGGCCCAAATCTCTGTGACACCGCTCTTAGTGACCGGCCTTTGGTGGACACAAGCCTGGGCTCACCCAGGGAAACTGGAGTGCAAGGGCAGCCAGAAACCCCACACGGGCGGGCGAGGATGCAGGCTCTGTGGCTGTGCAGCTTAGGCTGGAGGGAGCCCAGGGAATCGAGGACAGGAGGAGACTCGGAAGAGCAGGCTGAGGCCTGTTCAGTGCAGTTCTGTGATGGCTCCTTGAGGGACAATCTCCCTCATTCCCTGATATTTTCTTTTAGAGAAAATGGTAGGGAGGAGGAGGAGGAGAAGGGAGAGGAAGAGGAAAGCCAGGGCTTGCCACCAACAGGTGACAGGGCCTGGGATTTTGTTCTGCATGGCAACAGCAAGCTGAGAAATGGGCTGGGGAGCAGGCCTGGGTGTCTGGGCTGCCCAAACATAGGTAAGCACCGGACCTTGATGATGCCAAGAACTCAGAAAACCCTGATAGAGAAGGAGCTGAATTCCAGAAGATGTGATGCCCATCTGGCTCACCCCCGGAAGGAAGGTAGGCTCTCTCCTTGAGAACAAGCCTCCTCACAGAGGAGGCCAGACAGTACCTGCTTCTCCTCGAAGAGCCTTCTCCACGGCGACGCCCCTCTCCTCCAGCTGCCTCTGCTTCTCCTCCACCTGCTCCAGTTGCCGCTGGATGATCTACCGAGAGACAGAGCGTAAGCTCCCAGCCTTTCCTCACCTCCCGTTCCCAGGAGGAGAACCAAGCCGCAGACCCACGGGGGGAGAAAGAGAAGCATTGTCAAGACATTGAAAGGGGCATTACAGTCAGTGTGGTGTGCCAGTGCATGCAGTTGGGTCCTGGGGCTTGTTATCTTTCCCTGGAATAGTTCAAAAGCATTTCAAAATGGTTTCATTAAACCTTTACAGTAAGAAGACTTAAAACACTGGATGGAGTGATTAGAAGTTCCGTTTTGATAAGTTAGAAGAGTCTAGGACAGTCTAGGATAGTGGTTCTGAACCTTCTTAATGCTGCGACCCTTTAAGACAGCGCCTCATGTGGTGACTCCCAACCATAACATTATTTCACTGTTACTTCATAACTGTAATTTCTCTACTGTTATGAATCATACTGTAAATATCTGTTTTCCAATGGTCTTAGGCTACCCTTATGAAGAGGTCATGACCCCAAGGTTGAGAGCCACCGGTTTAGGCTGTGAAGCCTGAGGACGGAAACTGACAACCAGAGGTCCTTCTGAGCTTTCCCTGTAAAGTCGCAGACTATTCTGAGCAGAGGTCAGGGCCACGAACTGACCCCTGACACTACGGTTACAAGTGAACTTGCTGATTCTACATCTACTCTAGACTAAGGCTTCCAGGAAACTCAAAGATGGGGCCTCTGTAGAGCATGAAGGTGGAGTACTTGGAGGTTGTTGTCTTGGAAGCCATGAATGCCATCTCTGCTTCTGCCCTGGTGTCTACACCTTCCTTGATGTAGATGAGGCCCGGTGGGGGGCACGGGATGATGCCACCTCACTTCCGCCCCATGTGGTGCCCCCCGGCCGGTGTGTACCTGGGTTGTAGATGGGCCCCTGTGGGGGCACGGGATGATGCCGCCTCACTTCCGCCCCATGTGGTGCCCCCCGGCCGGTGTGTACCTGGGTTGTAGATGGGCCCCTGTGGGGGCACGGGATGATGCCGCCTCACTTCCGCCCCATGTGGCGCCCCCCAGCCGGTGTGTACCTGGGCTCGGTGCAATCGCTTCAGCTCCTCCTGCTTGGCCTGCCTCCGGGCTGCCTTCTGCACACGCCGGGTCAGCTTGGCACTCAGCTCCTCCTCTGTGTAGGTTCTGGGCTAGAGAGGGTGAGAGAGAGCTCCTGAGCGGGCAGCATGCAGGTGGAGGCTGGTTTGGGCGGCAAGCTGGCAAGGGTATGGGGACTGTGGCCTACGTGGGAGCTGTTGCCTGACAGCCAGTGGGGCACGGCAGGTGCAGACGCCCTCTCCTGAGGCGAGGCTAGAGACCTCAACGTGAGACACTTCGCCTCCGTGACAGGGCCAAGAGGCTTAATGTGGAATGAGTGTTAGCAGATTAAACCTCAGACAGACACACCCCTTTGGCGCTGAGGTCGTCATTGCCATGTAAGCAAGCGTGTGTGTGGTTTGTGTTTGTTTTTTTTTCAAGACAGGGTTTCTCTGTGTAGCCCTGGCTGTCCTGGAACTCACTCTGTAGACCAGGCTGGCCTCGAACTCACAGAGAATCGCTGCCGCTGTCTCCTGAGTGCTGGGATCAAAGGCGTGCAACACCACCACTTGGTGTGCCTGGTTGTTTAAGGCACTGTGATGATAAAAACAAAAACACCACAGTAAAATGTTCCCCTAGGCCTCCTATTTCTGAGGCAGACAGGAACAAGAAAAGGTCTGGAAAGTGAGGGCTCTTTCTCCCCCTTGTTTGGGATTACTTTCTCCAGGTGAGAGGGCTCATAGGGTCTAAGTAGCTAACATCTGCAGGGGCGAGGACATGGATGCCTCCATCTGACATCTCAGTGAATCCAGACTAACACAGGTGGAAAAAGGAACAGTGGCGGTGAATGCTTGGGTGTGCAGAGGCAGCGGTTGTCATGGAGACTAAGGGTGGAAATGACCGGGCAGGGTAGCTGGGGTGGAGCCTGTGAGCTTGGAGGAGGCCCCTGGACAAGTCCCATGTAGACAGTGACGGAGGTCCCAGGAACCTGTACACATGGTCCACCACACTCGCAAGCATTCAGTGACAGGACACACTGGGCAGCCACTGAGAAGCGTGAGTGGGGGATTGTCCTCTTTTGTGAGACCCTCCTCATTTCCTCTAAAAAACCAAGAGACCTTCTTGACTGCGAAGGAGACGTCTACATTCAACCTGGGTCCAGACTTATCATCTCTCCTCAAGGAGCTCAGTGATAGCAGTAGGTCAAGTGAACAGGTGGAAGGCGGTCTGTAAGGAGCATTCTAGCATCCCAGTGCCCTGATGGTTCAGAGTGGAGGTGATGACCACCCCTTGCTGGGCTACCCAGACCCGCAGGGGCAGCTCTGCCCCGACCCATGATGACATGCACTCCGGCCAAGGGAAGAGTGACTGTCTCCTCCTCTTTCTGTGACACAACGGAAGAAGGTTTGACGGTGACAGCTGCATGCACGTCTGACAGTTAGTGAGGACGTGGCTGCAGGGCCCAGCAGGGCGGTCCAAGTGGTTAGTCACAGACAGGCATGCAACGAGGACCAGCCAGTGGGAACGAGACACTACCTTTGATGAGTAGGCTCTCCTGAATGCCAAGGCGTGTGGTACATAAATCGACTTTTAAGGGGATGGCAACGGAAAACAAAACAGAACAGCAATGATAATGATGATTAAAATATGAAAACAGAATACAGAAATGGAACAAAATCAGTTAGAGGTTTAAAACAAACACAAGACTCAATCACATGATCATTTCTCACAACGTCACACAAGACTGCACAAGAAGGAACCAGGGTGTACAGACCCTATCGGCCGAGTCTCGCTGAACCCCACTGTTAAATAAAGCTGGGGTTCACTTTTCTATTCACAGAACAGCGTGCCCTGCCTCCTTTGTGTCTGTTTCTTGTTGAGCCCCAGTTTGTTGAAATGTGTGCTGATTGGCCCTCTTCACCCACAGCAGCCCTCCCTTCCTTCCCTTTCCTGCCACTGAACACTTAGCATGAGTGGAAGCTGGAGGCGGGAAGTGGGCGCTGACCCTGCACCCTCTTTTGACAGGTTCTCCAGCCTGGCAGTGTTCTCCAGCAGGGCCCTATAGGTCACAGTGTGATATCCAGCCGTCCTGGGACTAGGCAAACTGGCTCTTTCAGAATTAGACCCCGTGAAGAGAACCAAGGTGTCAAACCACCGTGACGCAGAGAAAGTACCAGTGTTCAGGCGGCCGTGGAAACCTTTTCACTTCACACACTGACCAGAACAGCTCTAGGTCTTGCCCAGGAGCCTTTGCTTCTGTGGTCTTCTCAGGGGTCGGATGAAGTGCCTAAAGGGTCCCTGTGGGCCCAGGCATGGAGGCAATTGGAATTTGGTGGTGTGCAGGACAGAGAGATGCTGAGGGGGGCCCAGTGGGGGACCCACACAGGATTCCACGAGCATGCTGGCTGGGGAACGGATTTGTTGCTTTTAGCTCCAAGCACAGGCATCCTCTCCCCGACAAAGCAAACTGTGAGTGAAGTCCTCATGCAGAACAGCACAGTTTAAAAAGGAAGAGTACAGGCGAGGCCCCCGGCGGCCTACACAGACACACTTCAAGAGTAGCGCCGACACCTGGATCCGTCTGTGGCTGCTGCCCACGCAAGGAGCCACAGCAGTTTCCTTTATTAACTTACCCACTGCTGGCACTGGTACCAACTGGGCAGTGGCAGTAGACAGGGAGGTGAATCACGACACACTTGGGTAAACTGGGGAGAGGGGGCTGAGGGCATGGCTAGCTGGCTGGGGCGGGGGTACAGAGCAGGATGAGGGGCTGGTTGAGTGCCGGGCAGGCCCTGGTGTCCTCAGTGACAAAGAAGCAGCTAGCTGGTCAGGCTGCACTTAAGAGTCGCAGGGAAGCAGGGAAGGGGCCATCAAGAGTTAGCTCTTGTTGGCGGGGCTTTAGGTGGCTAGAAAAACCTGGATTGGCTGGGGAGATACATCTGTTAGTAACGTACTTGTTTTGCAAGCATGAAGATTGTATGTAGGGTTTGAGCTATAAACGCTGCATAAAAAGCCTGGCTTGGTGGGGTGTGCTTGTAACCTCAGAGCCGGGAGGTGGAGGCAGGTGGATCCTGTCTCTCAGGATTTGCCGTCCAGCCAGTCTAGCCTACACGGTAAACTCTGCCACACATGCACACATTAAAAGGTAGACAGACACCAGAGGAGTGACGCTCAAGGTTGTTCTCTAGCTTTTCACACGTACAAATAGAAACACACAAACCCTGAACGATTTATTTTTGGATAACAGACATTTAGGGGAAAACAAGGTTTTGGTTTTATGTGCTTGTGCATCACCACGGCAACCAAACCCAGGCCCTTGTTTCAAGTCCTGACTCAGGGCTTGGGTCTGTGAGACAGGAAGGACTGGCTTCCACCTACACTGCACTGTGGCTGGAGGCTTCCTTTTCCGGGCGAGCAAAAGCCCATTTTCAATCTCGGTCCCCTTGATCCCGACACTTGTGAAAAGAATCTCAAACCCAGAAACACAGAAGGAGGAAGTCAACGATGCTGGAACACCCTTCACCCCGACTCCCAGATGGTGGCACGGCCCCATGCTTCAGGGTGTGGTCTTTACACAGCCTGTTTTTAGACACCAGAGACCCAGTCCCTAAAAGCTTCGGGATGTACTTCTTCCTCAGAAGAGACACATCTGCCCAACAATGCCCGTAGTGCCACCTGCTAGGATCCTGACATCAACTTGATGACAGAGGGCATTTTTTAAAGTTAAACATTACATTTGCCGTTCACCATCAATGCCATCAACAGTTTCAAAGTGTCCTTCGTACTCTTAGGGTTGTTTTGCTCCAGTTTGTCCTCCACTGTAGGTTCCGTATGTGTCCCCCCACCACCTTTGGTGATAAGACAGGATCTTGCTATGTATCTCTGGGTGACCCAGAGAATTTGTGTAATCCTGCCTCAGCCTCCTGAGCGTTAGGGTTGCGCCTTTCCTGGAACTCACTTGGTAGTCCAGGCTGGCCTCGAACTCACAGAGATCCGCCTGGCTCTGCCTCCCGAGTGCTGGGATTAAAGGCGTGCGCCACCACCGCCCGGCTGGGTTCCATGTTTTAAGAACTACTGTGCCCTGCCCTCACTCAGTGAGATGCAATGTCATCCTAAGAGCCATGTTTGCCACTGCCCGGGCCCTGCTTGTCCTCATCATTCCCTATGTGACCATCAGAGAATGACCTTGTCCCTGTGGAGTCCACCTGGTACACAAGGTGTCCAAGGCCCTGCTGTTCTAGGAATCTGTGAATGGCGGATGTCAGTTGTTCACATAACTACAGAAATGAGTTCCTGAGCTCTTCATACTTGTGGTCACTGGGTGGCTATACCAAGATGATGGATTTGGCACAGCTAGTGGGGGAACCTGGCGCTCCCCACTGTGGCAAGATGTTTCATTAACTCATGGAGAAGCGGTATGACCTTGACCACAGTGGCAGCCAGAGATGGAAGATCTGACCAGTGTGATACCAAGTGTCTCAACATGAGCACACTCACCATGGAGGCCAAGGGGACTTTGGGCCACATTCTCTTCTGCTCAGGCTCCTTCAGGACTCCTAAGAAAGCACCTGCCCCCAGTGCTGGGATGAACATATACCCTCCCCACCCCCCATACTACATTCAGACTCATGGTGCAAGAAATGAGGCCTGGCTGCAGGAGACGGAGACAGAAGAGAGGTCTGTGCTTCTTGGTGACTAGGACAGTAGAGAAAGAGCCATCATCACGCCCAGGGAGAGAATATAGAATGAGATGAAAATGCAGATGAATGCAGAAGGAGGCAAGAATAAACTGACTTTTTCCAGTCTGCTGAATTATTCAAAGAGGAACTGAGACAGGCTGGAGGATGGACCTGCGACAGAGGGATACCAGCTCAATGAACAGACACATGTGGGGTGCAGAGCGACCCCAGCCTGCCCTGGCTGGCCTACAGCTCAAGGCTGTTGACAGAGGGAGCAACTTAAGTCCAAGCCTTGAGACGTCACATCAGAAAGGTACGAGGGGTGGCCACTGGTGGGTGCCCATGCCCCAGCGGGTGACTCGGCACCAACACTTTCAATCAGTGCTGCTTCAGGGTCAATTCTCAAAACAGAAAAAGTCCTCTACCTAACAAATGCACCAGGCAGTTAGCTTGGCCAGGCCTACTCCTGAGAGATTCCTGAGGGAGCCACCCGGTCTACCTCCTTTCCAGGCCTGGTGCCCAGTCCAGGCTTGTGTGACTCCAAGCAGTATCTCAGCTCTTCTCTCATCGTCCGGCCCTGGCAGACACTGCTCACAGTGTAATGGCAGGGCTGCTCACCGACAGAGTACCCTGGTCTCTTCAGACTGAGGCAAATCCTCAGCTGTGTATTTCAAAGGCCTGAGAGACCACTCTGTGGCGTCTGCTGTTGGCTGTGGGCTGGTGCAGCACTCCAATGTCTATCTGCTAGGAGACCAGAGCAGGCATTGGTTCTGCACCGCAGCTTTAGACTGGCTGTCACGGTCTGCTTCTCTACCAGAGACTAAATTGATGCTCTGGGGGCTGGAGAGATGGCTCAGGAGTTAGGAGCCCTGGCTGCTCTTCCAGAGGACCTGGGTTCAATTCCCAGCACCCACCTGGCAGCTCACAACTGTCTATAACTCCCGTGCCAGGAGATCTGACACTTTCACACAAATGCACATAAAGTAAAATTAAATAAATTGATGTGTTCATCAGCTCTCTGAAGCCCTTCAGGGACTGGGCGTACCCACCTCTCGCTTGGACTTCTGGGAAGACCTTTCAAGGATGTCATCACTGGACAGGTCTGAGTCCTCTGAGAAACTCAGCTGGCGCCGGAGCTGCAGCTCTGTAGGGTGAGAAGAGGTCAAGTGAAGACAGCCGCCAGTACCTCACGAAATCATGCTGCAGGGAGTCAGATTCCCCTCCCACACAAGGAGACACGGGCTTGTCCCCAAAGGCGACGGGCCAACACCAAACAGATGTCACTCTAGACACCCGTTCAAGACCCCTTGGCAAGACTCGGCTCCACTCAAAATCAGGCCCATGTTTGGAAGGAAGGGTACCAGCAGGAATCTACCCTAGCTAGTTTTCACACTGGCATTAACATTATTCCGTGCAGTGGATCAGGCTGAGGTGCGAACGGCGTGTTCTCCTTAAGAACCCTGGCAGGAGCAGCACAGGAAAGCGGATCTTTTGTAAACTGAATGACTGGGGAGGTACTCCCCCTGCCTGTCCGCATCCCTTGGCCATGCATACCTGTCCTCACGATCGGAGATGCCCTGCGCTGGCCCGAGTCCACTGTGGCACCGCTGGACGGGGTACTGGAGCAGGACTTCTCATCACTCTTCTTCTTCTTGTCCTTCTTGTATCCGGAAAAGACTGACTTCCACAGGGACTTGGGCTTAGCAGCCCCTTCCTCTGGGAGGCCCGGGCTGGGTTTCTCTGGGGGTCGGCCTTCTCCCTTGGATTTCTTCTCTTTCTTGTTCCTGCGCGGGGAGAAGAGGGATGACCTCTTTTTGCTCTTTCCGCTGGAGCCCTCAGACGAGGTGACAGAGCCGTCAGGGCCTCCTGAGTCTGACGGAGGGGAGAGGATCTCCTCACTAGTAGCTTCATGCTTCAGAGTGGGCTCCTGGGAGGCTCGGAGGCCTGAGCGCTTGGTGGACTCCAGTTCCTTGCCCTGGGATGGCGCCGTGCGGGACCTGGAGGCTGCCATCTCCATGGCCTGCATCCTGCTCAGCTGTTTGGCCATGGCATCTCGAAGTGCTTGGCTCTTCACAGACTTCTCCCGGGCTCGCATGCGCTCCTCAGCCAGCTCCTTGGCTTCTGCGGAGACCAGAGGCAGTCCCCTCTTCTGTGGCTGCACATCGCGATCCAGGGGAGGGAGCCGCCCATTCTCCTTGGCCAGGAGCTTCTCTGACCGGGACCAGCAGGAAGGGGGTGTGAAGAACTTCTCCTGCAGACTCGAGTCCTCAGTCTTATCATCGTAGGTGTCCTCCACATCATCAGCAAAGGGGATCTCATCCACGCTCTCCACAAAGGACTTCCGAACCTCCTCTCTCGGGGGCTGCGTTGGCTCCCTTGGGGGCCGCATGAATGGGGCAGGAGGGGGAGGGGGGATAATCGAGGCCTCCCTGTGCTCAAAAGTCTGGTGGGGTTTCCTTCGAAGGGTTGCCGGCTCCTCGTTGGGAGGTGGGGGTGGGGGTGGGCTAGAAGGCGGAGTGAGCATGGTGGAGTCCGAGGTGTTGAAGCTCTGGCTGCCCAAGGTCTTCATGTTGGAGGAGCTGCCATGGAGGCCCAGGCCTGAGCTGCTGGAGAGGTCCCTACGCTCCTCCTGGTTGCTCCTCAGCTCCCTGTCAGAGGGCGACTTTGGGGTCAGCAGTGGGGGCTGGTCACCAGCTGACTTTGGCAGGCCCAACCTTTTAGGAACAGGTGGAGGTTTCAGAAGGCAGAGACCCTCTTCCTGAGGGGACTTGTCAACTGAGTAGGACTTTAGGGATATTGGCTTAAAGGCAGGGGAGGGGAGGCTGGGCTCTGACCCCTTGCTCCGGTCCACAGGGGTGAGGCCCAGGCTGCGGCGGATCTCGGCGCTCTTCATCCAGAACTCCTCCACCAGATCACTCCGCTTCAGGGCCTCCTCCACAGCCAGAGGGCCACTTAGTCTGTCTTTGGGGTCTCCTTGGCTCTTCACAGGGAGTGGGGTCAGGGGTGTGGATGTTTTGGCTGGCACCGGCTGGAAGCGTATGGGGGACTCGGTGGGAGACGGTATGGAGGCATCCGAGGAAGGCTGAGGTTGGGCACAGATGGGGAGCTGGGCGGAGGGAGGCGCGGGAGGGGCCGGCAGAGACTCTGGCTGTAAGCTGCTGGGTGAGGTAGGCGTCCTGGCTTCCGGCAGGGCCACAGGCTGTGATCGGATGGGCGAGTGTGCGGTCTTCTGATCTGTGGGGGCATCAGCTTTGGGCTTTTCTCTGGGGAGCAGAGGCACAGGGAGGAGAGGCTCCTCGGGGGACTTTGTCTTGGTGGCGACAGGGACAAGAGGGGCCTGGGCCCCCTACACAGAAAGAAGAGAACAGCGGTCAGCACCTGCCCTCAGGGAGCCTCTCTCAAGGGGCCTACACTGACTGAGGTAAAACCCTCCCCATCCTTTCGGCCTCCTCATTCTCTGCGCCACTTGTTAACATTTCCAAACCTCCCCACTCGGCTTGGACAGCCCGAGCTTTCAGGGTTGGCTCATCTCACACATAACCTTGGTTCTTGGTCCGCTCACACGAACACTGGCCAAGGACACTAATGAATTTGGCTTTCGTCACAACCCACAATAACCAGAGCTCGGAGACCCGAGGGATAACCCGGGGCTAATGTATGAGAGGACTTAAAGTCATTACTTAGTACTGTTCTCCTCTCCAGCCACACTGTCCCTCCGAGGAACTGTGAGATGCACACAGACCCTCTCCAGCCACACTGTCCCTCCGAGGAACTGTGAGACGCACACAGACCCTCTCCAGCCACACTGTCCCTCTGAGGAACTGTGAGATGCACACAGACCCTCTCCAGCCACACTGTCCCTCCGAGGAACTGTGAGACGCACACTGACCCTTACAATACCCAAACCAGTGCTTCTCACTTCTCAGGTCAATTACTGGACTGCGCCATGTTGCCTGGAGCCCGAGACCAAGGCCTGGGCTTTGACTCTTTCCTGCCCTGCCCTGCACATGGTACTTCCCAGACTAAGAACCTCAGACATAATCAGCATGACACACTCAGGCGTCATTCTCTAAAGTGGTTCTGACGATCTAGAGGCATGTTTTTCATTTAAACAGTTACACTTCATTTTAACATAAAGAAAAGACATACCCGTTATAAACCTCTATCGATGCATAAATATCATTGCATCAACTTAAAAAAATAAACTTGCCAAATATTAAAAAAACAAAACACCTGCCCATCCACAAGGTCTGAGGTAGCTCCTGAAGCCTGTGCCTCGTCAACAGTCTTACCTAGAAATTATATATTTAGAAGTTCACAAAACGAGGTGGTTACAGGGCTGCTTTACCTCTCTTTGTGGGGCTCACACCTGGGACGGAGCCATGTCTCCTCAAGGTCTCAAGGTCCCACTGACCACCCTGTCCCCAGCACTACTTACCTCTGGCCCAGGGCTGTGGGCTGGGGAGAACAGAACATCTTGTTTCTGAGGTGACTGGCTGGGGCTGGAGACTTGGGAAGGACCTGGAAAGGAGGGACATGAGTGTTTATAATAGAAATGAAGTCCCTTCCACTCCACATATACTAGGAGTAGGGAGCAGCCAGATCCATGGAGGGTCTCACACTACAGCCAGCCCCTTGCTGAGGCAGGAGAGCAGGGACTCAGACAGGCTAACACACACTGTGTTCCTGGGTCTGCCCTCAGGTTATTCCAAGAGAAAACAAAAAAAAATCAAGGGAAGGGACTCAAGGAAGGTGCTGCCTGTCCCCTGCATGCTCCATTATAGCTGGCACTCTGGTCATTATGTGTGGTGGCTACGAGCTGTAATGTCTTTGTTCTTCCCATGCTCCCAAACAACCCAAGGAAAGGGACCACTGGCTGCGGCTGTCTGTAGAGATCTGTGGTCTCAGACAGGCAAGGACCAGAACAGGGATGGTTGGGGCTCCTGGCCACCCACAGGGCTAGGCGCAACAGGCTCTATTCTGAAGGCCTCAAGTGGAATTACCGGCATGCCCCTGCGGTCTCTGGCATCCTGGGAGTCGTTCCTCCTGCCCCTACCTCTCTCCTCTGGCTTTGGTGTAGCAGGCGGCTTCTCCTCCTCGGTCTCTGACACTCTCAGCTCCAGCTCGGCTTTCACCTTGGCTTGACGCTGTAAGCGGAGTTCTGTTTCGGCGTCGGAAGGGATGTCATCAGACCAGTGCTGATCTGGGGGAGGTAGGTGAGATACAAACTGTTACACATTTTGAGCCCTGGCCCTGTTCCTTTTCTGTGTCCTGCTTCCTTAGAGAACTGCTCCGTGGGGTGTTCCACTGTGGCATGAGGTCTAAACCAGACACCGCAGCCCCTGAAAACGGAGCCTCTTACCTGAGACAAATCTGACGCAAAGCATCCATCCTGCCTTCTGAGTGTGGGGTTTGTGGAAACCTGTGGTGCTTTTGTTGTGTATGGGGTGTGTGTGTGTGTGTATGGTATGTGTGTGTGTGTGTGTGTGTGTGTCTGCCTGTACTCACCTGTGTGAAGGCCAGAGGTTGACACTGGGTGGCTCCCATTGCTCTTCACCTCATCTTTTTGAGACAAGGCTGCATTAAACCTGGAGCTTGCCTTTCAGCTTAACTGATGGGCCAGTGAGCCCCTGAAGTTGGCCTTCTCTGTCTCCACCCTCCTCCCTGCCGGGGCATGTGTTTACAATGGTGTTAGGTAGGCATGTGTTTACCATGGTGTTAGGGAGCTGAACCAGGTAGTCCTGTCTGTGCGGCAGGCAGCCTGAGGAGCCATCTCCCCAACCCATCTGTCTACTTGTAAAACACAGTGACCCGGACACCAGAGGCTGCGACAGAAGGCAAACAACAACTACCGAAACCCTTTTGGGGGTGCTCGGGGGCTCATTTCCCCTTTCCTTTTTTCCTTTTTTTTAAAAACATTTATTTATTATGTATACAGTGTTCTGTCTGCATGTATGCCTGCAGGCCAGAAGAGGGCACCAGATCTCATTACAGATGGTTGTGAGCCACCATGTGGTTGCTGGGAATTGAACTCAGAACCTCTGGAGGAGCAGCCAGTGCTCTTAACCTCTGAGCCATCTCTCCAGCCCCCATTTCCCCTTTTCTTTCTCCAGAGTTACCCCCCAACCCAGCTGCCCCCCTAAACTTTTGCTGTGAAGTATCTTCTGCGAGTTCCACCCACGCTGGTCCTGTTCCCCATGTGTAACAGGGGGTCACAGAGGTACAGAAGGGAGGCTGGGCCCCGTACCATCCAGTTCAGCACCAGTGTCTCCAGGGTCTCCATCCTCTGCAGCTTCCCCTTCCGTCTCGGCGGGCTCAGAGTCCGCGTCCTCTTCTAGGTCATTCTCATCCAGAGGGGCTGGAAAGCAGAGATATTCACGGACAGGAAGAAAAGGGCGGACAGACAAATAACTGTGCAGGGCGTAGGACGGCAGTGATGCGCAGGCCACGCGGAGAAGGGAGGCCCCTGGACAGATATGGAGTGTGCTCTATAAGCAGCGTGGGTACCATGGCCACTTCTCCACTCTAGTAGGGCCAAGTGGAAGCAGAAGGCAGCTGCTGGCCTGGAGGCATCACCTCTTCCTCCAAGGCTGCTGCTACGAGATCCTCAAGTCAGTCGTAATCAAGGGATGCTATGGGGCCCCAGGCAGCTTTTAATAGTACTTATATAAGAGGCCCAGTGCCGGCCACTTCATGTGTCATGAGGTAGTGATTCCTCATTTTGGGGCAGCCAAAGGGTCCTCATGGCCACCTCTGAGTGACAAAGCTTAGGTCTGACTGTCAAGTGACGTACAGCGGGCGCTGCCCTTCAGTTGCACTGGCACAGGTGGATGCTTTTCTTGAGCTAACTTAGAAGAGTTTGTTAAAGCAAGATGGTGGACCTAAGGGGACATGTAAAGCTCCCTTTCTGGACTCAAGAATAGCTCTGCAGGGCTGCAAAACAAAGTAAGGCTCTCCTCCACTTCCTCTACTGAGGCAGAGAGCCTCTGAGCCTTACAGCACCTGGCCTGTGCCCGCAGAGGATCTGCAGCCAGAGCAGGGGAGAGCAGGTGGAGGACAGAGGCTCCGCCTGGGGATGCTGTCAGCCTGAGGGCAATGCTTTTGACTGACACGGAGTAAGGCATCAGAGCACATCTGGATCTTCTCAAAGCTGAGCTGACTGGGGAAAGGTCAGGCCAACCCACCGGCTCTGTCCCAAGTCAGCACGGGCCACTGAGCTCAGGTGACGACAAAACTTGAGAAAGGGGCTCCCTTAGGGGGTGACACTGGGGGACCGTGGGTAGGAAGCGGCACCTTGAGGATTCTGGGAACGCTGTATTTCCTGACATAGGAGGAGGCAGTTTGAGTTTTGATTTAATTCCCTACATTGTACACTTTTTTTGTACACTTTCTTTTAACATGTAATTCATAAGATGACGATTGTTCAAATCTATGAAGAACTTTCTATGTTTGTTTGTTTTGTTTTAAAAACAGGGTCTCACTATGTAGTTCTGGCTGGCTTGGAACTTGCTATGTTTACCAGGCTGACCTTGAACTCAGAGATCTGCCTACTTATGCCTCCTGAGTGCTGGAATTAAAGGCGTGTGCCACCATGCCCAGATGAACTTTTTCAAACTTCAAACTGGAGAACTATGGCCAACAAGTCTGGAGAAGGGTGACAGCCTGGGTTTAGGAAGTGGTGGCTGCTGAACAGTTAACTTCACCTCCTGCTCTTCCTGAGACACCAGAGCCATCCAGGAGTGGATGCGCCACCAACGCCAACGCACTCTCGTATGGTGACAGCATTTGCTGAGACAAACACTGGAGAAAAACTGCTCAAGGATTCCCACAGGTCTAAAACCTTCAAGTGACCATGCTGCTTTGGGCCACTCATGAAGATGTTCACCAGAGAATGTGGGAACGTGATTTCGGAGACACAAATACCCACTGAACAACACCCTGGGGCCCCGCTTTGTACTCGGATGGTGAGTCTGTCACTGCACTCTGCCATGTCGGGGAATATGAGGCCTCTGGATACCGAATCTGGGCCCATTCCAGAGGGCCTTTGTGTACAACGTGCTTGTTCGAGTGCCTGGCACTGAGGTGGTAACCACATTCTCTCCGGCAAGAAAGCTGGACGCGGCACAAAGGAGACCTGGTTCCCCAGGCTGGCCCAGCCTCCACCCAGCCTGCCCTGGTCCTGGTCTCGTGGTCCTTCCCAGTTTTCCTACTAAGAAACATCTGCTGTAGAGTCGGAAGGGTGGGGATCCTACACTCCTTGGAATACCTTGAAAGAAATGATTATCACACACACCAAAAGCAAACACTCAGAGGGCTATTGGGCAGCGGCAGCGGCAGCAGCGGCAGCGGATGTGTGAGGAGACACAGCTGGAGCGATGGAACTGGAGGATGGAATTCTGGTTAAGATGGAGCGCTGTGCTGGAAGCGGCCACACGAGTGAGGAGCCACACACTACGGAAGCTGCTGCGAGTGGCCATTTATTTCAGCTGCCTGCTAGGACATCCTTTCTGCTCAGTCTCGTTATTCCTCCTTCCTCTAGCTCAAAGGGTGATAACTCAGGGTCAGCCACACTAGACTCCGAGTCCTCTCTCACCTGTGGACCCTCCCACCACATATGTCTACTTTCAGCTGCTTGGGAGGACAATGGTGATAGGTCCACAAGCATCATCCCTACTGGTCCTAGAAGTCACTGCCAGGACACTGGTTCTCAACCGGGGGCAGGGGCGGGTGCTATCTCCTTTTGGGGGGCTCCTGGGGTTAGACGGAGAGTGCTCATCACTGACAGCAGAAGACCATGTGATACCCCGCAGTGGGAAGGACTGTCCTACCCCAAAAGCCAGGCACCCCTCTCCTCGAGAAACAGGTTTCTAGTGAAATGAAGGACAACTGAGGCCTCTCAGGTCGCCTTTGGCCTGCATACTGAGACGCTGTAGTTTAGTCTGGGAACCCAGCTCAGGGACCACCTGGCAGTATCTCAAACAGCTCAGCAGTGCCCATCAGTCCTCGCCTCTCCTCTTAGGCAACCGTTCCGTGAATTCCCGTTTTGGCTGCTCCTCTGACACACTGGTGGGGTTATCTGATTTCACTCCCACCATCCACTGCTACCCAAGCTCATTTCTACAGGTTTAAAACTTCAGCATAAAAAGCTTCCTTTCACAAAAAAAAACAAAAACAAAAACAAAACAAAACAAAAAGCCAGTCGGTGACAGCGCACGCCTCAATCCCAGCACTCGGGAGGCAGAGGTAGCGGATCTTGGAGTTCGAGACTAGCCTGGTCTACAGAGGAAGTTCCAGGACAGCCAGAGCTACACAGAGAAACCCTGTTCTGAAAAACCAAAAACCAACCAAACAAAAAAAAAAGCTTCCTTTCACCTTGGCTTTCCTATCTAACTGCTAATGGTAATTTTTAAAAGGTGTGACTTCATCCTGTCTCCACTGTGGGTCTCCAGTCTGCCTGGGGATGGGGGACGCACTTCCGGTCCATGCATATGGGCTGTCTGACTAAGCATGCACGAGCCCCGCCCACTGGCTCTGCCCTCGCATGCACCAGCGACAGGAGCCGAGTCCTAGAGTTAAGATGCCAGCAGAGCTGCCTAGAGAAAGAGGTTACAATGAACGGGGTGGGGGTGTCACATATCACCAGACTACCTCCGGAGACCGTCTCCAGCCAGGCCTGTACTGCTGCACGGCGTACGGAGGGAAGGCCGGTCACTGAATTTAAAACAGATGATAAATACAGAGTTAAATACTGGTAGGTTCTCAGCAGGGAGAGCTGAAGTCGGTCCTAAAACTCAAAACAGAGGATAAGAAACCAAGACATCGTACTGCAGAGGGCCATCCGGAACTGACACAGGGTGTGTGTGTATGTGTGTGGTCTGATGGCAGCCCATGTGACGGGTATTTGGGACAAAGAGAGAAGACAGAACTCCAGAGAGGTCTGGCTAGGACAGCTGAGTTGTCCCCATCTTGCGGTTCATCTTGATGTCCTAGAGGATTGAAACATCACACGAAGGCCCAAGTTTTCCCATGGACCATAGTGATCTTCTATAGACTCAGAGCCTTACAGGACAGGTAGCCCTGGGTGGCACCACCTGAGCCAGAAATGGTGATGCCACCAAGGGTCCCTACGTGGAAGAAAGATGGCCAAAGAGAACGACATACAGCCACCACACCTCTAAATGGGCTTTGCTTTCTTTTTATTGCTACTCCCTAGAAGAAGCCAGAGGCCGGACATGGTGGTGCCAGCCATTCTGGAGGCGGAGGCAGGAGGATCTTGAGTTCAGGGCCAGCCTGGATAGCTTGGTGAGACTGTCCAAAAAAAATAAGAAAGGAAGAAAGAAAAGACAGAAAGAAAATGGGGGTGGGGAGGGCCAGGCGCAGCAGTGCACATCTTTAATCCTAGTACTTAGAAGGCAGAACAGGGTATGTCTCTGCGAATCTGAGGCCAGCCTGGTCTACACAGCAAGTTCCAGGCTAGCCAGGGATACATAGTAAGACCCTGTTTCAAACAAACAAACAAGAAAGAAGCCAGAATAAAACACATTTTCACCTTAGTGGGAAACACAGACCCCTTCACCTAGAACTTGGAGTTGACAGTGGCACAGAGACCCCAGAGGCCCCCCCAGATGCACCTCTCCTTACTTTCACTTCTAAATACACCCCCTTCTATGGTGATATTTTATTTTGTACTAAAATGTTATTTGTATGTTAATAAATAAAGTTCCCCGGGGGTCAGAGCTATTAGCAAGCCATAGGAAAGCAGGGCAGTGGTGGCGTACGCTTGTAATCCCAGTACTTGGTAGGCAGAGCTGGGTAAGTCTCTGTGTGTTCAAGGACACAGCCAGTATTGGATACATATGCCTTTAATCTCAATACCAACCATAGAAGACCTGGAGGTCTATACAGACAGGCCGTGACGAGGCGGTCATGTGGTTGGGTTTACAACCAAGGAGAAGGCAGAACAGAAAGTCTATATAAAAACTTTAACACAGGAAGTAGCTCTCTTTCGGAGAGGTAGGACCACCGCAGGAGAAAGGGTAAGGTGTTAGCTCTTAGCTCTGACCTCTTGGCTTTCTTCTTTGCATTGGTTCTGTGTTTCTTATTTAATAAGGCGGTTGGTTACATCTACACCCTTCTCTGGTCCTGCCACGCACCCATGTGACACCCACTCTGCCAACACACTCTGGAGAGGGCTAAGAATGTCCTGCTGAGAAACACAGGACAGCAAGGTCTAGGGTCTTCTGAGTCAGGTCATTTTTCTATTTCGCATCAGTAGAGAGAGCCGGCAACCTCATAACTCACAGAGAACTTTACGTATTTTTGAATGAGAGCCAAGGACAGTGGTCCCCCAGCAGACAGGGCCTCTGCAGCTGTGGGAGGGTCTAGGAATGGGTGCTCAGGATGCACCCCGGACTCTGGGGCTCAAAGCAGTTACCTCTAGAAGTGGAGGACTCAGAGGTTGGGAGCATCCTCTCCTCCGCCTCTCTCTCACGGATGTGTGTCCAGTGCACATCAGCCTGGATCGCCAAGGGATCCGCTGCGGTTATGACCTGCTGCAGCCTGTTGTTCCCGGCTAGGATGCCAGGTCCCCAGGAAGGAGAGGACAGGGAGGACAGAGGGAAAGTGGACAGTGAAGGGAAGGAGGGGATGAGACACCACAGGAAAGAAAGAATTACAGTGTTTGCCAGGACCAGTTTGAATCAGAAGAGGTACACACACACACACACACACACACACACACACACACACACACACACACACACACACACGTTCTATTAATTTGGTTTGATTTAGTCATTTTGGGCTTCACATACACTTCTTAGTTCAGTGAGATCCACACACTCCACCTCCAAATGCAGAAGGAATTTGTCCCTTCCATCATGAAATGAATCTGAGGCCCACACCGCCCAGGGTGGAACAGGGCAAATGACCCTCACACCTTTTAAGACCACCACTGCAGGGGCTCAAGGACTCAGCTGTTAGCTAGCACAGCGTGAGCTCAAGAGCACCCTTCCTGGCTATCACAGGCGGGTGAGGACTGTGCCACTCTGCCTGGAGCCAGCCAACTAACCAGGGCAGATATATGCTTTGCCGGGACTTTAGTTTTTACCCTCTGCGGTAAAGCTGATGCTGGAGAGAAAATGTCCTTTGGCCAGAGACCACATGCTGCATGCTGGCGCTGTGGCACTGACATGGGGCAGGTGGTCAGCATTGGAGGGTGGGGATGGCCGCTAGGAGAGGAAGCAGAGATCTGTCCTGTGAAGTCCTGAACTCCAGCATTCCGGCAGGAGTGAGGCCAATGCCCCTGCCCTACTCTGAGGGAAACCCTCCTTTCTCACAAACCCCACCTGAAGCCCGTCCGAGCCCTCTGGGCATGAGATTTGCCTCTCAGCTAAATCAGCACTTACCAGGGCTCTCGCTGGCAGAGCCTGGGCAATTCACATGCAGCCCTTACCCTGCAGGACCCCTCATTAGTGCTTGGATCATGCCACACAGTAGGGTTAAGATAAAGGGACAGCCAGTAACTAAGGAGCACGGGGGTGGGTACTGAGGCAGGGAATCCAAGCTATTCAGGCAGTAAGAGCAGGTGCCACCGATGTGAAGGACGCTGGGGCTTCTGCCAGAAGCCAGCTTCCATCTGGGAGTATATGCTCCCTGTCCCCGACACCCTTAATTGGATACCGCCACTACCAGGACACCTCTGTAACAAAGGAATGAGGATGTGACTTGGCACACGGCACAAGCGGAGTCTCCAATGGGGACAGTAAATTGTACAGTGATGTAGACCAGACTCTTACTGGTCTCCAGAGATTCACAGCCCACCCCCAAAGACAGTCTGCCCAGACGGTGCTGGCGGGGGCTGCTTCACGGCAAACTCACCGACCGCTTAGGAGTGTCAGGACCAGGGAGGGTGAGACAGAGAAAAAGGCCGGTCCTCTGGTCCTTTCTTTGGCTTCTAAGCAACAGAGGGAAGAGTGGAGCCTTTTCTCTGAGTACATGCAGCCTTGTGGTGTGTGTGTGTGTGTGTGTGTGTGTGTGTGTGTGTGTGTGTGTGTGTGTGTGTGTGTGTGTGTGTGTGTGTGTGTTGGGGAGGCATCAGCAGCATGGAGACCCTGGGGTGAGACTGGAGAGCTGTGGCCGGGCAGCGAGGTTTAACTGGATAAAGGGAACTCAGAGCAAAAGCTGCAGGGACAGAGGTGGGGCCCCATTCCACAGACCCCGTTCCTGGTCCTCTGGGAATCTGATGACTCGTGTGCTATTCTGTGCTCTGTCTGTGGAGGCCGTCGGGGCCAGGTGACCAGCTAGGCATGCCCAAAGCCTTTGAGAGCAGCTTTCCGAAAAAGACCTATCCATGTGGGACCTGCTCTTGGAGGTGCATTTTAGATGGCTGCTTGGGAGCCGGGGTGGAGATGGGCAGGGGCAAAGCGGGTACCTTCACTTGTACCCGTTTCTTCTTCTTTTGAGAGGTGCTGGAGCCACTGGCCTTGCAGGAGTTCTCTGTCCCAGGGGCAATACTCCCCTTCTACAGCAGGGGGAGCCAGACACCCATGGACAGCACCAAGAGTCCCACAGGGGGACAAGAGGAGAAGGGAATGGAGGGAGGAAAGAGAACAGAGAGCAGAGTTATCCCAGGGGCACGCAAGAGTGTCCTGCCACTGTCCACACAGGCATCCAGGTGTGCTGCCCCAAAGAGGCAAGGCAGGCTGGGGACAAAGGAACACCGAGGGCTTGGCTGAATGAACTGTGAACTTCCCATCCCGGGAAGTCAAGTTTTCACAAAGGGAAGGAGGGCCAACTCTCCCAGAGTTGTGTTGGGACTAAAAGCTGCTAAGTATTCATCATCATCACATAGAGATAATGGCATCTCAAATGATTCGAACAGAGTACCCTTCCCTGTGGGAGCTGTGAAGGGGATGGACTCACTCTGATGAGTGTGAGCACACGGAAACTCGCCAGCATGGTGAGGCAGACATGACGGAACAGAAAAACCATGCTCTGGCTAGTCCAGTTTCTTTCCAGCACATTCCTTCTTCATGTCTCATGAAACTGAGTGCATCTGCCTAGAACCCACTTTGGCCTTCAGAGGAGTCAGCGCAGGAGGATGAGAGATGACGCTCTCTAAGGAAGATGCCTAAACATCACCAAGTGTCCTACTGACCCCGAGCACACCGGGACGGTCCTGGGCAGCAAGCACACAGAATCCAAGGACAAGCAGAGCTGACTGGGAGGCATTGTTGCCACCGAGAGCTAATTCTCTGTGTCCACGCTGTCAGGAATTTAACCCCTCACTCCGACGCAGGGCTGGAAGAACAAGTGCTTGTCCCTCCCTTTGGCCCTGGGTCCCCGGGGAAGTGAGCACGGCTCTCCTTGGGGAGTCAGATCTCCACAGTCCTGGCTCCTTCCTTACCATCCACAGGCCCTCTGCAGCCAGGGAAAGAGGGACACTCTCTACCCAGCCAAGTTCCTTATGTCTCTAGGCCACAGCCAAACAGGGGGTGGAAGAGAAAAATCTCAAGCTCAATGCAAGAGGAATTTTAGAAGAAACTGGAATGGCTGGAAACTCAAAAACTGAACACATTCTTCAGGCCCTGACGGTTACTGACTATGTGGCTGGAGCCAGTCTAGTGTGCGCCTAAGATCACAGCGGCCTGCTCTCCAGCACCATAGGTGACGTCTCAAAGGAGCTAACTTTGTCTTATAAAGTTCTCTGCATGCAACTGAAGGGGATAAAAGAGATAAAAGAAGGCCGGGCGTGGTGGCGCACGCCTTTAATCCCAGCACTCGGGAGGCAGAGGCAGGCGGATCTCTGTGAGTTCGAGGCCAGCCTGGTCTCCAAAGCGAGTTCCAGGAAAGGCGCAAAGCTACACAGAGAAACCCTGTCTCGAAAAACCAAAAAAAAAAAAAAAAAAAAAAAAAAAAAAGAGATAAAAGATAAAATAAAAAACAGAAGCCACCTAATTTGGACACGGTCCTCAGATGAGCCCTGCCTCCCA
The DNA here is from genome assembly GCF_007827085.1 of Peromyscus californicus insignis. NCBI lineage: Eukaryota > Metazoa > Chordata > Mammalia > Rodentia > Cricetidae > Peromyscus > Peromyscus californicus. Next base: position 136,006,447 of record NW_026294584.1, read on the forward strand.
CCTCCAGTTAAAAATACGAATGCAGACAGGGGACATTTTTCTCAGTCTGCCAGACACTGCATCCTACATAAGGTCTGGAAGAAGTGAGGGCCAGAAAACCTCAGGTCCTGAGGGAAGCATCCAGACTCTAACGTCCACGATACCTCTTACACTCATACCAGAAACACAGCCAAGGGGATAGGAGGGGGGATGAGGTCAGGACTAGAGACGCTTCTGACCTTCACTGGACTCCTCCTCTTCCTCTTCGTCATATTCTTCCTCCTCCTCTTCCTCTTCATACTCCTCCTCTTCTTCCTCCTCTTCCTCAGGCTCGAAGTTCTTGGAGGCCTCTAGCTCCTCCTCACTTCTTCCCTTCAGAAGGGCATGAATCCTTACTGCCTCCTTCCAGGGAACCCCGCCCAGATCAGAGGTGGGGAGCTGATCGTCCTCATCCTCCTCCTCTTCCTCCTCCTCCATCTCCGACTCGGAACTGCTGAGAAGAAACCACAGAGCCTGGGTGAAGGGATGGCAGCATGTGGAGAGAAAGGTTCAAAGCCACTGTCACCAGTAGCAGTTCCCAATAAAGCAAGGGAGAGGAAGCAGGCCAGGCTGGTACCCTTCTTCAGCCAGGGAAGAAACAGGAAGGAACGCACTAATGGAGCAGGATGACAGACCCACCCAAGGAGCAACCTGGCTCGTGGGGCACTGTGGCTACTCATGGCACACCAAAACTGGAGAGAAGGTCCTTGCTTGCCATTGTTTGGCTGGAGAACTCAATTAGACTCTATGCACATTGGCTAGAAGATTCCAGTGAAAACCATGGGTGGGTAGAGCTGGAGAAGAAGCCCCAAGAGGCTGAACTGGTAGGCATTAGTCAGTGTGTGTGTGTGTGTGTGTGTGTGTGTGTGTGTGTGTGTGTGTGTGTGTGCGCGCGAGCGCATGTGCACAGGACTGAGGACAAGGCAGCAGATCCAATTCTCTGTGTTCAAGGAAACCCCTCTATGGAGCACGCCACACAGGTGAAGGGCAGCGAAGGCCCCACACCCAGCACAGGTATAGCAGGGACTGTACCAAAGGCCCCAGCTCCTGAGGTCACCCTCATTCTCATCTGTCCCTGTCACAGCACGAGGCCAGCTCAGCTTGGGCTGAAAGCGGTACTACACTCAACAACTTCTGTAAAGACAAAATTTGCTCCCCAGAGCCCCTTTGTACATGGGAACCCAAGCCATGCTGGAATGCAGGCAATGGTACTCACTTCCAGAGCTCTGTCTGATGGGGGCATCTAGGGTGACATCTGGTCACACTCAGTCTGAATATAGGGACCGGTCACACTGGGAAAAAAGCCAAAAGACTTTTTTTTTCCCCAGGGGAAAGAGGGGCTTTAGGTTGACCTGAAGACTAGATCGACCCCATGGACTATCAAAAATTACTATGTACGTAATGGAGCCCCAATAAAAACTCCAAAGTTCCAGGTCTGAGTGAATGGGAGATCACATGTAGAAACAGGACAGGAATGCTGTCCCTACTCCATAGGAGCAGGACAAAAGCAGCTCCAACTCTGAGAGCCTCCTGGACTCTCCATGAGAAAGTCTTTCCCCACACTGTAAACAGGCCCTAGCCATGAGCATGACAGCTTCCAGAAAGTTCTGAGTCCTTCTCAAGCAGCTGAGCCTCATGGTGCTTCTGGCAAACTCCTGTGCTTGTGAGGAGAATGCACCCCCTCTTGTCTGCGGGCTGACGTCTCACAGGGACACGCTGACATCTCTCCTGCAGGCTGCGTACACCCCCCTCCCCTCTGCCTCTGTTCCACCTAGCTGGTCATTAATGACCCTTCCTCCCACTGTAACAGATCCTAGCCATGAGCACGACAGCTTCGAGAAAGTTCTGAGTCCTTCTCAAGTGGCTGAGCTTCATGGTGCTGTGGTCCCCAGCAGGTAGGCCACGTGATGCCTGCCTAACAGGTATGTGGTGAAAGCTAGGGATATCAGATTGTCACTATTCTTACACTGTTTATTCACTTCCACAATCACTCACCCATTCATTCATGAATTCTTTTTTTTTTTTCTTGAGACAGGGTCCCATTATATAGTCCAGGACTATATAATATAATCATCAGTCCTCTTGAGTGATGGGTGTTATAGGTGTGTACGGCCATGTATCACTTAAAGAACCTTCTGAGACCTGCTATTCAGCTCAGCCAATGGACACATTCACTCGGCTGAAGTAGACTGAGTCTTCGTGCACCATACTCATTGACTAGTGGAAATGGCAAAGGTGACCCAGGAAAGCCCATGCATACCATAAGGTATGTGTGGGGGGTAGTGTGGAAGAGACCCAGGAGGAGGTAGTTTAAAGTCTAAACATCTGGCCAGGTGTGGTGGTGCATGCCTGTAATGCTGGAACTTGGGAAGCAGAGGTGAGGGTCACTGCATGTTGGAGGCTAGCCTGGTTTACACAAGTTCCAGGCCAGCCAGGGCTACAGAGCGAGACCATGACTGAAAAAACAAACAAACAAACAAACAAACACCAACCACAAGAAAAGAGGGGAAATAAAAGGACAGGATGGAAAGCGTGGCACCTGACTTCTGAACATTTCCCACCGTTGTTTTTACTGCTCACGTTTCTCTGCTTACGTGTTTTCACTAGTTCACTTTCTCCTTAATGACATGGGCTGTGGGTGCCACTCACCGATGCTCACATCTGGAGTAAGGACATGGAGACTTCTGCACTCATCCTCGATTTCCTGTCCCTCCACCAGGGCTCAGTGTGCCCAGTGGCTTGTCTAGACAGGCTGGGAGGGGCCCGAGTGCGGCCTGACCTTACCCGAGTCATGTTGTTAGGACGGCTGTACCGGGTGTAATTCGGGTGATGAGTACATCTCGCTGTGATGATGACAATGAAGCCCGGGATGGCTATGAGTGCCACTCCAGACAGTTTTATGACAGCGCAGGGGTTGTGAGAGCATGACAGCAGGAAAGGTCAGTCCTCACTTTCCTCTGCCAGCTGTGAGCATAAGCATTTGCAAGAGGCATGTCTATTTGCTCCTGCAAAGCAGCCTCCCTAACTGCAGAGAGGACAGAGAGAAACCCGCTGGAGCCAGTAGAAACATCTTTCCAGCTACGTCTATCGGAGGACCTTAGGGCCACTTTGAGGGCTGCCCAGCTCTTACATCACACAAGACTCAAGGTGTAAATCCAGGGCCTCGTGCATGCCTGGTAAGTACTGCACACTGAGCTACACCCTCAGCCTCAAGGCTCGCTTCAGATCCCCCTGGTGACCCAGGCACCTGAACCTCAGGTCTTGGCCTGCTGAAGCTGAGCACGCCTAACGAAGACAGAAGGGAGTCAGGACTTCAGCAGTGTGCCCAGGCTCTTCATTCCTTCCCCCAGAACCCAACAGTGTGATTCAGTGCCAGCAGCTGCTGGGGTGCTACTCCCCACAAATCTGGTCCAGTCCCACGGCTCTGAGATGGATCTTATGGAGTTCTAGGTCAAGCTCCCTAGGGTCCCCTCTCTTCCTCCTTCTCTTTCCTTCTTCTGGACCTCATGTAGTGCAGGCTGACCTCAAATTTGCTATGTAGCAAGGATGACCTCGAACTTCCCATCTTTCCGCCTCCACCTCCCAAATACCAGGATTACAGGAGCACAAAGCCACATGCTCCTGTGCTGGGGATTCAATCTAGGGCTCCGCGTATGTTAGGCGAGCACTCCACGGACTGAACTACATCCTCAGCTCCCTCCCGTCGTGACTGGAGGGAAACAGGGAACAAATGGCTTTGGCTCAGGTTAAGCTGCCAGTCAGCGATGATTCCAGTCTGCTCTGCCGCACCCCTGGGTCTCAGTGACCCTGACAACACTCTGCTGCCAGGCAGGGGGCTAGAGAAGGCGCACATTGTTCTCTACATTCACCCCCTGGAAATCGCGCATGCGGATCAGCCAGGGCTGGCATTCCTTACTGCCTCTGCAGGAAAAGGGGCTGAAGCTGGAAGAAAGGGGCAGACAGGGACTCCTGTTCATTCACGGTCTGCTTGGAGACTGGCTTCTCCTCTTGTTGCTCTGCGGGTGACATCAACCTTGGGGAGTCCCCTGAAACTCTGACTGTCCCATCTGCAAAAGGCACTTGTTTGTTCCAGGGGCTCACTAACTTCATTTTTCAGATTTATCAGTTTCTTATGTGTATGAATGTTTTGCATGTCTGTGCACCACATGCATGCCTGGTGCCTTCAGAGATCAGAAGAGGGTGTCAGATTCTGTGGAAATGGACTTACAGAAGGCTGTGAGCCACCATGTGGGTGCTGGGAATCGAACTTGGGTCCTCTGCAAGAGCAACAAGTGCTCTTAAGCAATGAGTCCTCTCTCAGCCTCTGAGTATTCTTCAGAGGTAATGGAGAGCAGGCAGTGAAGGACATAATAGCTGGGCTGTACACAGGCCACCTTCCTAAACATGGGGTCAGTTCTCCCTGACCCACCCTCCCCAAAACACACACACACACACACACACACACACACACACACACACAAGTGCCTCCCGGAGACTTCCAGAAGTCTGCAAGGAGAACTTGGAAAGCTGATGAGGCCTTGTCACGGGTCTGTGACACGGTTTAGGACCGCAGGCACCATGTGAACTAAACCATAGAGGTGATTATAAGAATCTCCCAGGATGTCTGCTGACCCTGCAGACCTCAGACACCCTGGAAACCAGTTTCCAGAGCTTGTCTCCTGATACCAGCCTTACTGTTAAAAGGACGGTTCTCAGGCAGGGAGATCAATAGTTCAAGGCCAACTTGGGTTACATGAGAAGGAAGAATGAATGAATGAATGAATGAATGAATGAACTTCCCAGAACAGTAGAATGGCCCCTCAGCCCAGTACCTGCTACATAGGTAGCTATGATACAGAGATGTGGATGAGCAGTGCCCAGGGCAGGGTAAGCTTGAGCCAATCAGGTTCTGGCTCTTCACCCACCTGTTGATGGAAACCACCCGCATCCCTGGCATACTCCACTAGAGAGGGTTGCTGAGCTGTAATGGGATGTGTGAGTAGTGACTGCTGACACCAACCTGGTGACCACTGGGTGCCTGACATTCATTCATGTAATTGTTCATGATAAACTCAGGACACACAATGGCCTTTTCAGATGGGGAAACTGAGGCACACGGCATAAGTGCTTTGCTAGCAGTCAGTGGGTGGTAGAGCTGGACTTGAAGTATAGGTCTGATTCCAAAGCCATGGAAATCTCTCTGAATTGGGGGAGAACAAGCTCCTGGGCTGGACCAGAAAATTCATTCATGCATGCACTTATGCATTCATTCATCCATTCATTCTTCCTTCTCATGTAACCCAAGTTGGCCTTGAACTCTTGATCTCCTTGCCTCTGGGATTACAGGCATATACCACTATGCCCGGCTTGGACAAGGTGATTTTCTTTTTTTTTTTTTGAGACAGGGTTTCTCTGTGTAGCTTTGCACCTTTCCTGGAACTCACTCTGTAGCCCAGGCTGGCCTCGAACTCACAGAGATCTGCCTGCCTCTGCCTCCCGAGTGCTGGGATTAAAGGCGTGCGCCACCCCCCAACCCCCACCCCCCGCTGACAAGGTGATTCTTAAAAGATGTCAGTTCTCACGGTCAGGGCCAACCCTCACTAAGGAGGCTGAAAGCTGCAAATGCACAGCTGACTGAACCTGAATTTGGTACCATAGGGAAGATGGGTAGAACACATCTGTTTCAGGCACCTTTCCACTTCCTAGGGAAGTGAGGCAAAATCCGTAATTCCTGCTCTGAGGCCCCTCACTTTATGAAGCATTTGATATGGGTTTATTATGATTTTTTTCCCCATTTTTAGAAAAGATCTTTCATTTATGTTCACACTGTCCAAGATAGAACCCACGTTTTGAACATGTAAGGTGAAGGCGCTCCTACCATACCTACGCTCCTGTGTGCTCCCCCTCCTTAATAGAATTTAAACGGGCATTTTTGTACTAGACAGATGCTGATTTCATGGCTGACCCCCGCGCATCCCAAGGTTAGGCCACGGCTCTGCTCAAGGGCTTGTCAATGTGCTTGGCTGAGCCGTGGGGCTGGCAACAAGAGCAGATGGCTCTCCTTCACCCGAGGGCAGGGGTGGAGGGTGTGTCCCCACGGGCACTCTGGATGCACTGCAGTTATATGACTGTGGCCAGAGGTCAGTGAAGGCTCTGGAACTGTGCCAACACGGCTGTCTCTTGAGTGTGCAGGGGAGCTGTCTGTGGGGCCAGCCCAAGGGGCAGCTCATCATAGTGCTCGCCCCAGATCTTCCTGCTAGGATGCAGCTGAAAGCAACTCTACTCAGAAACGCACTCGGGGAGAGTCTCGGGCTGTTCAAGAAAGGCTGCCTCATCTATCACCACACATCTGCTCATCACCTCTGACTCAACGTTCTGGGTCTGGAGTCTCAGCTCTGGCACAGGAGTCCTGTGAGAGAGTCTGGCTCATATGGACTCTGCCCTTCCTCATCATCCTGTTCTCTCCCACATCCACTGACACAAAAGACTCAGTGTAGTGGGCAGCTGTTCCAGCTTTGATCTGGAAGTCCCAACTCCCATTGAGGCTTTGGGAACTGTCAGGCCTACAAGGCGGGGCCGAGAGAGGACCCTGAAGACCCGAGATCCGGATGCGCCGGCTCTCTTGGTTCCTGGACCCAGGACGCTGAAGCTGAAGGAGACTGAGCAGAGTTCTCCAGAGAACACCGCCGGACTGTGCTACACCTTTCCCAGACCCTGTAACCAATCCCTTCACTTGTAAGATACCCCACAAAAAAACCTCCCTCTTAACTATGTGGAGTGGCCTTAATATTTTAACCAATACTCTGGGCCACGAAAGCATCATATACAGGTTCCACTGCTGGGGTGAGAGGATGCATGCTTGGTCCTGAAGACACTGGTCAGCTAAACAGAACCGCACTGATTGGAGAAGTCAGACCCCTCCTGCGTGTGGCCCCTGGCAGGCAAGGTTCCTGCCCCTCTCTTTAACCACAGAGAGGTGAGGTGGCTTCCCAAAGGCTGCAGAGTAACCAGTGGCCGAGTCACCTCTCCTCGGAGCCCAGAATCTTCTGCGGAAACACCCGCTCCGAGGAGGCTCGCTCTTTTCAGCTTGCTTTCCTTCCTGTGGCGGTCCTTCCCCTCCCACGGACTTGGAAGCAACAGCTGGCAGATGGCAAGTGTGACTTACCGTTCCTGTTACCTTCCCAACGAGTCCCAAAGTGCTAGGGAAGCCGGCTGCATTCAGGACATCTTACAGATCGTGGCCCTTTCCAACCCTGCTCCACCGAGTGAAGGCTACCTACACTGCTCTAGACTTACAGGGTCACACGGCAACCGTGTCTGACCTCGATGCTGTAGGGAAAACATAGCGCAGGGCGGCAGGGAAAACAGGAATGACTCAGGGCCTGGACCTAGGAAGTCTGAGCTGGAATTTCGGGTCCTGTCCTAGTTACATCAGTTTGCTCCCCTACAAGGGGACAACACACATGGCCCACATCTATCCCTAGGACTCTCAGGAACACATACATGGTCAGCACCATACAGAGAAAACTCCAAATGCTTAGACATGCTAAGGACTGCTTTAAACACAGGGTTCCGATCTGTTCCTTAACCTTCACACTGATTCTGAGGAAGACACTAGGGGTGTTACGTCATAGATGAAGAAACAGAGGGACTTGCCTACTTCACAGCTGAGAAGCAAAAAAACCAAGATTCCAACCCAATCAAACTGGTTCAAATTCCCTTGCTCATCAAGCTCTTTTGCTGCCAGCTGAATCCAGGGACCCAGGAAGACCTCTGCCCCAGGGACCCCCGGTAGCCAGGCAAACCACGGGCATGGGCTGACCTGCTGACTGCATCCTCTTCGGTGCCCTTGTCTAGTACGCTGCTCAGGTTATGCTCGGCCTGTGTCTCCTCGGGCACCTCCTCCAGCTCCTCTACCTGCCTCACAGATGGGCGGTAGTTCTCCAGCTCGATCCTCTCAGGGGTGCCTCTCAGCCTCTTGGCGATGCTGGGCTCCTCCAGGCCATTCATGCTGGAACCTGTGGGAAAAGCAAACAGGCAAGCTCTGAGGATGAAGCGCAGAAGCGGAACTCCAGCAGTGGATGACGGGAGCTGGTGCGGGATGAAAGGGAATGTTGACCATTGGGACAGCCATAACCCATTTCTCAGAAGAGATACATGGTCCTCCGGGAAGTCAGAACATGGGCAACTGAAAGCCGAAGGGCTGAGGACTGGCCTGAGGGCGGGAAATGAGGCTGGGAGGTGGGGCAACACTTCCCTAAGTAGGAGACACAGAGACCACACATCCTCATCTACTTCCCGTCAAGTCAGGATGCCACCTAACAGGTGACAGTGACTGGTTTGGGGGGAAGGGTCTGTGTAGGGCCTTCAGATGGGTCTCTCATCACCAGTGAATTAGGAGATTCACAGAGAGGGTGTCGGACTTCTAGTGGCCCGCTCCAGGATGGACTGAAGTCTGGCAGCACTCTGCTAAGGCTGACCTGCAGGTTACATAGCACCTGCCTGTGTCCTGCCGCCACGCATGTGGTAAAGATTCTGCAGAACAAAGCACGCCACAAAGGTGGTGCCGAGCCCTCCGCACGGCTGTTCAGTGGAGAACAGAGTCAGGCTTGGCAGTGTGGGGCCGGTGTGCCTACCACCTTAGCAGCACACAAGTACACTTTCGCTGTAGACATTCAGCTCTGAGGCAAGACTTAGCAATCACACGGTGCTCTGCCCCCGTCACTCTTTCACTCAGGGACCTGAGCTTCTGTCAGTGATCTCTGCTTGTCAACTAGAATGACCGGGGTCACCAGCAGGTCCTTTCTGGAATTCTATCATTCTTCTGGTATCTCTTGCTTTTAAGTATTTTTGAGTAACACCATATACTCAACAGTGTTTCGAACTTAAAACACTACATACAAAGCCTCCCTGTCTCTTTAGTTTCCTTCAGTCTACAGCAGGTGCCCTGTCTCTTACCCCCACGGTTCCCCTCTGACACTCTACCCCCCAAGTCCTGGTCAGAGGCCCCTCGTTTATTCCACAGAGTGCCCGCTGTGCCATGACACCACACAGGTACACCCAGATAAACCCAGGTCTGACCCTGACTCCACCAGGGACTGGCAGTGTCGGAACATGGTCCAAGAATGGAGTCGTGTGAGAAGAATTCTGAATGCTTGTGAGAAAATGCCAAGAAAACAAGACGAGAGTCTTGTGACCTTAGTTTCTTCAAAACAAGACATTGTTCTTATAATGTGTCTTTGTGCCCCTCTCAAGTGTAACAGATAGAAGTGAGTTTACTTCCGATTACTCCTCACAACTGGCTACTGTTATTTGTTTATATGCTTCTATGGAAAAACATGCTTTTCCTGTGTGCAACTTGTCCTTGTGATGGTATACAGTTTGAACTCATGAGAACTTACCCATGTGATTTTTTTTTTTAGCCCTCAGAGTATAAATTGTCTGGTGCTCTGAATAAAGTTGGATATTGTGTGAGACTTTAGTTGGCCTCATTTTTAGGCTCTATTCTCCCAGGTCCCACTGCCTCTATAGCAGTGAACATGGCAGAAAGATCTTAGAAAAACTACAACCTTCTCAACGTCATACCCTGGCCTGTGGACAGGATGATGCCTGCCTCCTATGGCTGGTATGGATGTGAGGGTGCCAACTCTGGACCCCCAGCATATCAGCTACCACCTTCTTCTCCCACAAGGCAGCATTCAGCAAGTACGGGTGAAGACACATACCCGATGCCCAGTAACATTCGTGCATCCCTGTGGTGTGTAGTCACACCCAGGAGTTGAGAGCCATTTACTCTGGACCATAAACTCAGTCACCCAATAGAGACAGAAGGCAGAGGTGGCAGCCCTGGGCTAAATGCACACACACTTGTGCTTTAAGAGACAAAAGAAAAGGTAGGAGCAGCTAGCAAAGCAGGTAAAGCACTCTTCACAGCATCCTGATGACGTGAGATCAATCCAGAATACATGCAGAGGTGGAAGGAGAGGACCAATTCCATGAAGCTGTCCTTTGACCTCTATAGATGCGTTGTGGCACACCCTCCACACCGCACATACATACAACAATAATAAATGAAGTTGGTGTTTTGTTTTCAAACAGCAAAGACAGAGCCCAGGCGAGAGAGGGTCAGGAATGACCACAGGTTCCCACCAGCAGGTCCCTGGCTGATGCCGCATTCTAAGCACCAACAGATAATACCGGAGGTTTTGCACACAGTCCCACACCAACCCAATTCGGGATGACAGGTCTCTTCTCAGGCAGACCTGAAAGAGTTGAGCAACTCTGGTATCCTGACTAGCTGAACAGGAAATGCTTTGAGGGCTGGCACTTCCGTTGTGTACAGCTTTTTGCTGTTGAGACAGGGTCTCTAGCCCAGGCTGGCCTCAAATTCACTATAGCCAAGGATGATCCTCCTGCCTCCCAAGTGCGGGGATTAGAGGCATGTGTCACCCTACCTGGTTCAATTGATACTGGGGATTGAATGCAGGGCCTCATGAATGATGGGCAAGAACTGACCCACAGTCCCAGTCTCTAAGTGTTTTCAACTCTTTTGCCACGGCACGGGAGGGTTTTTTAACAGGCAGGTACAGGGTTTGGTCATCACATCTGCTGCACTGCTGTGGGATAGTTTGTATGTCAAATTGCTCTGATTGGTCAATAAATAAAACACTGATTGGCCAGTGGCTAGGCAGGAAGTATAGGCGGGACTAACAGAGAGGAGAAAAGAAAGAACAGGAAGGCAGAAGGAGTCACTGCCAGCCGCCGCCATGACAAGCAGCATGTGAAGATGCTGGTAAGCCACAAGCCACGTGGCAAGGTATAGATTTATGGAAATGGATTAATTTAAGCTGTAAGAAACAGTTAGCAAGAAGCCTGCCACGGTCATACAGTTTGTAACCAATATAAGTCTCTGTGTTTACTTGGTTGGGTCTGAGTGGCTGTGGGACTGATGGGTGACAGAGATTTGTCCTGACTGTGGGCCAGGCAGGAAAACTCTAGCTACACTGCACTCCCCAGGTTCTTCTACAGCAGCATCATCCAAGGTGACCAGAAAATCTTTACTGAAAAGCAAGTTGTTCTGATGCTAAGTTTGCTAATCCAGGCAAGAGTGTTCGGATGGGATCTGACCACACATCCTGTGTTTACCTCTTTAGTCTGCTCACCCTCGGAGAGAGAGAGCATCACTTTAAATACCCTGCTCCATTTTCAACACAAAGTTCACAGCCTCGACAGTATAAGCTACACACACATGACTGGATGAGGGTGTCTGGGAGCTAACTGCACAGACTACAGGAGATGGGCAGGCAGCTAAGCAAGGAGATCCCATTCATTCTGCAAAGCTGGCTGCCCAGGCCTCAGGAGGGCACAGGCTCCCCGGCGCTGCTTCATCCGATCTTTCTTTCCTCATCAACGCCCACCGGCTCCACATGATATACACGGGCAAGCAAGCCGAGGACTCTCTGACCACTCACAGTGGGACTCTTTCTCAGCATGAGCCTGACAACTGCTCTGGCATGGAATAAGCCTCCCCTCCCAGGAACTAATATGGAACAATACCAGTACTTCTTCTGGAGGGGAAGAGAAACTACCCCTTTGGGGCAAACAACTAACGTCCATCAGTTCTAACCCCAGCAAGTTCAAGATGGAGTGAGCAGACATCCATGTGGAGACACTGGAGAAGCAAAGTCACATCTGCGGTGTGCTGGGAACTCTGAGAACCTCAGGAAAGACGGCGGATGAAAATCTTTCCATTCTTCCATAGACTTGTGGACAGCATGTCAGGTGTAAGTTATGAAGCAGTACGACAGACGCATGCTCGTGGGGCCATGGGAGTATCTAAGGGAGCAGCGTCGTGTCCTGGGTATTCAGGTCTGCTGAAGGACTATGTAGTCAACTGACTTCAGAAAACACTCTGTAAGCCGGGCGGTGGTGGTGCACGCCTTTAATCCCAGCACTCGGGAGGCAGAGCCAGGCGGATCTCTGTGAGTTCAAGGCCAGCCTGGTCTACAGAGTGAGATCCTGGATAGGCACCAAAACTGCACTGAGAAACCCTGTCTTGAAAAAACAAAACAAAACAAAAACAAAAACACTCTGCAAGGCTGGCACTACACTTTGTAAACCGGGTAATTAAGTCTGCAGACACCTAGGTGCCTGAGGTTACACAGTTTGTGGCGGTGGTACTAAGGCTTGAACTTTAGGAGGACAGCAGTAACTCAAGTGACCACCATGCCGTCCCTGGACTTGTAGAGTCCCAGTCATCCCTCCCTTTGAGGCTTCACCATGCTGTCCTCCTCTGGTTCTTTATATGAGACAATGTCTTGAAACAGAGAAGCCAGAGTCTGGCATGGCAGGCATTCTGTCCTCTGCCCGGTGTTATTTCTCTTGAGAGTATCCAAACTGCAGACGAATGGATCATCAAGCACCAGAACTTGGCACTCCAAGCCCAGACTCCGAGACCAGACCTCCTCTAGGGAGGAGACATGCTAGAAACAACAAAAAGAAGCAGGCCAGAGTCGGAACTGTTCAGACCACTCACACCTCAGGCGCTAGACGAAGAATGCTCTGCTAACTTCAAGTATCTTACTGGAGATTTTGCAAAAATAAGGTTAAAGGTCTGACGTGGCTTGCAATTATAATCCCAGCACTCAGGAGGCCGAGGCAGGAGCACCGAGATGAGCTCGGGCTACACAGCAAGACCCTGTCTCAAACGCAAAACCATCAAACAAAAACAAAGGGGAAGCTGGGTGTTACCGTGCACGCCTTTAATCCTAGCACTTGGAAAGCAGAGGCAGGCAGAACTCTGTGAGTTCAAGGCCAGCCAGGCTACATAGCGAGACCCTGCCTCAAAAACAACAACAAAACCAAAACAAAACAGAAAAAAAAAAAAGTAGGGGGAAGTAAAGGACTGGGAATGCAGCTCCATTTGAAGACTGCTTGCTGAGCATTCATGAGGCCCCAGGGTTCAGTCCAAACAGCACAGAAACCAGGTGTGGTAGCAGACCAGAAATTCAAGGTAATTCTTGCCTTTATAGGGAGTGCAGGCTGGCCTGGGCCAGAGACCCTGCCTCAAAATCAACCAACCAACTCATTCACCCTCCCAGAAACAGTAAGATCGAGGGAGGTGCGCTGTCTCTGCCCAGTGCCACTCACAGAGTTCTAGCTCACCCGAGACAAGGGACTACTTAGGCAGGGAATCCCAAGTATTAGGTTTCATGGAGGCTCAGTTTTCCCGAAGGCAAGATGACATTCAGAGTGTACTTGGTAGGTACCCAACACTCTCATAATGCCAAAGTGGGCTGCACATTTCCAGCTCACAGCCTTCGAGTGCCTTAGCAAGCACAATGTAATGAATCAAGGAGATGAACACCCTTGATTCTCTGTCCTGACCCAGACAGACAGATGCGAGGAACACAGAAGTGTTGGAGGCCTTTGCAGTGGTGGCAACATCATCTCGAGATTAGAACATCCCCTCCCCTCCCATCAACACATATAAGCCCCTGGGAGAAGGAACTGCAGGAGACAAGGAATGAATATCACCAGCAGGCAACACTGGCCTTTAAAATGCTTCACAGCTTGCCAGCTAGTTAGGCTGAGGCAGTAGGATTGCTTGGACCAGCAGTGCCTGAGTCACATACTGAGACTGGATCTCTAAACAAGCAGACAACCAAGCTGGCAGGGGCCGATCTGAGAAGGTAAGGCAGAACCATCCCTGTCAGAAGAGCCGGCCACCTGCCCTCCACATCATATGCTTCCTAAGAGTGGCCACCACTCAGGGACTTCCCAGCGAGAAGTGTAATGAAAGGCCTGGTATCAGTTCCAAGGCTGATTCGTCTCTAAGTCGGGACAAGCTGATCTCAGGTCACAAGGAGGCCAATTACAGCCTCATGCATACCAAAAGAAAGAGCTCCCAGGATCTGGGTGCATCCTAAATAGGAAAAAGGCCCTGGGCCTGACCTGAGGCTCTGTTTTGGAACAGTCACTGCCCACAGGAGCACCATCCATCATCCCCAAAGCAGCCTTGCTTACAGGACAACCTGCTCTCAGCTGATGTGCAAGAGCTGCCAGAATCTTTTAATTGTGGCTGTCTGATTCACACAGCGTGCGAGGGATGCAGCCAGGCTTCAGCGTGGCATTCCCAGGGCCGCAGGGGCACCTGCGCTCCCTGCCCCCGCCCTGGCCTTCCTGCTTTGCTGACAAGCGCTTCGGGGCTGGTGTGGTTTTTAGGCACCTGTGGGTACCACACAAGCCATCTGGAGGCTTTCTCTTCCTCCGTCTTGAATTCATTTCTGACTCAGTTTCCCCAATTCCTTTTTCTTCTAGTTAAACTTTACCAACACACCATTAACAACGGCACCTATTTATGGGGTACAGTATGATCCCTCCATACTATAAACAATGAGTAATTTCCCCCATCTCAAACACTTAGCCTGTGTGCTGGGACCTTTTGGACCCTCCTCTCCCAGTTATTTTCCAATGAGATAATGTGGTGTAAAATGTGGTGACATCCTGGCTGTAGAACACTTGGCCAGTCCCTCTGGCCTCATGGGTGCTGGCGACCTAGTCTCTCTACCTTACCTCTGTCCCCTTCTGTGCTTTGGGAACTGTTCTATTTTATGTTTGGATGAGGTCAACTTTTTCTGCAGGGGAAACCTGAGTAAAGGCTGAGTTTGATGAGAGGTAGGGACAAGGTACAGGGAACCAAGACAGGTGGTCTTCCTTGGTGTCATCCTGCCCCACCTAAAGTAATGTGGCTGCCAGGATCCATTCATCCATCCAGCAACTCTATCCATCCTCACGGATGCTTCCCCACCCCCCAGCAACCAGTGTCACAGCCAGCAAACTGGGTCTCTGCACCAGAGGAGCCTGCTTTCTGATGGAATACGGTGTCACAGCTTCTAGAGGGACTGGTGACTCAGGATGACAGCTGGAACCATGTTAAGAAGTGGCCCTGTGCCTTGAAAAGATTGGTCTGTCTGCGATACACTGGCCTGAAAAAGATTGGTCCGTCTGTGATACACTGGCCTGAAATGATTGGTCCGTCTGTGATACACTGGCCTGAAAAGATTGGTCCGTCTGTGATACACTGGTCTGAAAAGATTGGTCCGTCTGTGATACACTGGCCTGAAAAGATTGGTCCGTCTGCGATACACTGGCCTGAAAAGATTGGTCTGTCTGTGATACACTGGCCTGCTATTTTGCCATTCAGAAATCCATCTGTAAGCCTTGTTTCTCTTTTCCTTTTTTTTTTGGTGCTAAAGATTGAACTCAGAGTCTGGTCAATAGAAAGCATTCCCCTGCCACCGAGACCCACCTCCAACACCCTCTGTTCCTTTTTATCAAAACTTGGAGATCTGGGCTGAGACTTTTCTTTCAAAACCATGAGCTAGCTGCTCCAAGGCTCTCTGAATGTATCCACATGGTCTGAACTAACAGGTGTCTGGAGAGATGCTAAGGGCAGGAACTCCTGCAGAAAAAGTTACCTGGCTAACAGCATAGTCTAGACTCTATCCAGAGTGATGCTGGTCAAAGGCACCAGAGAAACTGGACGCCTGTCCTCGCCACACCTCCACCATTGCAAGGCCTCGATGGGACCTACACCTCAGTTTCGCTTCCTCCCTGATCTGTCAGAAGGGACTCCATTTCCATTCTCTCCCAGCTCCAGTAGGAAATGTACGGTATTCTCTCATGCTCCCTCATACACTGGGATTTACAGATCAAGCCATCTGAAGTGTGATCCTTCTAGAAGAGAACCACGGTATGGTCTTAGAATGCAGCCTGGCTCCTGGGCTCTGTCTCCTCTGGAATATAAACCTGCAGATAGAGCTGTGTGTGCTACCATGGGCTTCCGGTCCCAGCTGCTTGGGAGGCTGGGCAGGAGGATTACCTTGAGACTAGGCATTGGGAGAGGGTAATATGGTGTGTGTGTGTGTGTGTGTGTGTGTGTGTGTGTGTGTGTGTGTGTGTAATAAGAAACAAAATTAAAATAAAAGATTCCCTATCAAAGCAAAACAAAATCAAAACCCATCAGCAATAAGCTGCAGCCAGGCTCCAGTGACCTGAGCTGGGCTGGACACATGTAGTAAAGAATCAACTTGGACATCAGTTCACCCCCTTTCTTGTTTTGAGCTAAAGCTACCTACACAGGAGTCCTGCTTTGCTATCTGAATAGCAGAACCAACAGCAGCCCACACAGGGAAGCATCTTGGCCTACAGTCCTGAAATAAAAGATGGTCACTCACTGCCTCGGGACTTCTTCACCACGCAGGTGGCCAGTGTTCCTCTGTGTTCATGGGAGGAAGAGAGGGCTGAAGGCCCTGCAGCCTGCAGAGGCCCTCCATTGTTAACTGTGGTGTGGACCGGCTCCCTTTGCTCCTGTTTCGTCTGCGCTTACCTGACACACTTATCTGCTGCCTGATGAGTTCACGTATGGGGGGTGGGTTCGAGACAGGGTTTCTCTGTGTAGTTTTGGTGCCTGTCCTGGATCTCACTCTGTAGACCAGGCAGGCCTTGAACTCACAGTGATCTGCCTGGCTCTGCCTCCCAAGTGCTGGGATTAAAGGTGTGCGCCACCACCAACCCGCGAGCTCACACATTTTTTACCTTTCACAGTTACTTTCTGATCCCAAGAGCGCCAGCATCAAAGCTGTATGTGGAAGAGAAACTTCCCAGGCACTGGCCCAGCAAAGTGACTTCTGCGCACAGCTACCCTCCAACAGCAAGTGGTGTTTCTGTGAGGCAGGTGAGGGACAAGTGTTTACTGAGTTACCTCCCACGTTAGGCAGGACAAGATGCCATCTACCACAGTGGCTGAACTGTTACCTCGTAAACCTCTATTGCAACAGTGGGCTGAATGTTGCTTATATAAAATATTAAGACCAGAAATGTCCCAGATTTAGGGTTCATTGTCTGTCTGGTTTTGGTTTACATATAATTAAGTATCTTGGGGATGATAACAAAATGCATTTATGATTTATATTTACTTCATATGCATTGCTTAAGGACACTTTGTTTAATAGCTTCTGTAACTTTGTGTGTGACAGTTTCTTGGTACATGATTTTTCACTTATTAAGTTTATGCTTATAGGGTTCTAGAATTTGGATCAATGTATGACATTAAGGGTTCTGGGTCTCAGTGATGTTAAGACTAACTGCCCAGCAAGTGTTTTAAAGCTAGTACCTTTCCACTCACCCAGTACAGTATGGGATGTTTTGGGGGAAGGTGATACTGGGGGTGGATCCAGGGCCTTATACTTGGTAGGCAAGCACTCCATCACATACCTACATTCTCATTCAAGGGTGGATTTTTTTTTAAAGCCCTGGCTGCCTTGAACTAGCTATATAGACCAGGCTAGCCTCCAACTCAGAGATCTGCCTACCTCTGCCTCCTGAGTGATGTTATTAATGGTGTGTGCCATCATATTTGGCAAGGAAGGCTGTTTTAACTACCCTTTATCCACGAAATATTCTTCACTTGGGGTAACTGCATTCTGTTTGCTTTGATTTTGTGAGACAAAATCTTGCTACATATAGCCCAGGCTGACCTCAAACTCTCTGTCTCCCTGCTTAAGCCTCCTGAGGGCCGGGACTACAGGCATGGGCCACTGCATCTGACGGAAAGACTGTGGTTTTATTTTTATTTATTTATCTTTTTGTTGAGATAATGTCTTACTCTGTAGGCCTGGGTGTCCTGGAACTTGCTTTGTAGAACAAGCTAACCTCGAAGTCATACAGAAATCTGCCTGCCTCCCTACTGCTGGGATTAAAGATGTTTATCACCAGGATAGGCATAAAACAAAACAAAAAACAGACTCATGTATTCCAGGCTGGCCTTAAAATATGCAGCTGAGGATGACCTTAGACCTCTGGTCCTATCTCTACCTCCCGAGTGCTAGGATTACAACAGGTGTGCATCACCATGCCCAGTTTTAATGTGGTGCTGGGAGCGGAACCCAGGTGTCTTATATGTTAGGCAAACACTACCAGCTGGCCTACATCCCAGCCCCTGTATCTGATGGGAAAACTGTTGTTATATGGGGCACTGAGAGAAGTAGATCTTCTGGATCCACGGGGAAAATCAGATGTTTTGGAGATATGTGAGTATTAAAGGAGTTGGAAAATTCTGAGTTAACTACTAATGATGGAGAGGCCGAGTGAGGAACCCCAAAGGGAATAAATCAGCAGCGTATCCAGAAAAGCCACAGGGATGCCGCAGGCTGGAATATGCCATCTCGAGAATGTTGAGGGCACCTCAGTTCCTACTTCTCCCCATCACTGGCTGCTGCCAGGGGGCTGAGGAGCTCTCAGTCTGCATGGTCTCATGGGACTTACGCTTGAGAAACAATGAGTAGTCTTTTCAATTATTATTACAGTATCTGGCCAGTGGGAAATGCTGGCACACATCACTATATCTGAGGTAGGCAAAGAGCATCTTTTAAAGTCTAGAATCTACTTTCCTTAATCAGTAATACTCCGCTTGTGTATCATGAAGCTCTCTTGAAAGGATGCTTCTCACGTGTTGTGGTAGTTCCCAGATAAATCACAACTCGATCCCTTAGCTAGGCCAGACTACAAAAAGGCCACACGTTTGGAGCTGGTATATGGGAGTGGTCGAAACACCAGGAATTGGAAGTGTTTCCTCTCAAATCTGATGAGAACTGCATCCTACCCTGAGTTCTTTCCCTTCCTTAGCTGGTGCCCACCTGCACAAAACTCAGGTAGGAACTTAAAACAACGGTAACTCAAGTAGAGGGCTCTGCTGTTGTCTCTGCCTCCCAAACCAGTTAAACACGAGGCCCACTGAGATCTGCACAGCCCCAGGAGGGAAGGCCTGCTCAACACGCAGGCTAAGGCCAGCCCTTCCCTCCTGCTTCCCGGCTCTGTTTGAGCCTATTCTACGAGCAGCTCTAACTCACTCTGTCAGAGGCTCTCATCTCCGTTATTCTCCCACTCACGGATGGGGTGGGCCCCAAACCACAGGCCCTGCTGGGGGGGGGGGTAGTCTGGCCACTTCTGTTGCTCCTGGTGCCTAGGAAGACATGAGGTCAGATACTGATATGTTCACACCATGACCAGGGCATTTTTGATACCCCCAGTCCACGGAAAAGGCTGGTTCAGCCACAGTGCACATGTTGACAGCTATATAGGCCCAGAGCAGATTTGGTTTTGAGTCATGAAACTGATTTCTAACATCTTGGGGTTAATGGATAGGTCAATGAAAGACTCTGAAATAGGTTCCAACGCCCCTCTTTTCCCTTTTGTTCCCCTTTAAAGACATAACATTTCATACTCAGCACTCTCGAGCTGAGTTTCTATTTGGAAAGGAATTAAAACCTTTTCCAGCAACACCCACGACTTCCACCTGATACGCACGCGTTATCGGTTATGTTTCTGTTTTCAGTGATTAGAAGGTCACCGGGGTCGGCCTGGGAAAGAACTGTTAGCATCTAGGTTTCAGACAAGCAAACAGACTCTAAAAACTTAGGCCAAGGGACCAACAGTGCAGTGACCCAGGCTGTGGAGGACCCTGTCCTGTGAATGCTATACAGAAGGAGAAGAGTGGGCACAACAGCCGTAACTCACTCACATACTGACTCTAAAGAGGAACCCCCAGCTCTGGCAAATGGGCCAGGAGGTGACCCCAGGCTTTGGGGCACGAGAGTTGTGTATAGAGCGAGGACAGACTCACAGAGGTCTCAGAACAGTGAATCATCCTAGCCCTGCTAGAATGGCGGGTACCTTACCAGGCTCCCCCTAGGTCAAACATAGATAGATCTAGTTTAATGTAAACCCTATTAGGAATTGTTTACACTCTTGGCAACGTGGAATCGCTGGTGACTTCACATTCTATCCATGCAGGCTGAAGGAGAAGCAAGGCCAGAGTTAGTCAACCACTTGCCCAAATTTAACTATCTCCAAAAGAGCTGGCATCCAATGCAGCTCAATACCCCTGGCTCACTGTGTTGCAGACTACAGTCCTGTACTGACATGTCTCTGTCTTCTGGCGAGGAGTACACCCCACCGGGCAATCCTGCCTAACCCCACAGGGTGCCTAGACCCCAGAGGGAACACATTAGCGAGCCAGTAGAACCAATCGTAATCTAGACTCCCACACAGCTTTTCTGCCACTTTCTGGAATCTTTACCGATGATAATCATACCTGATACCCTGAGATACTTCTAGACAACCAAGACTCATTTTATTTAGCTCCTTGCTTTTTTACAAGAGACTTATAAGATAGAGAGAGGAGCAGGAAGCTTCCCTCCTCCCTTTCCCCACAGATGGGAAACAGGGTGCAGGAAGGTCACGGCCGAAGGTGGAGTGGACAGTAGGTGGCAGTGAGTAGCTCAAAGGCACCATCTTCAGACCTATGCTTGTTCTCCTTGGAGAACTGTAGCCCTCTGAGGCTGTGGTCACCACAGGGGATGAACACATTCTGTGGGTGCAGGGATAGATAACCTACTGGGGTTCAGAAAAAGTGCAGCAGTGGTTCTGTTTTGGTTTCTAACTAAAGTGTGCTGTCTGTATCCTTTAGTACACAGTATCAGTACAGGGGCTCTGTGTGTGAGTGAGCATGCATACACTGGAAAATACACTCATGCTTTACACAGAAGTGGGCAGTAAAATCCAGAGGTCCTGTTGTGGATGGCTCCATTCTATGTCTACCTTCCTTATTCCCACCTCCTCTTGCCCTTGACCTTCTCCAAGGTGTACTATCATTGATGTCTTGTCCTCATAGGTAGCTCACAACCTGACTTCTTCCTCAGGGCTCAACTGGTAACTATCTACAGACACTGGTCATTCCAACTTAGGCAGGAGGATGCTACTGGCCTCTAATGGGAGAAGCCAGAGATACTGCAATGTACAAGACGGGCACCCAAAGAACTAACCAGTCCAAATGTCCACAGTGCTGAGCTTGAGGAACCCCGGCTTAGCAGCACTATCAAATGACCTCTAACCTCATAAATACAGGTCCACCAAGTCATCTAGTTTGGAGCGTGCAGCAAGAACAAGATCACACTCAGGGATCCTCCCCTACGGTGCTGACCCACGTCATCCAACTAAGAGAAAGGCAAGAAATGAGGAGCAGTCAACTGAGGCCTGCCATGCTTAAGAAAGAGCCTTTGGCTTGTGTCCAGAGAGAGGCACCCAGAGATGCCAGAGACCAAGGCACACAGCAGTCCAATGCAGCACACCAAGACCATGACCCAAGCACCTACAAAAGATGTCTGGACCTCTCACCACCTGCAGCCCACCTCCAAAGGTGACTGCCCATCTCCCATAGGGCCACTCAAACACTCCTACCCTTTGTCTAGGTCTGGCTTGTGTGGGAAGCCAAAACAGGAATTCCAGGGCCTGGAAGATGGATCTAGTCAACTGGTCTCCTTTATCTACTGTCTCTCAGGAGTGCCACAAGCCTGGTGATAAATGGAAGAGTCCCCATATTTATAACAGGCCCTCTCACCACACCCAGGAGGGACTGGCGTGGATAAACACATCTTTCTCTAGGCATTCTCAGCTGTTCCTCCATTTTCTATGTTCATTCTGCCTAGGAGCTCTGAAGTTCTCTGTTGTGGCACGTCTTTCCAAGGTGAGGGCAAGGCCATGTCTGTACATGTTCAGGAGACTTCCTGAAAACATCCTGTGCCTGGCCAAATTTCATCCAACAGGATAAAACCAAAGCTGCTCACTGGGATAACATGGACACCCAGCCCAACATTTAGCAGATGATCACATTAAGTACTATGAAACCAAACTGGTTCAAGCCTAAAGAGACTCATTCCCAGAGGCTGGGGTGTGATTCTATGCAGAGTGTGTCCTTAGCAAGCAGGAGACACAAAGGGCAATGCCCAGTGTAAGTAAGTTTGTTGCAACTCGGTGGGTTTGGCCCTGGATTTCGGCACCAAAACTTGAGTTTTGCAGCTCTGGGGAGAGGTATCCTGACCGCTTGGGAGTCAGGCCACGGCTGGAGCTGCCATGAGACAGCAGCCCTGGAGGGCGAGGTACTACACCCACCACCTTAAAAAAAAAAAAAAGGATCCTATTTTTCTCTTGCCATAGGTGATTTTCCTCAAACTGTCAGTACAGAAACATGTCCCTTCTTCCTGTACTCCAACAGTACACAGACCAGGGAGAGTAATTTTTCATGAGGACTGAATGGCAGTTGTAAACCATCAGTGGAACTTTTTAAACAGGGATAATTGAAAGCTTGCTCAAGGGTACATGGGTACCTCTTGACCAGCATGGGTAAAGTTTTAGGCTCCATCCCCAGCCCTGGAAAAGTAAAATGAGAGGCAGAGAACCAGAAGTGAAGCCAACAGGTCATAAGCCTGCTGGCGGGATGGGCTTCCCCTGGGGTGCACACTGTTCCAGTTACTGTAAATTCTACAACCTTGGGCTTGAGTATTTGACGTGACTCCACCTCACACTCACAGGTAACAAACAGTTCTAATTGTTCCCTTCCTCAGTTTTACACATCAGTAAACCTTTGTTCTTTTGTCTTCTGAGTTCCCAGTGCTGGGAATCACTGCTAAAAAAAAAAAAAAGAAAAAGAAAGTGGGACCTGTGTATTTCCTGTAATAAAGAGATACATCCTTGCTGACTTACGACATAGGGGTGGGGGCAGCATCCACGCCTTCCCAGAAATCCCAGTGCAAAGCTCTTGCTGTCTAGAAGAGCTCTTCCCTCATGTGCCTTGAGCGTGAGATGGCAGGCTGGGGACAAAGGGAAGCTGTGTACGCAGTGGGCACACAGGCACATCCTCATCATGGTTCCTTGGCTACACGGCCCTGCTTCTGTGCCTGGTTCTAACACAGACCAGTGTGGGGCTGAGTGAGCATATATAAAATATCCAGACAGTGCACTGTCCACGGCTACTGCTGCTGTCGTTACCTTTATGGGCATTCCTGTTCCTCGACTTCATTTCACTTTCACTTTTTGAGAGAATTTCGCTATACAGTTGGTGTAGTGCTGGCTATGTAGCCCAGGCTGGCCTCAAAATCATCGCAATCTTCTTACCTCAGCCTCCTGAAGGCTAGATTACAGACATATGCCACCACGTCTGGTTTAGTGATCATTTTCTTTCTTTCTTTCTTTTTCTTTTCTTTTTTTTTTTTTTTTTTTTGGTTTTTCGAGACAGGGTTTCTCTGTGAAGCTTTGGAGCCTGTCCTGGATCTCACTCTGTAGCCCAGGCTGGCCTCGAACTCACAGAGATCCGCTTGGCTCTGCCTCCCGAGTGCTGGGATTAAAGGCGTGCGCCACCACCGCCCGGCTTCATTTTATTATTTTTTTTATCTTCTTTTAATTTTTGATGGTACTGGGGACGGGATCTAGGGCCTCCACCACTAAACAACGACTCTATCACCCAGCTGCGTCTCTAGCCTCCACTATGTTTTCTGTGACCCAGTGTGACAGGGACACTGAACAGCGCTAATCGTGGAGGAAGACAACAGGGGCCAGCACACCTCCGATTTTCTACAGGGCTTCTGAGGATCATCTTTCAGCAGGAAAGGCTGAAAATACAGGGAGCCCTTCGCCAGGGGTTGCAGAACCCGAACCCAAAGACTGCTCCAGGCTCCTGGCAATGTACAAACAGGAAGACTGTGGCTTTGGCCTTGTGCACCCTGTTAGTCAGTCCCCTTACCCCACAGGGGTACAGCTGATTCTCGGAGAGTCCACAGACTCATGCCAGGACTGCCTGGAACCATCCTCCTTACTTCCTGTGTCGCAGTGTCAACTCCCCAAGAAGACGACCCTCCAGAAGGAAGCTGGCAGCTTGGTCCTTCTCATCAGAATGAACTCTGGGGGAGTTCTAAACAGACCTACCAGCCTGGTCCCCGGGTGGTGGAAGGTGGAAGAGAACCCACACAGCTGGTCTCTCCAGCCTGTTTTTCTAGATTTTGGCAGTTCTAGAAAATGAGGAATCAAGCACACACAGGCTGTCATAATCTCCTTTCAAGGGACGCCAATGTTGCTTCTTGGAGATGCGTTCCCTTTTCCAAGGTTCCAGTTAGTCCGAATCACAACTCTCAATTTTCAAGTTCCAATCGGAGCAGATACTGAATGCCAAGGGGATTCTCCTTCTAGAACTTTCTATGAATACCTGCCATGTGTTTGTTGAAGAAAAGCAAGGCCCACTGAGTCCCAGCACTGTAATTATTTTTATATGGAGGAGCACCTGTCACCAAGGTTACCTTTCTCAAAGAACGAGCCTCTGAAGAGGTATGCTAACAAGCGTCCAACCTAGCAGCCAGCCGGCCCTAGAAGGCGTATGACACTGGGTAGAAGGACGGTGGGTTCTGATAACAGCGACAACTGAACGTAAAGTAACTAAGGACGGACAATCACAGGTGACAACAGAGAGGGACCAGGCTACATTCCCTATGCAGCATTTGTGACGAAGAGGGACTACTCCTGGGGTCCCCGTCACAAAAGGAGGAAGGCAGTCACTTACAGGTCACCGTGGGCAATTTAACACAATAAACGTACAATCAAAAAGAACTAAGGACAGAGAAGAGGTAAAGCAGAGAACCAGAAGAGGCCAATAGAAATCCTGACTCCATCTCTACAGACCCCACCGGCAATTATCCCAGCATGCCCCACAGTCCGGAGCAGGTCAGACCCGCAGCCCTGCATTCCTTTAAGTTTCCCTAAACCTACCCTACTACCAAAGGAGAAGGGAGTAGACATTCACGGCTGGAGAATATTCTGCCCGTATTTTGAGCAACCACGTTGAGGGGAGAAAAACCAAAGGCGAGGCGGAGTTTAGTCATCGTGACTTAAGGCTTCAATGTTGACAGCAACTGAACCGCTTGCCAACCATCCTCAAAGACTCATTAAAGCACCTCAGGCACTTTCAAAAAATGTTTACAAACCACTTGTGCAAAGCTGAGAAAAAGGTGGCCCAGAGGAAGTGAAAGGAAGATGGTGAACACGTGGCTGGTAACACCCGGAAGTAATTGAAGGTTGCTCCCTATGCCTAGAGGCCCGCCTGCCTTCCTCAGGTGCACAGCGGTGCTTTGCACAATCATCCCTACACCCTCTGGAACTATGTCACAGGAGACAATGAGTGACTGTGAAGCAGGAGGCCTGCCGACATTTGGTAAACACCCTGGGTGGGAACAGGAGCACCCGGCAAGCATGACGTAGCCTGGGTCTGAATGTCAGCAGGGCCCTACCCCCACTCTTTATGACTTATCTACTTGTTGGCACTTGCTAGATGCTTGGCTGCATGCGAGCTGTGAGGCAAGGCCATGCTTGGCATCTTGGGTTCTGGAGTTTAGGAAAGAGCTGGAATCCAGTCTTCCTAAAAGTCCCTGCTTTGAAGTGAGGTCCCTACTGACTGGATTCTTCTTATTCACACTCTAGAGGGCCGCATGTGGGGTTCAGATCCTGCATGGCCCCATCCTGCCCTCCATTTCATCATGAAAACAGAGAGTGGACAACTTGTACAATCTGTTCTCCGTCCATGCCTGCACTCAGCCTCTGTGCCAGGGGGTGTCTTAATTGAAAAACTGTTAGGAAATGTATAAGGAAAAAAAGAACCATTTCAAGACATTTCAGAAGTCAACTGAGTTCCCTTGGAGATTCTCCAGGATCTTTACAAGGGCTGGCACAGAGTCACATCAACTATTGGGCAAATCAGCACATGGCCCTACTGGCAATGGCCTTCTGACTAGGTCTGGGATGGCGAGGGCGGCTAAGGGTTAGAGTTTGAAGACCATACACATGTATACTGCCTCTCTTTATCACTGGCTTCTGGCCAGTCCTGTACCTGCCATCTCTCTCTTCCTTTCAAAAGCACAAGAACACTATTTCAGGGAGACAGGAGCATGCGAGTGTGCCAGGGAGGGCCCTGGCCCAATGCTCCACTCCACAAAGACGCCTAATGTTCCTCAACTTCCCAGAGGTCTGCTGCTGGGCGGACAGATGTCAGCAAGGAACAACACCCAGACTTCCCAACGGGTAAACTCAGTACAGAGTACTTCACCACCAAGGCGCACACTTTTGATCCCATTGGCCTGTGTTCCCATGGCTGGCACGCTGATGGCCGGAAGTGTCACTATTACTCGGTTAGCAGCGCTGTGTGAGGAGGACAGGCGGGCCTCGCCAGGCTTGAGGACAGCCCAACGACACTGGGCAACAGAACTCAGGAGCCAGGTCCCTCCTCAGACAGCTGAGGAGAGACTCCAGCTGGGGAGCAAAGAACAGGGATCCCAGTGTGACTTGTCAAGGATCCCAGTCACCACCTGAGCAAGCGCATCTACAGAGAGGGAAGACATCTAACTGGTCCTAGTTCCGAGGACAGCACCTGGCGCTAACTATGTCCCCTCGGCAGACTTGGGCTCTGTGTGGAAATGTATCCTTCATCCGTCTGCCTAGCCTGAGGTCCCTCACGATGGCTCACTTAACAGGGGACACATGGGTGAGAGGCTCTTACTGCTCTTTATTTACAGTTCCTACAGAGCCAAACACCCTGCATCGTGCCACACCCTGCACAAGGTCCTTCATTAACAGGACTCTACACTCTGTGAACAACCTGGTCCCCATAGCCATCTATGCTATCCCTATCCTCAGCATGAGTGAGGGAGGGCCCTGAGGAACAGTGGCTTCCACAGCACATGCCCCACACCTGCCTGGGCTTCCCCTTTCCCACACTCCAATCAGGAAAAAGAGAAAGAAAAGAAAAACTCAGAAACCTGAAGATTGTTTGGAATTTATTCTCTTAAATAAGAATGTAACATTTGTTAAAAAAAACAAAAACAAAACAGAAACCAAAAAAACCTTAGCGCACAACACCTTGGTTTCACAGTAACGGCAAACACAAAGTTACACAATTAAATTAAAAACTCACAAAGCAACACACCCACAAACTCACAATAGCACAGATTAAAAACACGGGCAAATTAAAAGCTTTAGGGAAGATCAGAGAGGACAGGCAAAGTGTTCCTTGGCACAGCTAATCCTCCCCACTCTGGCTTCTATGTACCTTAGCTTTGGGCATTGTCTGCTGCCCCCCCCCCCCCCACCGCCTCACCCCAAGAGAATGGTAGCGTGGTTAAAAGTGAACTCCTTACTTCCCTGGCCCGTTCTCAGTGGCACAGAGGGCCTAGGACGATGCCACTGTGCTGCAGGAAGCAGCCAGGCACAGTGAACGCCAGGACAGCGGGAAGCGACCCAGCTCCAGGGGAGTCCGCAGAGCCACAGGTTGACTTGAGGGAAGTTAGGAGTCTGAGTCTCTGGTCCCCCTACCAGCAAGACTACTGCTTGGCTGACGAGGAGAACTGATTACCTGAGTTTAGGGGTCCGTACCACCCATCTTCTGAGAGACCCAGCCCCATGGCTACGCCTCGCTGATGAGCTCTCTTGGAACGCTGACTAGGCTGGGGTCAAGCCGGGGCAAGCTTCCAGAAAAAGCTCCTATGGCTTTCAGATCAACAAGTAACTTTAAAAACAGTCTCACTGTTATCATTTAGGGCATAGTATATATAAATACTATCTACCTATACACTGAACTTAAAGCCATACACATACAGATACACGGATATACATACAGAGAGAGGTTGGCATACACGAATGTTCACTCAGTGCCACTGCTTAGCTTTGGCTCTACTGGGCGGGTTGGGGAGGCAGACAAGATGGCAGCTGTTTCAGAGTGTTTCCTTTGCTGGGTTTTACAGCAGGCTTAGAAGGGACGAGGCCCTAGGAAGCCATGAGAGGATCCCTGGCCTCCCCATCAGGCAGAGTGGCATTCTTTGTAGCATGTGGCTATTCTGGCTAGTGTGGACAATGGCTGCGTTTCCTAACAGCCTACCGAGATTCAAGCATGGAAGCCAATGGGCACCATGTACCATGTGAAGAGTGTCTGGGGCCAGGGAACAGGCCAGTGCCACTTGTAACTACAGCTTCTCCAGGAAAGACACTCTTCCTCACAAGGTGACGGGGGAGCATGCTCCTCCGCCTGCTCTCTGTGCTCTGCACCGCAGATGTTCTAGACACTGCGCACTGGGAGAAGAAGGGCTCGTTTTCCCTTCCCGCCCACGTGCCCTGTGCCTCACTTTTGCTTCTGCATAATGGGATTCCTCTACCCAAGAAAGGAACCACTTGCAACCAAGGGCTCGCATCCAAGAGAACAGCCATCCCATCCCGGTTTTTCTTTGCCTGTTGTCCAGACGCTTCCTAAACTCCAGGCAGGTACCGTGAGGCCAGGGTAAGGAAATCTGTGCCAGGCCCACTGATCTGCAGCAGTGAGAAGAGGCAGCTTGGAAACAAAGCAGTTACAGGTTCGAGAAGAGAAGGAGTTCTATATTAAAAGCACAGTACAAACAGAAATCCTGTCAACAGCGTCTCAAACAGCGCGTCAAGCAGCAGCGGGAGACAAGGTTACCGTCGGGCCTATGCGAGGTTTCGGGGGGGGGGTTACGTTGTTATTTGGGGGTATTTTTCTGGCTGTTCCTTTGCTTTTGCAACAGCACTAATTCTTGCCTAAGGGGAAGAAGGGAGAGGCGTGCAGGACCAGGTGTGCAGGGGCCGCTGGCCACAGCCTGGCACTTCCTGTTCCTCCTCCACGGTGGGTCCCGGGGAGCACGGGCAGCCCCCATGTGACAGAACAGGGACCAGGTTAAGAACCCTTCTGTGACACATTCTGGGAGCCTGAGGCACTGGGCTTTGTCTGAACCTTTCGGGAGGATATTTAGTCAAGCACTCAAAGCTAGTGTGGGATTCAAAGAAGGCATTTCTACCACAGAGGAAACAGAAACCTATTGCATGGCAACTCTAAAATGTCCCTCAGAATCCTGTCCCCCTTCCCAGTCCTTTTCAAGGGCAAGTGCTACGGATTTGAGCATGTTCAGGACTCAGGGCTGTGATTTCCAAACCGTGAGTTGGGTTTCCCATTGCAGGGAGTCCTAACCCTGGGGTAGGGTACAGAGCCAGCCTCGCTCCCTTTGGACATTCAGCCTGGGATACTTTGGACACCGACTCTTCACCCTCTCCTGCTGTTCTGAAAGCCTGTTCTACCTCAGGCCATTTCTCTGTTGTTCTGATTCCTTCACCACACTGGCAAATCCCATTTTCTCAGTGTTTTATAAAGCATTCTTCTCCTTATCTATGGATCCCTTAATTCTTTAGAGTGCCCTAAAAACCTGAAACCCATTAAGCTTTCGTTGGACAGGCAGAGAGGCAAAATGAACAAGTCAGGAGAGTTAGCAAAACCACTGATATTTCTTTTTAAAAGAATGCTCTTGTGCCCTTCACCCGTGGGGAAAGCGCAACTTTGATTGAGTAGCCGGTCTCCTTGGCAAGCTGACTAGGCGGGGCTGTCACCCGATCACATGCACATTCCGGGGTAAAGCCAAAGTTGTGTCTGGGGCCAGCGTACTTTTCTCTGCCAGTGTGTGCTCTGGAGTGTCAACTCCTGAGAAATACTACCAAGGGCTGACAGACTTCACAGGGCTCAAACTCACGCCTGGCTTAAGTCTGGTTATAAACTGTGAGTCCCACCACGAGAGCACCTAAAAGCTTCCGCCTCCTCAGAGCGTGAGAAGGGAACACAGAAAAGCGGCAGTCAAGTTCACTAGACCTGGCTGGGGTTTCTGTGCCTTGGAGGCTTAACAGACCCCCCACCCCCACAGTGCGCCTGCCAAGCCGCAGGCACATTCTCCCTCCTCTGGTACCAGTGCCCAAAGGCTGTGTCCACTCCTGACTTCATCAACAGAAGCAGCTCTACTTCAAAGCTAAGAAAATACTCCTCCATCATGGAAAGTATACATAAGCTCCTCAGTGGGTTCTGGCATTGGCCAACAATCTTTCATTTTTATTTGAGTTTGTACCTGGCTGTGTAAGATATATTTGCTGCTGGGCATAGTGGCATACACCTGTAATCCCAGCACTTGGGAAGCAGAGGCAGGTGGATCTCCGTGAATCTGAGGCCAGCCTGGTCTATACATCCAGTTTTAGCCAGGGCTATATAATGAGAATCTATCTCAAATACCCCACACAAAAAATAAAATATAAAATAAGATAAAAATATATACTTGTTGTAAACAAGAGAAAATGTGTGACATACATAAATATAGTGCTAGAGACTTCACACATAAAGAGCAACCCATGAGAGACACCTGGGGCCACCACAGGGGACTCAGGACCTCTCAGCAGTATACAGAACTGTGGCTAGTTTTACAAGGGCAGATGGGGAAATTATAAGGAAAAAAACAAAACAAAACAAGACAATTCTCTACAGGCCTCATGTTCCTGACACTCCCCATTCTACCTTGCAATGGACAGAGATGGCATGTTTTCTGAGGTCTGAGGTAGGATGGTACCGCTGAGCTCTTGACACAGGAAGTGGTTAAGAGAGTGGGACAAGGGGTCTTGACCCTCACTGGAAACTCAGATGCCTAAAGTGATTAGGAGAGGGTGGTCCTTGTCACATGGACGATCTGGACACAGAGCTGGGGAATGGGATGCAAAAACTTCAAGTTACAGTGAACACATTCACACTGTGGGCCACAGTTTTCTCTGAGACATGGAGAAACAGGCCCTACACAGGAGTCACACAGCAGAAGCCTACGGCTCTGGGATTTCCCTGGGTCAATGACATAGCAGCCTCTTGGGGGTTTCTGTTTACCTACGGGGTCTGCACCAAGTACCTCGGTGTGCCTTGGGAGTGTGGGGTAAGTCCACTTACCAGACTGCACCATCACTGGCTCACAGTCTGCCAGTGGAACTCCCCTCCAATCTGCACCAGAACCTCCGACAGGCCGTAGAGGAAGGGGACCCCGAAGGCCAGCAGCTGACACATGAAAAAGGAGTCCAGGGGGTTCTGGGCCACTTGATGCCCAATTGAAGAAATGTTGCTTTGGAGGTGCTGACTCATCCCCTTGGCCTTGTCACAGAGGCCGAGGGAGTGATGCACCACCCAGCCAAACAAGGAAGTGAGGCTACCTGGAGTTCTCTCAGCTGCGCTGGCGGCCACGCTGGCCAGTCCATTTGCATCTGCAGCGGGGGCATCCTGCAGGGGTTCTTTGGCGTCCTAGAAGAGTCCATAGGAAAAAAGAACAGTGACTCCAACTGCAACCCTCGGACTCAGCAGGCAGTGACCCCGAGACTGGCTACTCTGTCTGTCTACTGTATTCCTCACAGCGGAGGCCTTCCTCAGAAAGAAGTCTTTGATCCTCTTAGATATCAAAATCTGTGATGCACTGACATATAACATATATGCATCCTCTTGCCAACTTTAAATGCTCTCTGGATGACTTACATAACAATGTAACTACTATCAGAGTAAAGGGTTATTATACTGTATTGCTTAGAGGACAGAAGAGTCTGCACAGATCCAGTACAGAAGTATTTTCCCTCCATGCATGGGACCTAGGATGGACTCCATGGATGCAAAAGGCCACTGTACACCTCTTCCCACCATCCCTCTGCTGTATGCTGCCGAAGTGCTGTCCATGAAGTGAAGGGATTACTCAGGCCACCTTGACAAAACAAGAACAGACCACTCCCATTGAAGCAAAAAAAAGTCAAGGGCTCAGATACTAACTCATGGAAGCAGAGGTCAAGGGGCATCAGGTAGAGCAGCTATGGCAGTCTGGTCTCCTCAGGATGGAGAGCAGGGGTTGGCCCTCAGATGCCTGGGCTGTGGGCCTGAGGAAAGGAAGGGGACTCCTGGGGCTGCCTATTCTCCAGCTACAAGGAAGAGAGCTCTGACCTCTGGGAAGGAACAGTTAGTTACGGTGAGCAGCAGGGCGCCTTTCTGCTCAGAATAAGCCCAGAGCATGGTCTCTGAGAGTGGCATCACTAGAAGCTTGTAAACCTGGCTTGTCTGCATCCGGCCAACTGCAGTTCCTCTCAAGCCCGCTCATGGGACAGGCGGCACTCTGACAGTCCCACTCACAGCAAGTTACCTTTCCAGACAGAGGAGCCACTGCTGGCCTCTTCCTTTGCGCATAGCCAGATAGCCGGTAACAGTAGTGCGGCTTACAGTAGAATTTGCCTGCGGACAGAAAGACGCCGGGAAAAGAGGAGTGAGCAATATGCCACAATGGCGAACTTGGCTTGCTGGCCACGGGATTTCATAACTCCTACCCCCTCTCCCCGACAGCTCCCGGCTCCCCCCACAATCCAGAAAGGCCGGCCCCGGCCTTCTCTCCCTGTGTCTGATGCAGAGGTCTTTCTCTTTGGGTGTGTGAAGGTTGTTGGGTCACCACCAATCAGTGCCCAGAGCAAAGATGTGAGGCTTGCATGACAGAGCCAGCAAACAAAGTAGTAGTGTGTGAGGGCAAAGACGTGGTCACATGAGGACCGCAGCGGCATTTCTGGGGAGGGCAAGAATGAATACAAGTGCAGGGTGGAGGCAGGAAGGCTTCAAGGGCTAGGGCGGTGCCAGTTACTAACTCTGACAGAACTGTCTCTGCTCCCCTCCACTACCGTGGACTCCCACCCTCCCTGTCACTAGCCTCGGCCAGTCCAAAGCACGCTGCAACCCTACAGTGTGCTAAAAATAATACAAGGGGCAAGAGATGGCTGCGAGGTAAAGGAGCTGGCTGCGCACAGGCAGGACAACCTGACTTCAATCCCCAGGACGTGGTGGTGGGAATCTGCAATCCCAGCATTCCTATGGACAGACAGGAGGCGGAGACAGGAGAATCGGCCAGGAGCTTGAGGGTCAGCTACCCGGGAGTATGCAGTGCAGCAGCAGACACAGGAAGGGAGACCGCGCCTCAACAAGGTGGATGGAAATAACTGACTCCCCAAAGTTGTTCTCTGATTTCTACACACGGGTGTGGTATTATACATGCCTATTATGCACATGCACACTCGCACTCGGACGCGAGCGCGCATGCGCGCGCGCGCACACACACACCCCGTGGGTGGATCATAAACAGACTAAATAAACAGAATGAAACTCAGGCATGTGTTTCAATATAACCAAGGCTAACCATGATTTCCTAGGACTTTCGGTCCTGTCTACATGTATTTACTGGGTCTTACCTAAAGTGATGTTATCTCCCGAGGCGAGCAAGGCCAAAAAAGCATTTGAAAGACCCATTTCCCTTTTCAACACAAGTGTGCTAGAATGAACCAAGAGTCAAATAAACCGAATCTCTTCTCTAACTTGAGGTGTGAAAGCTCTTCAGCATCAGCCCCGTCGTCCTGAGAAAGGCTGCCTCAGGAGCTGCCTGCTTTCCCTTACCATTTGCCAAGAACAACATCAACAAAGGTAAACCCTGGGACGGACGGTCAAAGGAAACAAGGCGAGCGGCTGCTCTTCCCTCTCCCCTTCCCTGGTGATCCGGTGTATCTTCCTGTGCTGTGTGTGCACGTGCACGAGCGGAAACCAGGGTGTATGCCCCTCTAAAACTTCCTGTTTTATTGCCTTGAGATGGGTCTCTCACTGAATTGGAAGCTTGTCATTTCAGCTACCTTCCAGGGAGCTCCCAGGGTCTGCCTGTCTTTGCTTCCTCAGGCTGGGGGTTTACAGGGATGTGCAACCATGCCAGGCATTTTTATGTGGGTACCGGGGACTCAAACTCAGATCCTCATTGTTGTTCGAATCTTAGATGGTCTTATTAATAGAAAACCCAGAGCCAGAGATCAGGGTGAAAGCTGAAGGATCAGAGAAGCAGAACAGCCAGCCACTAGTTCTCACCTCTGTGAAATCCTAATGGAATCTTAGAGAGTCTTTGAATACCTTATGTCTGCAGAGCAAGTGGTCTTACCCACTGAGACATCTGCAACCCCTATATATTTTCTTCGTTTTTTAAAGTGGTTGACTTTTCCTTTATCTGCTTTTCTTACTGTGTTAAGTCAGCATTGTCAAAATACCCAGGAACACAACTTAAAGGAAGAAATACTTATTTGGCTCATGATTTTAGAGGTCTCCGTCCAAGGTTACTAGGTCCCATTGCTCTGGGCTTTGCTGACCTGCAGGGCATCATGGTGGAGAGCAGGTGGAGGGGGAGGAGACACTCCCTTCAAGCTGGCAAGAAGCAGAGAAAGCATGGGGAAAGGGGAAGAGGCTGGACAAGTTGTATCATCCCAGGGTTCATCCTTGTGACCACAGTTTTCAACCAGGTTCCACCTCCCAAAGTTTCCATCGTAACCCAACAATGCCATTCACTTATCTATCCATCTGTGAATTAACCCACTGATGAGCCAGCTGCCTTCAAATACCTACCAGCTAACAACCAAGCCTTTAATAATGACTGTAACTGGATAGTTTAGATTTAAAGCCAATGGTGAAAAAAAATCGCAGTGAATTTTACGGGCTTCAGACACTAGTCACATTTCCCTAAACAGATTTCTCATCAGCTGCTGGCACTCAGCCAGGACTTGGAGACCCGGCACTGTGGGGCCACGTGATGGGCAAAGGCCGTCATTTCACAGTCTGCTTCTCTACAGGTGAGCAGAGTTTATTTATGTGACTTTTTTCTTTTGTTTTGTTTTTAGCTTATCCACGACTCCTTTCAGATAATCTGTAATAATCCACTCCGTTCTTTTGGGAAGCTCCCCCCATTAAATAGAAGATAAAATATATTAGGACCCGGATCATCCTCTATGTTTTGTATTTCACTCTTTAAGAAATACCCATCCTCTTTCACTGGACAGTGATGGGGCTATCACGGAAGATACCGGACCAGACTGGTCAACCTCAGCTACCTCAGGACCCATTCCCCAGGGCTGGCATGTGACTGAGGTCAGGTTGATCAGGGCCATTAAGGAGGACAGCTGTGACCTTGAAGGAAGCACTTCTCTGAGCCTATTTAAATTTTATTTTGTTTCCTTATGTATGTCTTGCCTGCAAGTATGTCTGTGCCCACAGAGACAGAAGAGAGCACTGGAACTGGATGTTCAGTTACAGACAGCTGTGAGCCACCATGTGGGGGCTGGGAACTGAACTCAGGACCTCTGCAAGAGCAGCCAGTGCTCTTCACCACTGAGCCATCTCTCCAGCCCCATCTCTGAGAGTATTTGGAAGGAAGACATAACTCTAAAGTTTACACTTTAGTGACTTGACTTTTATCATGAAGCTTGTATATTGTCAGAATTTAAGAACGTTTTACGTTTTTTTTTTTTTTATTTATTTCTTGTGTGTGTCTGTGGAGGCAGGCAAGGGAGGGCACATGTGATCAGTGAACGACTCGCAGTCCAAGGTTCTCTGCTTCCACCACGTGGGTCTCCAGGACTCAAACTGAGGAGATCAGCGTGGTCCCAGGCACCGTGCTGGGCCACCCCACGGCCCGAGGCTCACTACAAGAACACTAGTCATTGACCATCATTTTCATCGGACTTTTCCTTCTAAGTTAGAAACGCAGATCACAAACTCTCCTCCCAGCTGACCAGCTCCGGCTCCTGCTCCATATTAAAACTAAACACAAGGGTTTACGTTTCAGAAACCAGGCTCAGATCCTAGCCCTAAGGGAGCTTCCAGGAACATTCCAGAAAACTGTTTTCTCTAGGAAGGTAGTTCACGATGCAAAGGCGCAGCTGAAGAGAGCTCTCAGGTAAAGCCAACCTCTCGGCAGCCATTCAGACTCTAGCTTCTTAGGGCTCACTTCCGCCCACAGCAAAGGAACAGAACTCCTACCTTGGAGAGTGAAACAGTTCACCATCACAGGCATGCGTTATGTGTGCTCCAATAAACATTAATGCTTCTCTCTGTTTTTGGAGGTACGGACTCACATAGCCCACCCGAGCCTGAACCCCTCATCTTCCTTGTCTCCACCTCTCAAGTGCTGGGGTTACAGGTATGTGCCACTATACCTAGTTTTAATGTAGTTTCTTATTTTCTTCCCCAAACTCAATTTAATTACTTTTGCTGTTTAAATGAATTAAAAAAAATACACACACACTAATTTTTACCTAACATTTACTATGTTCCAGACATGATTCTAACTGCTTTACATCTATCCATTCATTCAGTGCTCACACAACCAACCCAGTGAGGCACGTAGGGACTGTTACTATCCTTCCATGGGTGAGGCACAGGCAGGCCAAGCTGCCTGCCAAAATGCCCCACAGAGAGCATCTCAGGAAACTGGCTCCAGAGCCCACACCACCTGCCACTGCACTATGGCTCCTGTCTCACGAAAGTCAGCTAGGTTAACATTGTGAATTAATCACGAGTTATAGAGGATCCAATAAAATGACAGACCGGGGAGTGTCTAGCTTAAGCCATCTTGACAATCAAACTGAGTGATGGAAAGGGGGACACAGGTATCCGTCAGGCTGGCCCAAGGCGAACCGGCATTTACTCCACTGTCTGTGTCATTTAACGACTCGGGTACCATGGACACTGGGTCTCCAGTCAAGGGAGACGAGCACTTTAGTTGGACGGAGCAGAAGACACGTGGTTCGGGAGGAGAAAGCAGTAAACACCGTGGGAACAACCACAGTCAGTGGTGCGACCAGAACTCAGTGGCCACGTCATGGTCTGGGGAGACCTCGTGTGGGGACAGGAAGGTGGTTAGCCCATTACAACATGACTAGGCAAGTGTATTCCAGGGAGGGGACAGCTCAAGCAAGATCCTGTGGCACCAACTGTGAACTTAGGGAACGAAGACGTGATCAGTGTGCTTTGCCTCGTGTGAACTGTGTGTATCGTTCCCATCCAATGTGCCAGCCCGTGTGTTAAATGAAGGCCCTTCTTCTCTCTTTGGCTTCCTGGTAATGAGGTGAGCACATCTGCTCTGCTGTACACCCCTGCAATGTGCTACCGAGTCACAGCCAGAGAGCAGCAGACCAGAGGCCACAGACCCAAACCTTCACATCGGAGCCAAAATGATTCTTTTCTATATACGTTGATTATCTCAGGCATTTCGTCACGTTGACAGAAGTTGATGAACACAACCTGGTAAGTTCCTAGAGGTACACTCACACTTCATCTACACCCTCAAGAGAATGAGGGATCTTCTTCTGGGCACATCCAAGGTAAAAGACTAAAATAACCTAAGTATCAAGGGCAGTGCTGAGGTGGGGCCCACCTGCCAATCCCTCTCCCTGGAGTCAAAGGTGCTGTCCCCAGAGAAACGATGCGTGAGAGTGGAAGGGAAAGCTCAATACCAACAGGTTGCCTTCCTCACCCAGGTGACTCTTTCAGCTCTTCCCGGAGCAGTGTCTCTGCCAGTGCAGGAAGGTCATGTTGAGTTCGCCACTTACTCCTGCCCGCTCGGTGACAGCCATGGCTGTCTGTGTTTCGCTATTAGGAGGATCTGTATGACAGGGGTGACTTAATATGGGCTCCCTCTGCCATCACCTTCTGGTCCCTTTACAGTCAACAGACCACCTATTGACACACAGGCTTGCTATCATCCCTGTGAGGACTGAGTTTCCTTCCCCATTCACCTAGGTTTATTATTCTTAAATTAAACCATGTCCCATGAATCCCTCGGCATCCTGTAGGGATGGCGGCAGGAGTCATAAATGCCTTTGGCCACCCATTTCCATTCCCTTAAGAATCTTTGGGGGTGGGGGTGGGGGGCTGGAGAGATGGCTCAGCAGTTAAGAGCACTGACTGTTCTTCCAGAGGACCCGGGTTCGATTCCCAGCACCCACATGGCAGCTCACAACTGTCTGTAACTCCAGTTCCAGGGGACCCGATATCCCCTCACACAGACATACAGGCAGGCAAAACACCAATGCACATAAAATAAATTATTAAAAAAAAAAAGGAGTCTTCGGATGACAAGTTGGCTGTTATTTGTTGGCACATTTCTCCACCTTGAAACTAAGGTCTCTCCACAGTTAACCAGCAGAACTGGGCCCCAGGCCAGGAGATGCTGACGCCAGAGGGAGGTCACAAAGCCTGGCATTACAATCTGCTCCGTAAGGCAGAAGCCTGGATCTGCTTTGGTTGCTGTTATCAACCTTAGGCCAGAAACGTGAGTTCTAGGAACCCTTACTATGCCCCTTTAGACTCATGTGAGGTCTCATGTGAGGTAAGAAAGTGAGTGTGTGAAATGCGGGGCACGACATCTGTGCCACCACAGCATCACCTCCTTCGCTGAGCTGTGACAGTCTGGGGACTGGAAAAATATTTTTAAAGAGTCTCAGAATTATTCTGCTGGGAGGTGGTGGTGCACACCCTTAATCCCAGCACTCGGGAGGCAGAGACAGGCAGATCTCGGAGTTCGAGGCCAGCCTGGGCTACAGAACCAGCTCCAGGACAGCCAGGGCTACACAGAGGAATCGAACAACCCCTCACGCCCCCACCCCCGGTCTGAGACTTTAAAAATAAAAGGGAAAGATATAGCTGAGAAGGTGAGTGTAGAGAGGAGTGCAGCAAGGGCGGAGAAAGAGGCGTCACACTTAGCTGCTGACTTGACCGATGTACTCACCGTCCTCTATGTCATAGGCGTACGCAGAGAGGCGCAGCGTGGTGGCGCAGTACTCGCATTTGAAGCAGCTTCGGTGGAAGAACTTGCCCTCGGCGCTCAGCCTCTCCATCACGTAGACCCGCTTTTGGCAGAAGTAGCACGTGTCGCTGCCCCCCAAGTTCTGTGGGAACTCTTTCTTGATGGAGCCCTGTGGGGTGGGTAAGGAGGAGCATGTCAGGCTGTGTGGCCTCTCCCAGGGCCACACGCGCCCTCCATGGTGATGGCGACGCGGGTCACGTGGACACAGACCGTGGGTATTAAATGACTACAAATGCTCTGTTGGGGGCTTTCCCAAAAGGCAGCTCTCGGGGTAGCTTTACTCCACAGGCCCCTCCCGAGGACCCTCAGTACAAGCCAGGGTCTAATCCCGTGATGATCAAGAACTAAGCGATGCCTGTGAGGAAGAGTCCAAGGCTTCAGAATTTCTTAACAATCAAACCAACTGTTTGTCATAGTTTTGCTTGGGAGATAGAATAAATATACATACACTCGGTGCTCATGTGTGCACACACGTGTGCACATCCCCTGAATCCCGGAGGGACTATCTTTAAAGAGAAAAGTGCTTTTCCGCAGAACGTTCTCAATATTTACCACATTTCTAGAAATGTAGTCATCAAAATCAAGACCACCTCAAGAACGCTGCCACGTAGTAATCCACGTGGCTACAGAAATCAGCAAGGCCCTCAGAGCAGGCGAGGGCTGCTCACCACCGTGCCGTGGCTAGAGACAGTGCCCCTGGAATATCTCTTACCAGTTCCTTCTTGTCTAGAAGGGTTTTGGGTTGCTCTTTCCTTTGAAGCTGATTGGCTATCTGCTCAGCCAATGAGCTCACTCCGCCCGTGTACATCTTTATATACTTCTATTGGTTGAAGATTACAGAATGATCAAAATGAAGGGAAATGAGAAGGAATAAAAATTAAATTAAGAAGACAGGGGGAAAAAATCTTTGAGAGGTATAAAATGAATACACAGTGCAACAGCAAACCATGCCAACACAGTGCCCACAAGCAGAAACTGGGCAGTGAGCAAAATGCTGGTGCCAGCGTCCACACGG
The DNA here is from genome assembly GCF_007827085.1 of Peromyscus californicus insignis. Taxonomy (NCBI): domain Eukaryota; kingdom Metazoa; phylum Chordata; class Mammalia; order Rodentia; family Cricetidae; genus Peromyscus; species Peromyscus californicus. The sequence goes on from NW_026294584.1 coordinate 136,045,894, forward strand.
TGGTCAGCACACGCACGAGCAGCAGTCATGGAGACAGTGTTCCACAGGAAGAACTTGGTCCTTCGGGTTTCTCCAAGAGTCCAGTGAACACGGAGGAGAAAGAGGGCCTGCACCTGGACTCACGGAGTGTGAGGGGTCAACACCAGGAAGGTGGCTACAGAGCCAGGAGCAGGCCCAAGGGGCTCTGTGAATGAGGTGACTACCCCAGGCTGAGAAAGAAACCAGGCAGACTCTGGCAGAGGTTAATGTCCCATGTGAGCAACAGGTGTGCAGAGTTCTGGCATTGCTGTTGACCCCCTGCCTCATAGCCAGACCCACAGTGTCTGCTCCATACAGCTGACCACTCTGGGAAGAAGCCTCCTCTGGTCGCTTCCCCACTGATATGGGGGGTGGGGCTTTGGGAGCAGAAAGACAGTGCTCATCCACCCATACGTGGAGGCTAGAATTCTCCCAGATCAGGTGGGACACCAAGCACTTGGGAGGCTAAGGCGGGAGGATTGCCATGGATTCGGGGCTGGCCTGGACTACATAAACAGCGAGACAGTCTAACCTCTTCCCCCAACACACACAAATCAAACTAATGCGGTCCCCCTTTTGGCAATGCTGAAGAAAGGAACAGGAAAAACGCCCATGTCTGCATGGTGAGCCACTCTGCTCACCAGAGGCCTGACACCCTGTGGCCCAGCCTGGATCCTGGCCTGGGACTATAGTTTTGTGGGTAGTCTTTTAGAGACCTGGGAGCCAGGACTCTGGATGGAGACAGAGGGTGCCACACCTCTCACGGCAGGAAATAAAGGACGCTCCCAGCCAAGTGGGAGAGTTTGTCACCAACTCTGATCCAGATGCAGTTGTCCCAAAGACGGCCAAATCCCCCGGTAAGTGGCCTCAAGGGACAGACCTGCAGAGCCACATGTAAGAGGGCTGCCGGCCCAAGCAGCAGCATGTCCAGGTTCTCGGGGCCAACTCTCTAAGTCTGGGAACAGACACACTTGAACAAACACTTCTCACTAGGCTCAGCTAAAGCCTGGCTGGAACTGAGCAATCCATTTCATTCTCCAATTCAACTAAAGAGATTTCCTAGGATTTGTTTTTCCTGCCAGTTCCACAGTCTCTTAGATTAGATACCTGGAGAAGGACAGGCCTGAGACAGGCGGACACCCGGTAGAGGACAGCAGAAATGAGAGAAGATCTCATCTGAGAGCTGCCCTCAAAGGAAAGTCGCATCGCCCTCATCCTGTAGAGCAGATGGCAAAGTGCCAGCACACTGCAGTCCTAGCCCCACTGTGTACACTCAGGACCAGAGACCATCACCTCGGCAGCCACGGCCGGGGCTGCGCATGCAGAGGCATTTGTCAGTTCTTGGTGAGGTAGCAACTCTGAGAAGCATCCCCCAGAGAGGTGAAGGCTCAAGTTCTGTTTGCTTCTGGCATGGAAAGCAGATGGTTTTCTTCTTCCCACTCTCAGACGGGAGTCAAAAGTGTAGCAACCGTTAGGCTTAGCCCACTGCACACCACACACATGCACAGGCTTCCGTGCACGCACACACACACTGCTAACAAACTCCTCGGAACCGGATGGGAGTCACTGGGGAAAAGCAGGCTTCATGCCACACATGAAGAAGCACCAAGAATGCTGTGTGCTCACTATTTTACTCAGAAAAGTTAGTAACGAAAAGGTTCAGATTCTGTAGCACGTGACTACGAAAAAACACAGTCTTCGGCCAAAGGTTGAAAAATGCTATCAACATCGGACGTGGTTTAACAGTGGGTTCACTCGGACAGGCTGTGATGTGTGAAAACACTCAAAGAAAGCTAGTGGCCTCTTTAATATAGGCATCTGTGGCAACACACACCCACACGTGCCCGCACACGCACGCGCACACACACACACCCACGTGCACACACAGCTTCTGAGGAGCCAGGCAAAGGCGGAGACCTCCCAGCCTCCCTCAGGTGGGTGACACCTGTGGAAACAGAGTGAGCAGAGGCTGCAGGAGAACATGGTTTTGCCAAGTCCAGGCCGTGCTACCTGTCGGAGGGAGTCAGAGGAGGGAGAGGCAGGGCGGGTGGAGGAGCGGAGACTACGGGAGAGCTCCCACTGGTCAACAAAAAATCGACGCGAAGGCTCAGGCTCTGGCTATAAAAATAAAGGTGGAGAAAAAGAGCACAGTAAATGTTAAAAGTCACACCTCAAACACAGGAAATTAGGGTTTCAGACGGTTTGGCTCTTTAGCTGTGCATGTATATGGTAGAGAGAGCAGGCCTTGCGGTTCCCAGCAGCAAACGCACTGCACCTACGGCTCCCATCTGCTTCCCACTTGCTCCTCCCCCATGCTTAACTGTCTCCGGAGCCTGTGTCTGTACTGTGAGCACCTACGAAAGCCTCAGGCACCTTGGCTCGGTACTCCTACCAGGTTACCCCCTCTGCAGCTATCACTCCTATTAGACAGGAGACACTGGCTTCTCCCAGAGCCCTCGCTCACCTGCAGGGATTGCTCCTTGGCAGAGACATCTCACACCCATTCCGCTTCTCTCCTGACAGTGCCAAGAGCAGGACTGGGAACCTCACCATCCTCTGCTAGGGCAGGGGATGCTCTTGTCCTGTGGAGAGTGCCCAAGGCCTCCGTGCCTCGCTATGGCCAGAACTCAGGTACGCTCCTTCTAAGATCAGTGCTCAGGGCAGTTCTGCTTGCTAAGGAGCCAGACAAACTGCAAACAGTGATCCGGGGACTAGATCTAAATCCCCTGTCTTTCTGAGGCTGGCTTCAGCTGGTGCAGCAAGTATCCAGGGTCTTCCTCAACGCTGAGCCCACGCAGCTAACAGAGAGAAGGCGACTGATAGCCTTGACAACTGTTTCTTCATTTCCCACCACACTCAGGATAAAACCCTTACAGGACAGGAAGGACAGAGGTACCGCCCAGGCTCCAAGGAGACCCGCTGCACTCCCATTTTGGTTGGTCCTTCAGTGACAGGCAGAGCGGCAGGTGTCTGGGAATTCCCTACCCTCTGCTCCAGATATCCAGCCAGCTTCCTGGCCCTGAGTTCAGCACTTGGATGGGGTCAGTCATCTGAACCCAGAACAAGGAGCAACAACTCTGTGGACTGCTAACATTCACGGAAAGGAATGAGGTGAGTGACCACCCTGCTGCAATGTGGGACAGTCAAAGTGGGGGGCTGAGTGAAGGTGAGCTACAGCGTGAGGCCGTGCATGAACAGCGGTATGGAGTGGGGAGAAGATGGGGAGAGAAGTAAGCAGTACCCCCAGTATCTAGCCTGAGCCCCACACTAAGAAATCGACAGACACCAACTCCCTGCATGTTTTATTGTCACTTGGGCTATGACTCTGGGCACCACAGTTCTGGACCTCACACGGTTTCCTGCCAAGCTCCCTTATACCCAACATACTTCCCCGATTCCTTTTCAGACGTTGTTTATTAAAAACCACCAACACCTCATTAAGTGTTCGTTCTCCACGATGTAGGGCACTACCCTGCTCCCTTGCTTTATAGACAGGACTATGGTAGGGTCTGGGAAGAAGGAAGAGGCTATGAATGCCATGTCCACACCAGCTCCCCTACCAAGCAGCAGTAAAGCAGAGCTGGTGACGAGGAGGGCAGGGAGGTCGGCCACCTCCACCGCAATCCCACTTCTCTCTAATCCCGTCCTGCCAAGGGCAGAGAAGATGGTGCTAACATCTGTTTGCTAATGACGCAAGACGTGACATGACTTGCTGCTTGGTCCTCAACGCAGTTCTCAGAGAGCAAAGGCAGGGAGAGGGCATCTATGAAATGACCAACCAGCTCACTGGAGATCTTTAAGGATAGGATCAATGCCAAAATCTTCATGAATAAGTAGGCGAGGGGCTTCATCATCACGCTCATTGAAAAACAAATGGCACAATGGCCCATTCTGCCCCGTGATGACACCTCTGGAGTTTTTCAGAAGAAATCAACTACAGCTTTTCACTAAGCACCCCCGCCCCGCCACTGCCTTCTTCCCCAAACTCTGGCAAGAGCCTCACTTCCTCTTAGTATTTCTATTTCAAGAGCCAAGACTGTCCAATCCACTGTCTGTCCGTCCCGAGGCTTCCCTCTCCCACTTCTCTCCGATTTTCAAAGCCTTTCAGCCATCGCACCTACTGTGGGGTAGAAGCGATAAGGTCTTGGAATGGGATTGGAGAACAAACTGGAAACCCACTAGGGCCAGGTGTCACAACGAGAGCACCAGGATGAGCAACCAGTCTGAAGGCTTTACAGACGGACACTCCGCCATTAATGCTCCTGTGTGGGTCAACGCTGTTAGCGGAGAGTTCTGGCTCTTGGCTAGGTGACAAGTGAGCAAAAAGCGGGGAGAATGACTGGTCTCCATGCTCCCTTCCCTCTGCCCCACCACACAGCGTGCCCAACTGTCGGCTCTCAGCCTCCCATGCCACAGGCTCATGCTTTTTTACCCTCTCATGGTGGGGATTCTGCTTGCCACGGCTGCCAGCATGAAGATTCCTGTACATCTGTTGGCAACAAAGTAGAAACTTAAGCTCCATCCCAACTCTATTTGGACCTACCAGGTAACAGTGGGAAATTTAGGCAAGAATATCCCCACCCCCAGATTTCCCCAACTATCCACAATCCCTCCTGTATCAAATTCCACGGTCGGGGACATGGAATGTTCTGTATGGCCTTCCGCCTGCCTCCAATGAGGCCCCTCCACAGACAAAGAACCACGGTTAGTACGAAGGTGGAACAAACATGTCTTTCACACAGCGGCGTAAGATTGGAGGCATGCAGTGGAAGGCAGGTTGGCAGGGAAGCGTTCCACAGCAAGACCTCAGAAAGGAAGGTGGGGAGATGGAAACTGGATGAACAAAGGACCGTGACAGAGCTCAGAGGAAACTCCGGGGTGGGGAGGAGGCCCTAAATAGGAACCTGGGAGCAAGGCACAGTTTACTGCTGGGAGAAGAGTGTGGAGATTGAAAGCACTCTCAGTTAACAGACAAGTGTGAGATCGTGGAAAACCCAAGGATAGGCACTGGGCTGCTTCAGTGAACGGAGGAAAGAACTAAGATGGTAATTATGGGGACAGGAAGACCATGATGCCCACTAAGGATAACTGGCGACGTTCATCCTTGGGAAACGGAAGCTAACGTCCCCGGTGGCTGCCCTCATCCAGTACCCTTGACATGTTGCCACAGGCAGCAGGAGCCCAGAGCCTGCCTCCAGACTTCTCACGGCTCCCTTCAGTTCGGGCCCGTGGCTCACCTGTGGTCTTGCACAACTCCTTGGCCTCTCCACCCTATTCCTCAGACTGTAAGTGGAGACGATGGTGGACCCTGCCCCACAGTTACTGTGAGACCTGGCTGAAATACTGTGTGGGGCAGAACAAATGCTCAAAACTTCGAGCTCTTATTTAGAAGACCCTGGGCAGTCACAACAGCCACCATGTCTCAGTTCTTAGGCCCGGGGGCGTGAGGAAGGCCTGCAACACCAGATGCATCATTAGTGGTCATCTTTTAGGTACGTTATCTTCATTATGAGAATACCCTTCCACCGATCTTGCCCTGTTATTTTATAGAGCTTCAGCTCAAAGGTCAGCAAGCCATTCTCTGTGCACACTATACAGGTGTGTCCACCATAAACATGTGTTTGTGTGGGACAACAGCCACGTGGCCGGCGGCTCTCAATGCAGCTCTTCAGTGATCTGCCTGGAGTGGGAAAGGGTGGCTGGGTTGGTTAGAAGGAGCTCTATGAGCCAGAGAACAGGCTGCCAGTGTCACAAGGAACCAAACCCATGCAGGGAGGCCATACGAAGCTTTCTTGTGCACATCTGAACCGTACTGCATAGGATAGCAAAAGAAACACGGCCACTTTGAGTGAGGTCCTACAGAAATGTGTACTTCTTGGGGCTAAGGGGCCTTGGATCTGAGATGAGTATAGCTTATGCTCTGGTTTCTGGCTGTCCTCCCATGATAGGGACTAGACTAGAACATGCAGGATTTGAATGCACAGGGCCCGGTCCTGAGGTCCCAACAGGAAGAGTTCCATTGTAGTAATGAAGGCTGCTTTTGCTACATGTGGTCTTTTAAAAACTTAGCCTCGAAAAGAGGGTTTACTGAGGTGGCTCCCTACATGCACAGCGTAAGTGGGAGTACAGACAGGACAGAGAGCATGCAGAGGATCACCTGCTGAACGCTTCGAGCCCGGCAGGAAGGTGGAGTAGGGGGAGGAGAGAGAGTGATCACTTTTTTGGGGCAGGTCCGAGCACGTTCCTTTTCCTGTCGCTTTTACACCAACAGACACAAACAAGAAAGAACACCGTTGAAACGGGGCCTCGTGGAGCTTGCTCCTGGGAGGGGTGAGGAGTATTTGCACATTGGCAAAGCATCCCAAGAGCCCCCTTCCTTGACCATCCACCCTCCACAGCACCTCACTCTGTGTTCAGGGGTGGCCCATCACAATCTTTTGTCTTTCATGTGGGACCGGAGACTTAAACCTCACAGCTGGTGAGAACTTGGGAGTGGTGCTCTCGAATGCCAAGGGTCAAGGGCTTTATCAGAGAAGTTGGGGCACAGAAATGGATCTGATCGTAAGTAGAGAGAAAAGGCAGATGGGCCCACTTGGGATAGCACATGACCTCCGCACACCAGGTCACACCAGGGCAAAGCATGTTTCCCCCAAGCCATCTGTGGCCATGTCCCATCAATGGCTCGCTTTCTTAAGCCCCTCACTCACATGCAAGAGTTCTGAAAACTACAGAGAAATGCCAGGAAACAGGCTCTACAAATTGAGCCCTAACTGAATGCTCATCCTTTGTTCTGCCTGTACCACATGTATCCTTCTCTGTGGGTCGGCCCATGGTTCAAGAAAGATGCTTCTCGGTATTTGAGAAACAGCCATACGTTACCCTGGACCTCTCTGGTACCTTCCAGAAGATCCTCAGCTTCCTTTACCCAGCCTGCTGTACCGGGAAGAGGGTGGGGGTGGGGAGGCCTGGGGCAGCTATAAGGTCAGAGAAACATCTCCACTGTGTGTTCCCACCTCCCATGACAATCGGCTTCCAAACCCAGGCTGGCTCATGTGCAGTTTATCTGCAGGACGTACTTTTGAGATCAAAAGGAAGAAGGGAGGGCAAAGGACGAGCCGCAGTGTTTACACTGGAAAGAACAGCACAAAACCACTGGCAAGCAGGGCTGTGAGCCATTTCCCCCCACTCTACACGATGACCTAAGTCGGAACAGGACCTCGTGCCAACTCTGCCATGGATGCCACACCTGCCACGCCTCCCGTCTCAGTAGGAGCCACTTCAAGAGACACACACAGTGAGTCACAGTGAGGTGCTGTCTACCGGAGGTGAGTGACCAGCCAGCAGCAGCCCAGGCGCCGGGGCTCTGAGCTCCCATTCTTGGGAGCGTCTGAACACATCTCTGGCTTCCAGGAGATACATCTAGAGGGCCAAACCCATGAGGTAGAGCTGAAAAATGATGGATATGTGAGCATTCGACCTTCCACCGGGACAAAACGTGGGGTACAGTGTGCCAGTGCCGCCTTACAGGCCCTGAAGTCTGTCATCCCCAACTCGAGGAAGCCTAAAGCACTTACTGATCTAAAGCATTCTGCTGCTCGAGGCTGCCAAGGCTCACACCATCTTCCACGCCACGGGCTACAGCTACCGGTATCTTACTCCACCGAAGGCGACAAGCTCAACAGGCAGGAGAAAACCCAGTGTCCACACGGGTCTCGGCGTAACGCTATGAGCTACTGGGCTTCGTGAGCAGCCTGGGTATAACCAGGTTCCAGGTGACCTTTCAAGCTGCCGGACTGATCTTCACCAGGACAGAGGCCAACACCCAGCAGGCTCTCTGAGCCACACACACTGCCCTCTCCTTCCCAGAAGCCCAACAAAGCTGCACCAGCACAGGCCGCACACAAAGCCACCCATGTCCCCTCCTGCAGGTGACGCCCGACCTTCCTGCTGTTCTGTTCTATCTCAGGCCTTCTCTGGGAAGAAGACTTTACACTTCCGAACTTCAAACCAGCTCACCCATTCCCTTCCATCCAGACTTCGAGCAAAGGATAAACACAAACAAACAAACAAATGCTTGATGGCATTTTTCAGAAGGCCTCCCTCTATGAAGTGACTCCTACTGAGGCAGGAAGTTTGGCTCCTATTGTGAGTCTGGACGCTGATCCAACATTCTCTCTCTCCCTTCCTGGGCTCTGCCTCCCACGTGTATATTATTACAAGGTTAGAAAGGAGCATTTTCTTCAAAATGCAATTTCTGTAACACCCACCTCATCATTCCCCAGCACTTCCAGACACCAGAGCTGGTGAGGCGGGCGGACTGTCGGAGAAGCTAAGAGAACCCAGGATCAGCTCACCCTACCCAAGCAAAGTGACACATGCTCATCCAGTACCCTGTCCCAGCAATGAAGTGCTCAACCGCAACAGTAGGGACGCACGGGAAGCCGCGTCCCACCCACTGACCAGTCTCCTCTGCCCGAGGCGTTCTGACTGTCAGATAAGCAGTTTTCCAGGAGTCCTGAAAAGGTTTGGTGGAAATCCCCAGAAGTTTTTTGTGTGTTGTTTTGGGGTGGCACTAAGGATGGAGCCCCGGGCCTCATGAAGCTAGGCAAATGTTCTCCCACTGAGCTACTGCCATAGCTCCTAAGCCCCCCCACTGAAAGATGTGGACAAAATTCCAAAGAGAAAAAAGGCCAAAAATCAAAAAACTCAACCCATAAACATAAATTTTTGTATAGGTCTGAAAGAAACAAGTCCACAGCTCCTGACTACTTCCACAGGTATATTTTCTGCCTCACACGAAAGGCACAAACCCGTTCTCAGGCATGACACAGGTCACACAGAAACAGGCTACCGAAAGGCCAATCTGGCAGGAATGACACGAGAGCAAAGACCCAAGGGCTCATATGGCCTTCCCACGTGACGCCAGCTGCCTTCAATACCGAGTTAACAGCCTTCCTAAGAGGCGCCTCGAACCCCAGGGAGTAAATGCAACCACAGAATAAGACCAGCACTGTCTGTCAAATGTTTCCAAAGAGGACTCGCGCAGTGCTTTGCCTTGGCGAGCTAGCTTTTCACGCAGGCCAGGAGCAGAGGCAGGGTGGAAAGCCAGAAGTGGCTGTGCTAAACCCTAGCAATTCTTTTACCTGTTTCCACTGGGGGATGGGAGCAGGGCGACCCTGCGCAGGCAGGCTGCGGGACGGCTGGCTGAGCCCACGCTTTTGTGTCGGCTGTGACACACACAGGCCACGCGTGAGTGGGGGCAGGACATGGAGACAAAACAAAATAAAATACATTAAGGTAGGAGAAGACGAAAAAGGTACCTGTGGAGGACAGACATCTGTCCGTAAACTGTAAGGGGGTGGGCAGGCTAAGTTAACCCTTAGAAAGTTACATTAATAAAGGAAAGATAGCCTGGCGGTGGTGGCTCACGCCTTTAATCCCAGCACTCGGGAGGCAGAGCCAGGCGGATCTCTGTGAGTTTGAGGCCAGCCTGGACTACCAAGTGAGTTCCAGGAAAGGTGCAAAACTACACAGAGAAACCCTGTCTCGAAAAACCAAAAAAAAAAAAAAAAAAAAAAAAAAAATTAAAGGAAAGATAGTAGCCTCCCCCAACCCAAAACCAAGTGCAAACACAGGGACGGATAAAAGAAGAGGGTGAAGAGAGGAAACCAAGCTGTGATTTTTTTTGTTTTTTGTTTTTTGAGACAGGGTTTCTCTGTGTAGCTTTGGTGCCTGTCCTGGATCTCACTCTGTAGACCAGGCTGGCCTCGAACTCACAGAGATCCACCTGGCTCTGCCTCCCGAGTGCTGGGATTAAAGGTGTGTGCCACTGCCGCCTGGCCCCGCAGCTGTGATTCTTGCTACCCTTTTACCAAACTGAATTCTCTGGGGTCTAGAGATTATCTGATTTGGAAAACTAATCCCCTCATGGAGAGGAAGGCAAACTTCCTGCAGAGGCAACCTTCCACTGGAGGGCGCTCTGGCCTCCTGATGTGGGGCTGGCAGAGCGCAGCAACCTCCACTGCTCCAGGGAATGCTACCATCCCTGCCTTCAACACGTCAGGAAGACAGGAGCATAGACACTAGCCCAAAGCCCGGCATGAGGAGCAAACTCATGGCTGCTTCCGGACCCATGGGAGCCATGGTCTGGGAGCAGAGAAGATGAAGACAGAGAATGTGCCCTGTCCTGGTGCTCCTTCGGTATCAGGGAGCACTGTAACCCACTTCAGAGAGAAGTCAAAACGCGAGCCCCTTCTCTTTAAAGAGGCTTAGTGACATCTGCAGAGCAAGGGAGAGACAAGACGTGACATGGACACTCCAGGCCAGGTGCTGCCGGACTCTGACACGTGACTTATGTCTCCATAAGTCTCCACCTAAATGGCTCACATTCCCGGAACAGAATCTTAGCTCACAGAAGCAAGGATGGATACCTTCATATCTTATCACAGGAGAAGCAACTGAAACACCCATCACAGTTGGAGACAGTGACTAGCACAGTGTACACACACTCTGCAGATGCCTGTGAGCTGAGAAGACACAGGAGTAGGCCGTGGGCAAAAACAAAAGGCGGAATCTAAGGAAGTGTGCCCTCGGAATGGTCCCCACCATGAAAACAAGAATGTTCTGAGAAAAAGCCCAGAAAGAAATGTGGCAAAATGAATAGAATTGTAGGTGCCTTAATCACCTCTATTATACTTTTTAGAGTTCCTTCATTAAGTCATATTCTTCTTTTTCTTTTCTTGAGATAGTGTACCATCATGTAGCTCAAGTTAGCCTTGAACTCACAATCTTCTTGCCGCAGTTTCCCAAGCCTTGCTTTTACACCACCATGCCAGCTACAAGCTTCCTTTGTAACTCAGTAGGTATGTGTGTGAACACATCCATGTGTTTACACTCATCCAAACAAGTAATTTTCAGATCCCTCTACTGATTCTGGTCATAGACTCCTGAGACGGGAGGGGACGCCAGTGCAGCCCTGAATGTGCAAGACTCAGACAAGAGCAAGCCTGGCCCCCGAGTGCCGGGGTCTGTGGCGTGGCCCGTCCAGAAGCTGAGCTCACCTGTCTCCTTACACCAGTGGACTGTGCAGGCGCATTCTCTTCGAACTTCGCCAGCAGCTGGGTTGCCATATACTTTACTTTGTTCTGGTTCCCAATGGCAGCATCCATTCGCCTGTCCGTCAGGGTGCTCACCAGGGTGGGCCTCTCTCCTCGGTAGCTCCGGGGAGGCTCCTCCTGCCCAACAGAAAGCACCCAAGAATCAGGACGGGTCACAGAGATGCCGATGCTTTTCTCTCAGCGTGTGGGCAGGAACTGAACGGCAGCTTCAGGTTGCTAGACAGCACTCTGCAACGTTCTGATGTGCAGTCAGCAAGGTGCCAGGATGCAGGGCACCACAGGGCACACAGACTTGTGCTGGCATCACCAGATCTCAGCAAAGCCACTGTGCTTTGCCAAATGTGTGATTCCACAGAGAGAAAGCCTGAGCACACGTGTGTGCTCATTCCCTGCTAGTTTCTGGAAAGTAAAACAGAGGCAAAAGCACAGAGAAACCCTCACAACAGATGACGACGTAAAGGTCTAGCAATACCCATTTGAGAATTAATAACTTAAACCAGGTGGCCAGAGATGGCTCAGTGGTTAAGAGCGCTTACTGCTCTTGCAGAGGACCCAGGTTCTATTCCCAGAACCCACAGGAGACAGCTCACAACCACCTGCAACTCTAGTTCCAGGGAGCCCCATGCCCTCTGGTACCTCAGGTACCTGCACATACATGATGCACATAAACTCACACAGGAACACATATGTGTACACACACACACACACACACACATACACACACACACACACACACACACACACACACACACACACACACACACACGATGCACATAAACTCACACAGGAACACATATGTGTACACACAAACCCAAACCCTTAAACCAAAAAGGATAATTCAGAGCAATCAGTTCTGACAAACCGAGATGAATCTTACCTCCTCTGATTGACTGGTTTTTCTCCTCTTTCCAGCCCCATCCGAATCCTTTTCCTTTTTATCCTGCACCACAAGAAGACACAGACAGCATTAGCCTGGTCACCTTCCTTTGCCATTAACTCCGCAGCCACATTAATGTGACTCTGTGTGCACATACCTTGGGAGAACGCTTCCGAGAGATGGTCTGTCCAAGCTTGCTCAGGAAGGAGATGGGGGATTTGGTGCTGGCTATCAGGACGGCTTTCTCCTCTGCATTCAGGTCCAAGGTGTCTGTGGACAGGAGTGAGCAATGTTTACCTGGGACAGCGCCACAAAGTCCTGACCGGAACCACGCTCCCTTATAGGGAACTGGCGGAAGGAAGCTCACAGACTCTGAGGGGCTACCAACTAAGACAGGGCATGCATAGCCACAGAAAACATCAGAAAGGAAACGAATGCTTTGGCCTAAACACTTTCTTTTCTATCCACATCCACAAAACCACCCCACTCCTTACACTTCAGTTGCAGTGACCCACACTTCCACTATGGAAAGGGTGGACTCTGCCTGGGACTATCACAGCAGACTGGTAAAGTTAAATTTTGATAAAGAAAACTTCAGGTTGGGGTGGAGGGTTGAGAGGGATGAGACACAGGGCTGTCAGTTTAGGGGGCTGCAGAGGCCCTTTCTTAGCTGTGTCTGAAGAGGGGTTCTCAACGAACAGGGCTCCTCAGGGTTCAGGGTTTGTGTTGTAAGAAATGCATATCCAAAGCCGGGCGGTGGTGGCTCACGCCTTTAATCCCAGCACTTGGGAGACAGAGCCAGGCGGATCTCTGTGAGTTCGAGGCCAGCCTGGGCTACCAAGTGAGTTCCGGGAAAAGGCGCAAAGCTACACAGAGAAACCTTGTCTCGAAAAACAAAAACAAAAACAAAAAAAAACAAAACAAAACAAAAAAAAGAAATGCATATCCAGCTAGAGAAAGACACAGGTCCCGATAAGGGCACACGGGCTTGAAGACGCTGTGAGGAGGAGGGCACCATTAACTGTGGATTTATTATTGTTATTATCTGGGGGGCGGGCACACATGCCCCAAGCATGTGCTGGGGTCTGAGGGCAGCTTTGTGGAGTCAGTTTTCTCCTCCTGCCTCTCTGTGGGCTCCGGGGACTGAACTCAGGTTCAGGCTCTTACTACCTGGTAGTAAGCACCTTGACCCACCGAGCCATCTAATATTATACTAATAGCAATAGCAATTTTGAGAATCGTTAACATTTATTCAATGCTCATTTGCCATTCTTAGTACAAAACAGCATTATGATATCCATCACTCTCTTTTTACATACAGGGAGACTGAAGCGAAGGAAACTTAGCAATCTGTCTGAGGTTGGAAAGTGGAAATGCTGGAACAAAACCCAGGCCAGACACTGGCCAACACTCTGAAGCACAGTGCTTCAGTGACCATAAGCAGTCACCTAGTGTCGTCTGAGAGGAAATGTGACTGAATAATTGCCTAGATCAAATGGGCCTGGGGGGGTGTTGTCCTGATTATCCACTGATACAGGAGGACCCGGCCCCACCGTGGGGGGGAATTATCCCTGGGCAGGTGGCCCTGGGCTGTAGAGCTGGCTAACCATAAGCCTGTGAGCAAATGGACCAGAGTAAATCAGCAAACAGCGTTCCTCCACGGTTCCTGCCTTCAGGTTCCTGCTTGAGTTCCCACCCCAACCTCCCTCAATGATGGACTGTGACCTGGAAGTGAAAGCCAAGTAAACCTCCTCCCCTCCCCCCCTCGCTTGTGGTCAGGGTTTTCATCACAGCAACAGAAAAGGAAACTAGAACGAGTTTCACAGGAAGACATTTTGTAGCCCCACTGGGTCCTGGCTGAGGCAGCAGGCTGAGGACCACGGAAACATCTGGGAATCTCTAAGAGGAAGATGATGCAAGGGAAGCCAGAGAGAGGGCGAGTTACTGGGGATCCAGCAAAACACAGCATCACAGACACTGTGACCGTGAGAGAGCACCAAGAGACATCACTGCGGAGTGCTGACTGGAGAAATACCAAGTCTGCAAGATGAGAAACAAGCCTAGGCACGTAGCTCCGGTGTAAGGAGCTTGTCTGATGTTCATGAGACCCTAGGAGCAACCACACACGTACGCGCACACGCATACACATGCACACACACACACAAACTAAAAGATGAAAAAATAGCCGGGCGGTGGTGGCGCACGCCTTTAATCCCAGCACTCGGGAGGCAGAGCCAGGCGGATCTCTGTGAGTTCGAGGCCAGCCTGGGCTACCAAGTGAGTCCCAGGAAAGGCGCAAAGCTACACAGAGAAACCCTGTCTCGAAAAACCAAAAAATAAATAAATAAATAAATAAATAAATAAATAAATAAATAAATAAATAAATAAAATAAAGAGGTGAGAAACAAGAAAGGAACTTGGATTGGGAAGATTCTTTGCAAGGAAGGGCACAGGGCGGTCTGGGCAGAGTTCTACGAAGAACAGCAGTGTTACAATGAACTTCCAAGTTCATCAGGAGCCACTTTGGCAGAAGGGATGGGTCTGAGAGAGGCTGGGGGAGGTGGCGGAGTCAAGGAAGAAAGCTTTGGAGAGATCAGTTTTGCATAGTTATGGGTAAAGTGAGATCGATTTTGAAAACAGCACAGGGTTAAGAACACAGTGCTGAGAAGGAACGGGTGAAGTGAGGTTCTAGGGACCTCCCTGCTGACCAGACAGAGGAGGCCAGGATCCCAGCCCTGAGCCTCGGGTCCTTACCGCTGGAGGAGAGTGAGTCCTTGAACATCTCATAGAACTGCGTGAGGTACATCACCATGGAGAGCTTGTCGGGCTCCGCCACTGAAGCCATCTCCTTGCCTGTCATGATGGGAGAGATGCCCAGCTCCTTCTCAGCAATGTCAAAGGCCAGCTGGTTATTCTTCTCCACATTCTGCTCATCCAAAGAATCAAAGTCTCTGAGAAGCAAGACAAGGAGAGGTGGATCAAGTTGGGCTCACTGCCCTCCATCCAGACACAGTACCGGGTACCACTGCCCTTTCTCAGTCCCTGGGGTGAGGTCCAGGGAGTCTGGCGTCATCCCTGGATCAGAGAGCAGATGGGCTTCAGGGCGGAAATGACTAGAGATCTACCCATCTAGATGAACGGAGAGGGGGTAAGAGGTGTGGGGGAGGGGAGAGAGACAACTTGCATCTTCCAGGGACACCAACTCCTTACTGTAACGTCAGCTCGGGATGGGAGCTATCTTAGTATGTGCCTGGCCACAAATACATAAAAAAACTACTGTCCAACAGTGACATAATCTGTCTGGATCGAGTTCCTGATGTCCTGGGACTGTCGCTTGCCCTAACAGTTCTGGTAAATTCTATTAAACTTTCTCCTGAGGGGAAATTGTAAAACCTTCTTCAAAGGTTTCTCCACTGTTGAATCTCTGAGCTTTCCCAGCCATCTCCATTAATAAACACCCCCACCCCCACCCGCTCCACCGTCCCAGGTTTCGCTCTCACTACTCAGAGGATGGCTTTCTCAGCTGCCTTCACCATCCTGGCATCCCATCCCTTACTTTGTGTTAACCCTACTGACCTCATGAATTTTTTTTTTCCCATTAAAAACGAATTACTTTTCTCTTAAATTAAGGCCATTAAACCACGAACACTCACCCTGAAGAGTCGCAGCAGTGCTGAATCACGCACTTCCTGTTCCCTGACCACCCTCAGGCCTTCTGCAGGCCACCTTAGGGTGTTCTAACAGGACCCTCTACCCACACTCCATCCCACCCCCAGCTGCCTCCCTACCTCCTTCTCTTCCTTGCTGTCCCTTTGAGATGGAACTGACCCCCCGCCCCCACCCCAGCTTCGGAAACCCTGTCATGCCTCATGGCTGTTCTCTCTCCTCACCCCTCTTCTCTGGTGCAAATGACAAAACACTACATTCATTTAGCTTTTTTTTTTTAACCAACTTTTGGACGAGCATCAGAGGTCATTTATTTTACATCAGAAATTTACCCCTTCTTTTCATTTTGCCTGGGAATCGAACTAAAGCCTGGTGGGTGTCTGCTGGGCAAAGGCTACACTCCCACCTCTCCGTATTTATTTATTCATTTTAGGAGACAGTTTTGATCTGAAACTCAACTCTCCTGCGTAAGCCGCCCAAGGCTGAGATCGCAGGCAAGTCTGGCCACAGTTGTTTTGTTTTGTGGTACTGGGGATCAAACCCAGAGCTGTACACATGGCCCTCGCTGTTAATCTACACCATGTGAGGCTGGTTTTATTACCTCTTGCATCATTCCTTGCTAACATCACAGAACAGGGACTATGCCTTTTAGGATTTCCTCAGCCAAGCATTAAAACAACGGGCAAAACCTGAACCCTTGAGTGGACCTAACGATAAAAAAGAAGGCAGCCAAGAAAATCCCCAGCTTCTGCTGCTGCCTCTCACTCTGTTTGGCTTCCATAGTAACAAGAGCCTGGGGGTGGTGGGTGTCCTGAGTGCTTTGGTCATGTGGCTGACCCAAGGCCACTCTGTACTGATTCTGTAGACAGAGGAGTGAAAGATGGCTATCAGGGGATAGTAGGTAAGATGACGTCTCCTGAAGCGCAGGAGCACACTTGCAAAAGCACACGCTTTAACAGAGAAAACACCCAAGACCATCATAAATCAGGTACATATCTATTGTTTTCTGTTGGGTTGAGCTAGCCAAGTGTTCTCGCCAGGTTTCCCTTGTGATCAATAGCATCTGAGAGAGAGCTAGCCAAAACGAAGAGTTCAACCTGGGGCCAATAAACAGAGTTTTCCTTTGTGCAAAGTTAACAGGCCCAGGTGGGTGTTAAAACCAGTTTTTGACCTTCGGCATGCTATGACTTTTAAAGCTAACTTTTTGGGGGACTGAGTTTTAAATACAAGTAAGTCAAAATCCTGGCCTTCGAGAGAAAGCATTTTACCATGCAACCCATACCAGGAAAAAGCATACAGTTTATATAAAGGGCTCTGGGATCCCTGGTGAAGATAAAATGGAACACAAAACTGGTCATGACTTACATCAGATCAGGGCGGTATCTGTGGATGATTGCACACAGGGCCAGGCCGCTTTTCCAAGACGTGGTGAGATCTGTCACATTGACCCCTGCATAGCCATCTGTCTGCCTTTGGCACCACCCCAGCAGTTTGCTTGAACGAGCCACAGACTCTACAACAATAAAAATAATTATTGCAGTATGCTCACCTAGTAACGCTGACATAGCATCTTCTTTGCAGCACACATATATCCAGTTTGAAAAGTTACTGAGGGTGGGGACAAAATGTCAGTGTTATTTTTGGAAGAAAGCAGTGAGGCATGAGTTTATGTCACTAGTATCATGATAGCACAATTTTAGGCACCAACCTATCTGATTCCAGGGTCAATGCCCCAGAGAGATACCTCTGCGCAGGTGACAAGGACCTGCCACACGGAAGCCATGTTCCGGCAGCACTCCTGGAGACAAGTGGATGGCAAAGTGCCACCTCCTAAGCTGATACCTCATTGGCAACAGAGTCAAGATGTCCCTGGAGAGTTGCCTGGCAACAGGCTGAGGAAGCCTTTCCTCCACAGCAACACTGGGAGATTAGATTAGAAAAGGTTTCCTCTGTGGTACCTTAAACCAAAAGCAAACAAAGCCTCAGTCTCACTTCCTAAGGTCCTGACTGAGCGCCAAGTGAAGAGACTCTGTAGGCTAAAAATGACAAGGCCAAATACTCCAGACCAGGACAGGTCCCCTGACTCAGGTTAGCAACCTGTGTTATAAAGGATCACATGTGCAGCCAACGACAAGGCATGTGACTTGCTGACATGTCTTCATCGCGAGGAGTTCTGCGAGCACTGATCTGAGTTTGAGCAGTCTGTTCCTGTCCCCGAGGCAGCTAGGATTTAGCTTTGCACGAAGTCACTTGGTGATTTGTGAACAGATGATTTAAAAACGCCTATGATCAGAGTCTTGCTAAGTCCTTCACAGTGCCAGCATGATCTGAGACAACAAACGGAGCACTTCTGGGCCCATCTCTTGGCGCTGCTATCGACCTACTCGGATGTTTCCCACGTCTGCACATCCACCCGCCCCATGTCTATCGGGCAACTGCAGAAGCGGTGGTGATCACGGCTATGGTGAGAAAGAGAGATACAGTCTCTGCTCTCAAGGGCTGACACCCCAGAGGAGAAGAAGAGGTGTCACAAACTACCCTGACATCTCACGACCATGTTATTAAACTGTCCAAAATAGAACTCAAACCGTTCCAGCCTCCTCACCTCCTTGTTTGGACAGATGCAGCAAAACCACAACTATCTACCTGGTACCTCTCAGGACCATTAACCGTCCATGCCTATCCACCGGGGTGCCTTCCGACTTTTCCTATTAACCATAACGACAAAACGGTTGCTGTTTCCACCCACAGCATGCAGAGCACTGTGGCCAATGCTACGCCAGAGACCTGACTGCAACCCAAGAGCAGTGTCGTTCCTCCCAGGTCAAAGACACGGACACCAAGGTTCTGAGGTCCTAACTAATCTGCCCAAAGCCACAAGCGCGGTAGAAGGCACAGCTTGGACTGAGAGCTGCTCGTATTTGGCCCCGAAGTCCAGGTTCTACTGTGACTCACTGCCTCAGCCCCAGATTCTGGCCTTTACCACGGAGACTGACTACTGAGCTATTTCCTAAACAGCTTCCCAGCACCATGCGTATTTCCCTGCTCAGTCCGCTCGAATGCACCTGACCAGCTGTGCTCAATGCCACTCCCCAAAGAAAATCTCCAGCAGCCCTTCAATACGCACAAAACACAGAATGACCTTTGTGGAGGGCCCCAAAACAGCTTGACCACACAGCAGCCATGACAGGCTTAGGGGCCTAGACACAGCTTATGTGAAAGGCTTACTGGCAGACAATACCCAGATCCAGGAAAAGCCTTAAGCTGATACCACCCAGGGATCCATCCAGGGAGGTATCTGACATCCCAAACATTCCAACCATGAGATAAGGTGGCCAGATGTCCTTGAGTCTAGCACACACTATTTTTTGTTTTACAGATACCCCTAGACAACTGTTAGCCAATCAGGGTCCTGGACCCTGGAAATCCCCTCACCCCAACTGTCTGCTATGATAAAAACTCTGCCCTACCTGAGCTCAGAGCTCTCTGCTCTCACCACTGTGTTGGACAGACAGAGAGACCAAGCTCGGAGCTTGAAATAAAGGCTCTTTGCTTTTACATGCGGGATTTGTTCTCCGTGGTGGTCTTTTGGGGGCCCCTGTGATCTGGGCATAACAACCTTCGTGTCTGCCACAGCAGGATGGTGCTGTCTCAGGACCCAGGGGAAAGGCCGCCACATGTTCTCTCCCAAAACTTGAGTGTGTGTACGGGTACCCAGGAGCTTGTGTGCACATTCTTTCTCCCCCTCTCCAGGATCTGTAACTGATTGCCATGGGACACTGTCCTCCAAGTGTAAGAGCATTACCATCTTCAACAGAGTGGCTGGGATTAGTGGCAAGCGACCCTTAAGGTCAGGGCTGTTGCTGTCCCCTCACAGGAGGGAAACACCTCAGCTTTACATAATGCTGTTCTGGCTGCACACAGTCTCAGGAGGTGCTGGAGCATGGAGAAAGCAGAGAGCTAACTGAAGGGAAGCCTCCATCCCCACAGCTATGGAGAAGTCCTCGTCTACACAGGAGTGAGACTGCAGTGATGCGGACATCTGGGGGTCACCCATGTCCCTGCAGGTATGCTTATGAACTCCCTGGTTCACAGGGCTACCCTTGAGTGGACTGACTACTTTTGTCTATTACTTTTGTTGGTTCCCCATCTGGGACAATCAGACATTTGTTTATATCTCCCTAGGAAAAGTTCATGAAACAATAATTTACCTCTATACTATTGTACTACCTTAGACCACAATACCTTTCTGTGTGTGTGAGGGTCGTTTTGTGCATCCCAAAAAGTGTAAGCAACATCCCTGAGTTCTATCCACTAGGTGCCACTAGTAAACCTACCTCAGTCATGACATAAAAATACACCCTGGCAACAACCTAATATCCCCAGCGGGTAAAACCACTGGCTACAGCCCAGGGCCTTTGATGGCACCGTGGTCACGCAACAGCCTGATGGATGAGTACAGACTGCTTTGAACAGGTTAGACCATTGTCGGAACTCACCATTCCGAGTCAGCTTGGGAGTGGTTCGGGAATTCACCAGGTTCTCCATTTCCAGATGAATATCTTTTGTTTCTCCACTATCATATAAATGGCGTACCTGGCAGAAAGTTCAAAGGTTGAAAAGGAAAATGAAACCCGGAATAACAAGTCCCCACTTAAAAGAAGACAGATTCTCCACGATGCCTTGGAGCTTTAGTGGAATGATGTAAGCAGCTGGCTGACAGTAAGCCAGCTGGCCACAGCAGTCCCTCCGATCTGACGCTGCCCACCCTCAGAGTATTCATAAACACTGTTCAAACACATTCACAAAGCCTGCAGACATCGGGCAGAAGGCAAAAAGAGACTCCTCTACGATACAGACACACGTGCGGAGGAGGCTACTTCCTATGTGTCCTGCTCCTCAGGACTGTTGTGCTCTGTTAGACGTACAGCAAAGGGGCTTTACAGATTCTGGAGAAGCAGTACAAAAATCTAGGCTAACACTAACAACAATGCCTTCTACTTGTAGAGAGTGTCCTGACCTTTCAGAGCCCTTTTGAGAGAACAATTGCATTTGCCCGACAATGATGCTGTGAGTAGGCAGAGTTACCAAGGACACTTCTCAGGTGAAAAACTGAGGTTCAGAGAAAGCCATACAACCTGCTGAGTCTCAGGGGATGGCTGGTGAGGCTGTCAGTGTCGTCATGCTTCCCGACTACTGAACCAGTCGGTGCCCTTTGCCCTACTCTGTGTGGCCTGGATTGGGAGGTGGAGGGTGACGTTCTAGGTCTTTTGTTTTTGTCCTTTCTGATCTACAAGTCACTAAAAAAAAACTCTACTTAGCCAGACACAGTGGCTCATGACTGTACCTCCAGCATCTGGGAAGCTGACCCAAGAGGATTATCACAAGTTCAAAGCCAGCCTGGGCTATGTAGTAAGTCTCCCCAACCCCCACCCCAAACTCAAAACAACTGACCAACCAATAAAGAAAAGGAAGGAAAGACTGGCCCTCTGTGCCCTAGCTGCTGAATGTGGTAATGGGAAATAATATCCACTTTCAACAATAGAGATTATCAACTTGGATTAGTGTGTGCTAACAAACATAGCTACACACATTCCTGTTGGAATATATACTGTATAATAACAAGCATATATACTGTATAATATATACTGTATAATAACAAACAGCTATACACATTCCTGTTGGAATATATACTATATAATAACAAGCATATATACTGTATAATATATACTATATAATAACAAACAGCTATACACATTCCTGTTGGAATATATACTATATAATAACAAGCATATATACTGTATAATATATACTGTATAATAACAAACATAGCTATACACATTCCTGTTGGAATATATACTGTATAATAACAAGAATATATACTGTATAATATATACTGTATAATAACAAACATAGCTACATGCATTCCTGTTGGAATATATACTGTATAATAACAAGCATATATACTGTATAATATATACTGCATAATAACAAACATAGCTACATGCATTCCTGTTGGAATATATATTGTATAATAACAAACATAGTTATACACATTCCTATCTGGTCTATTGACCAGAGCTATGAGCATCCAGAACATGGGCCTAGGAGTACGTAACTGACGGGAATGCTCTTACCTGGCTTGGCCGGAGGAAGTTGATGTTAATATTGGGATACCTAGTGACAGGGTCGATGCTATATTGGCTGAAGTTTTTGCTCACGTTCTCAGGGGTGGTCTGAGGCAACAACCTATAAATGCTTTCCCTGCAACGACATAGATACAACAGTGTGCTCACATGCAGTGAGATACAACAGTGTGCTCGCAGCAGTGACAAGCACCAAATTACACGACAAGTTAGCCAACAGTCATCCCTGATGAATCTCGAACCAAATCGATCTCAGCTCTTCCCTCCAGACCAGAACTCAGTGACCCCATGGACCTGGACCAGGGAAAGGCCCGAAAGGAAGAGCAGGGGCAATGCTGGGGGGTGGGGGTGGCAAATGATGTTAACTTAGAAGGCTGTCATGTAGTGTGCCAATATCTACTATGACAGCTAAGAAATTCGAAAGGAACATGGGGCCAGCTTGTGTGGGTTACTGGAATGCACAGTCTGTCTTGTCCCGAGTCCTATCCCCATGGAGTCATCTTTGCTGAACCTTCTCCTCAACAGTAGAATATTTAATCTAAGGATGAAGGACACTTCCAAAACATCCTCTCTGTTAGCATAAAGGTCTGTTTACTCCTCCCTGAGTCTGTCAGTGCTGTGCTTACTTCCCCAAAGGTCACATGCTGGAAATCTGGACCCCAGCATGGTGGTAGTGAGGTGGTAGATGTGGTAGCTCACACCCATAATTCTAGCACATGGGACACTCAGGTAGGAGAATGCTTTGAGTTCAAGGCCAGCTGGGACTACATACTGAGTAATAAGCCAGCCTAGGGTACAGAGGGAGACTCTTATTTCAAAACACAAAACAAAGAAAAAAATAAGCTTTGCCATTATATCCAGATACATGCCTTACATTAAAGATTTAAAATGATAGAATGTGCAGGCTGGTTTTTATGTCAACTTGACACAAGCTAGAGTCATCTAAGAGCAGTGAATCTCAATTAAGAAAATGCTTCTAATTAGATCAGGCTGTAGGCAAGCCTGGAGGACATTTCTTAGTTAGGGATTGATAGGGAGGGCTCACCCCATTGTGGGTGGTGCCACCCTGAGCTGGTGGTTCTGTAAGAAAGCAGGCTGAGCAGACAGAAGAGCAAGCCAGTAGGCAGCCCTCCTTGGCCCTGCATCAGCTCCTGCCCCCAGGTTCCTGCCCTGCTTGAGTTCCTGTCCTGACCTTGATGATGATCAGTGATGTGGAATGTAAGCCAAATAAACCCTTTCCTCCCCAAGATGCACACTGTTTCATCACAACAGTAGTAACCCTAAGACAGAAGTTAGGACCAGGAGTGGGTATTGTTGTGACCTGCCTGACTATGCTAATTTTGGGGGAAGTATGGAAGACTTTGGGACTCTAGACTAGGAAAGCAGCTGAACACTGTAAGCACAGCTGAACAGGCCATCCTAGTAAGAGCTCAGAGGACAACAGTGCATAGAGTAATATGAACTGACTATGGAGGCCCAGCTCAAGGTTTCAGAGGGGAATAACAGTAGCAACTGGGCTAAAAGCCATTCCTGTGATAATTTGGCAAAAAAAAAAAAAAGTGGCTGCTTTTGGCCTAGTCCTAAGAATCTGCCTGAGGCTAAATTGAAGTGTTTTGAACTAATTTACTGGCAAAAAAATTTCAAGATAGCCTCATATTAACTCTGTCACATGGTTATTAGTGACCGTTCTTATGCAGGTCTACAACAAAAGAGAGCAACAGGGCGAAAGAAATAAGAGACGTACAGTTGAGAACACAAGAAAATTTAATGTTGGCACCAAGGCTGGTGCTGAAAGAGATGGAGAGAAGCCTGGTGTGAAGGGGTAGAAAGGGAGTGGTGCCCTCTGGGCAAGGTCCCACCCAGCTAGCCCTGCAGCTAGTGAAAGGAAAAGGCCTAAGGAATTTTCTGTTCCTACAAGTAACAAGTCAAAGCTTATGCAAATGTAATCCAAGGATGGGCCAGGCTCCATCCTAGGTGGGCAGCCAAACTTGGAAATACCCTCAAGTTTAGAGTCACGAGGACACAGGAGTAAAGGTGTTGTGGAATCTTAGTCTTAGGTTAAGAACAGCTGCTGAGGCCAGGCTAAGGTAGGGAGTTCCTGCATGGAGGTCCTGAGGGGCCACTGTGTGAAGCTGTCAAGGTGAAGTCTGCTGTGCTGGAGATCCCAGGATGTTGGAAGTGACAGAACCTTGGAATGTCTACCAGGGAGAGTGGCACAGGGAGAGAAACCAGGCCAAGAGAGAAGTGTGTTGCAGACGAGGACACAGCCTTCTAAACCCTCTGACATCAGATGTGGGGCTACAGGATTTGGAGTTTGCCCTGTGGGGTTCAGTCTTGTTGGGGCCCAGTATTTCCTCATTCTATCAGTTTTGAATGGTAATGTATATTCTATACCACTGTATGTTGAAAGTATGTAATTTGCTTTTTGGTTTTATAGAGGCTTACAATTAAGAGACTGCCTTGAATCTCAGAAGAGACTATGGACTTTTAAAGTGTTAAGACTGTGAGATACTATGGGGATTTCTGAAGTTGGACTAAATGCATTTTGTATTATATTACAATATGGCCACAAGACTATGAGGACTAGGGGCTGAAATGTGGTTTAAATGAGAATGGCCCCCAAAGACTCTTATGCCTGAACATTTGGTCCCCAGTTGGAACTGTTCGGGAAGGACTAGGAGGTGTGGCTTTGTTGGAGGAGGTGTGTTACTGTGAGTGGGCTTAGAGATTTCAAAAGCCCACACCATTCACACTTAGCTCTCTCTCTGTTTCAGGCCTATGGATTAGATGTAAGCTCTCAGCTACTGCTCCAGCACCATGCCTGCCTGCCTGGTGCTATGCTCCCCACCCTGGTCATCATGATAGCCCTCTGAAACTGTAAGCCCCCAAATAAACTTTTTCTTCTATAAGCTGTCTTGGTCATGATGTTTTGTCACAACAAAAGAAAATAATATCAATTATTAGAGAATAATATTTTCATCCAGGAAATCTCACATTTCTGTTTCTCCTGGTCAGGGTAGACAGCAGGTAAATCCTAATATCCCCGCCTCATTTACAATCATCGGCTTCCAAACATTTGACCCCCAGGGGTTCAAGAAATGTTTACAAGCATGTAGGGGTTTTCTTTTCAGCTAGCCACTTCTGATGACCACAGCTAGCATGCTCCCACTGCCACGCTGGCTTACGGAACATGGATGCCAACGTGCTACTCCTGTGCCTTTGCATGTATAATTAATGGGAAGGAGTCAGGACCAGTCACTGGTGCACAAAGACGCGGACACCACATGCCAACAGGAGATGCTGTCTGAGGAGGGGTATGAGAAGAACAGCTTGGGCAGATCACCTTGAAGCGTCTGCGACTTTATAAGACAGAAACCTGCCCTTCTCTACTCGATGAACACATCTTTTAAGAAGAACAAGCAAGCAAGAGGGAGGAAGAAGTCACACTTGGCTGAGGAGTAAGCAGGCCCGCTCCCCAGTCCTGTAGGAGGCACCCAGGACTTCTTGCCATTACCTCTCTGCCAGGACTTCCAAGGGGCTGGTGCCCAGAGACCAGCTTCGTACCATCCAGGCAGAGTCCATAGCAGCCAGAAAGCCCCGGGCTATTCCTGTTCCCATTGGCCAGAAAGGCTGAAAAAGAGATATACACAGAGTTAAAGTAACTCAGCTACTAAAAGAGGGAAATAAACCAGTGACCCGGGGCCCATCATCACCTTTCTCCTCTATGGGGCAATTCTTGTAAGGAGTCTCTGAACACCCAGACTCGTTCATCACCATCTCCTAGTTACCAGGGCCTCTGCCCCTTAGTTCTCTGCCCCTTTCAGTACTCACCTCCAGGAGGCTGTCCCCAACCAGAGCTACTAGTAACTGGTGTCCATTTTGTTCCCGTACCAAGGCTGCATTTTCAGAGGCGTACATACAGGTAAAGTCAAACATGGCCACATCAGGCTGCCCGTAGTGATTGATGGCAAAATCCAGAGAAGGCAGTTGCTGCTGGGTAGAGAAGTCTGCAGCCTCCCGGGCATAGTTCAGCAGGGCCTCCTGGTCCACATTCTCCCGGGAAAGCAACAGCTCCGTGTCTGTGTAGTCCTGTCCAGGGAGAGCACAGGCCGAGATGGAGAAGCCCAAGTGGGGATGTGCAGTGGGTAGTTGCCCAATTGGCCAGCTACAATCCCACAACGAACATCAAACATGACCTTGTCTCTTGGCGTTTTTCTCCCTAAGATGTTTTTACATACCTAAACCAAATCTTTTATATCAATTAAAAAGAACAGAGATGGGGGTGGTGTTGGTTAAGAGTGAATCAGCTTTGCTATCTAAATGGACCTGGCTTTCCTACGCAGCAAAGGTCATCTATCTCAGAGCTGTTACAATTATCAAGTAAAACAGCCACTGTAAACTGAAAAGGCATTTTAAAGTTTCCTACAATCACTTTAATCTGGGTGTCTGATGGCTTTTGGCAGCAAGAAATTCAGATTTATTACACCTAAAGGAAATCTGAAAACTTTAGTGCAAAGAGAAGTGTGGTGTGGAGCAAGAGCAGGTTGCTCCTGGACAACGAGAGGGAACACACTGAGAGAGCTAGAGATTTCTAAATCACACAGAGGATTCTGCAAGGCTCTGTGAAAACCCACCGACAAACAAAAAGGATGGTAGCATCCAAAGGGCTTTCTATGCAGAGAACTGAGACACTCTTCCTCTGCTTTGGAGGTTCCTGTGCACTGAGTCAAGTCTGCTCCCCTAAAGTGGGGTCTGTGGGTTCCAAGTGCCCCCAATGGTACTCAGTTACAGCCGTAAGCTGTCAGAAGCCAAAACACACTCAAGTCAGTCCTGGAAATTCTGTTTGCTCAGTGTTAAGTGGGCACGACGGCTTTAGTATTTAGCAGCATAAACCCCTTACACTACAAAAATAGAGAGGCAAAGTAAATCAGACCTCAGCATTCCAGACTGTTCTTATTCAATTCTAACTGATAACCCAGATCTGCATGGATGGCTGGTGTGAGTCTTAACTCTGTCCTCAGGC
The DNA here is from genome assembly GCF_007827085.1 of Peromyscus californicus insignis. Lineage (NCBI taxonomy): Eukaryota > Metazoa > Chordata > Mammalia > Rodentia > Cricetidae > Peromyscus > Peromyscus californicus. Next base: position 136,072,741 of record NW_026294584.1, read on the forward strand.
ATCCCGACTGCAGGACTAACAGCAACAGAAGAGCCCCAGATAATGAACCAGCCAGCTTTATAAAGCATCCAGCCGAACACGCCTTGCTTTTGTTTGGCAGGGAACTCTGTACCAAGAGCTTTGTCTTGCTGTTCCCTACGCACACAGGGCTGCCATGCTGAGATGCAGACACGAGGTTCACGGTGGAAAGGGGACTTTGTGTCGCAAGCACGTGCTTGTCAGCTCGCTCCCCAGTCTGCTATAGATAAAGCGATAGTGTGACTCATTCTGAGGGGCCTGATGTGTTAGCACCCTGCAGACACAAAGAGCTCCCTAAGAGTCAGCTCTGGGACTGGTGGGAACTGCACGGGCTCGGTCAGCACATCTGAGGCTTCTTCTATCCATTCATCGCACGGAGAAAGTGATTCTCACATCCAGATCTACGGGACCAAGTGAGATGACAGCCACGCTCCTTAAGGGACCGGCTAGCCTGTGATTTAGATTTCAGGTCCTCAGCTCAGGGTATATCATACAATTAGTCATCCAGAAAAAGGGCTGAGCTGGAACTGGCTAAGGATAGACACCAGGCCTTTGCTGTTAGTTAGAAAAGAGCCTTAAATATACCCGGATCTTGCCAGGTCAGTGTTCCCTGGACCTCTCGTAACCACGTTTGCAGTAAAACCTGAGTCACTGTCAGGCTACTGTAAACACCAAGTGCTTGCTTCTTGGTTCAACGCTTGCCATTCTGCCCCCTAAAAGAGGACCCACTAATGTGGGCCCTGGTGGTGCAGGCATATAATCTCAGCTACTCAGAGGATGGCTACACTTTCAAGGCTTGCCTGGGCTATGGTGTTATTTCAAGGTCAGCCCGAGCCACACTGTAAGAGCCTGTCTCGAAGGAAATAGTTCTTTGAAACAAAGTCGAGGGACGTAGCTCAGTGGCAGAGTTCTTGCCTAGCATGCACAAGGCCCTCGGTTCAGTCCCCATAGGTGTGGGAGGGTGTATGATCAATGATTGTCATGTATGGAATTCAATATAACTGTAAATCAGGCTAACTAAAGTTAAACTGGCTAGTTATGTAGGATGTGACATCCGACAGTTGCTCTAAAATGGTTGAAGAGCAGGAGAGGGGAGAGAGGACGGAGTTGGGCTTATGGAAACAATCTGGCCATGTTGGTGACTGTTAAAGCTAATCATAATCATGGCCACACAGGCCCATTCTGCCCTCCTCCTGTTTATAGCTTCAATCTTCCTTAATAAAAATATTTTTAAGTTAAACTAATAAATAGCATGGGTTTCCAGATGTGTTCACTGTCATTTTCAGTCCCTTACAGGAAAAACCCATCAGACTAAACTTCTTCTTAGGGATCCTATCAAGCAGTTCAACAGAGATGCTGACGAAAGAAATCCATTGCTCACATGCAGTATCACCCCTTTGTCCAGCAAACTCTGCTTTTTGGCCGTCATGACAAAGTAGTGTGTGTCATCTTTGTAGTAGACGATGTTCTCTAAGTCAATACCTGCAACCAGAAGACAGACGGGTGAGAATTCAGGAAGATGGGACACTATGGAATCCACGAGGCTGGACCTGAGTCTCACAGAAAGCGCTGAAGAGCACCAGGCAGGAAAGCTGTCTAGGCTCAGATCCTCACTTCCTGCACAGTGCATGGAAATCGCGAGGCTGGCTTTCTTTTGTGCAGCCCTATAACCCACTCAGTATCCTAGGTTATCCTAAAAACAATAACCAACAGTAAACAGAACATGAAAATGGGAAAAGTAAAGCAGAGGCTGGCCAAACTACAAGAGGGGATGGGTTATGTACCAGGTAAAACCTCTTTGATAATCACCAAGGAAGCTGGAGGCTCTGCCTAGATTTCTAACAGGATAGACACCTAAATGTAGAGAGAGAAATACTAAATTTTTTTATTCAGTTAACCTGAAAGACACATGGAATGGAAGGAAATCAAGCTCTAGAAATCAGAATGAAGATACTTTTTTGTTTCACTGCAGCAGCATATCTAATTCAACCCATCAGACAACAGTCACACACAATCCCATTCCTGTCCAGCAATGGTTGCTGGTGAGCTCAGATGACCTCAGAGAAGGCCACAGTGATAGCAAAGGTCATGATGTCAACAAAACCAGCCAGTGGGAAGCCTGCTCACCCAGCAGAGAGCCTGGCTTGTAGGGTGGGGGAAGGAGCTGGGATGAGATGGCAGAAGGCAGAACCAACAAAAACACATCCCAGAGCAGCCTGGTAACTGTGCTGAGGACTGACCCATGAAAGCCGCAGTGTGGAAACATGCTAAGGACACAGGATGGGAGGGGCAGAGGAACAGAGGACAAAGGACACAGAAGTGACATCAGTGGCCACCCACACCAACAACCTCTGGGCTCTGCAGGCCCTGACACCAACCTGTGGCTTCTCTCAGCTCCTGGAAAAATTTTTGGTTGAATATAAAAGCCACACCACTGATCTCCTCTACTTTGGCCTCTGCGGTTGTGTTTCGGTTAATGAAATTTGCCGTAATGGCAATGGCTAGCTTGCCACGAAATTCTTTCCGACGAAATCCTAGAGCGAAAGAGAGCAGGGATAAGGACTTCAAATGAGAGAATATTGGGGGGCCAGAATTAGGGAAAGTGGGTTGCTCACCTAACAGGGATGGAACTCAAGAAGAACTCAAGAAGGAAGTCCCCTCCCACATCACGGACAATGTGAAATCCATCTGACCAGATTACCTGCTCAGTACTAAAGGTTACCCTTAAAATGGAGGGGTGCTGTGTGCCTGGCATATTCATGCCTAGACTAAGAGCTGTGGTACCAATACTTCTAAACACAGCTTGTCTCTCAGTGATCTGTGGGAAATACCCCTTGTAGGCACTGACTGGGGAGCACACATGCAAATTCTTAGGGCTGTGGTCTCTGGGGACAGGTCAGCCTCCAATCTGTGATAGATAAGCCAGGCAAGAGAGAACAGGCCAAAGCCAGTACCTTCCAGGGTGTTCCTCCGCCCATCCCCACCAATGATCACTTCAAATTCGTATTCTGATACAGGATGAGTTTTGGGGTGCACCAATGCTCTCCATCCTATCCCTGTGGACCACAAGCAAAATGAAGGTCACAACCTAGAGGAAGTCACACCCAGACACACAGATCACACGGCGTCCCAATTCAAAGCACTACATGTAATAGAATAAGGGGCCAGCCTTGCACGGAAAGTTTTGACAAGAGCTCACAAAGACGCTTTCTTTACCTTTGCATTTCCTATAATACAAAGGCCTGCCACGCCTAACACCATGTCAAAGGCCTCTTGGGCAAGCCAAAAGTCCTCAAAAGCCCAGGCTGCATGAACAAAGCCCCTTTAGTCAGTGCTGAAAACCACCTGCAAGGCCTTCTGGTTCCTCCCATGATCTCATCTGTTCTCACCCACTCAGGGCCCTCACGCCTTCCTCTGTCCAGTCCGACTCACGTTCATTCTCTTGGTCCTCGGGAGGCTGAACAAGTCCTTGGAATTCCACATTCACATGGATTTCAATGCCTAAGATCAAAGCTACTTTCAAGAGGATTAGCTGGAGCTGACGGATACCTAGAAGAACACAAAGATTTTGATGGCAAGGGGACAGGAAGGGGACAGCCTTGTGGTGCCTACCCTCAGGCTCCCATCCATCCATGTCTGCTTAGGTTCCCAAAGGCTGTCTCAGCAGAGACATGTCTCAGAAGTTCTCTTTCTTTCTCCATGTTGTAAAGGTAACATTAAACAGTGGAAGAAACATTCTGGATATACTAGGCCACCCCACTTCTGGAGCCAGGTATTCCAAATAACCTAACATGATGACAGAGGGTCCACTGAGAGCCACTGTTTCAGCAGCATCCACAGTCTTCCAAGGCACCCACTACTGCCAGCACAGGAGAGGCGAACCCACAGGTAAGATGCCATAGCACGTCTTCCAATCTAAGCCTCTGCTGGCCTCATGTGCTCCTACCAGATACACCAAAGAAACCACAACCCCATCCTGTCTCTTATCGTTTCCCACCACCAGTGACGTACAGGTGTGGAAACTGAGGTCCAAAAGGACTGAATCCTGCTCATTATCACGGTAATAAACATATCTGATGAATCCTACTAGATCTGGCATTGATGAGAGGTTACAATGAGGCAGAAATCCTGTCCCTGGTCAAGATGCCTCTGCCCTAAAATAAATCTGGCCACAGATAAGGACCACAAATCCAATCAGTCAACGACCCTTGGTCCTCTCTTAAGGTCAAATTTACCTGCAGCCTGTGACTAATGAGCTATGAGCACGCACAAATCCCCTGGTAAGTCCAATTGGTTACTCTCCTCAGCTGACCATATCCTCGCCCTTCTGAGTCACACTCCCGAAGACTCACTGAGGCCTGTGCTAGCACACACTCTATTTCTGCAGACAACTGTGGGTTCCAAGATGCTTTACAAATTACAGCCTGGCAGATGGGCTGAGCACCTCCTCTTGCCAGTGGAATGTGGCAGCCGCCAGCTAGTGTTGGATAAATTGGTATAACCACTTCAAACAGTGAAAGCTCTAATGGCTGAATATTTTCAGGTCACAGATGGAGGAGCTCAGAACAAATGCTCCTTACTAACATCTCCCTAGACTAATTAATGACAGTAAAAAGACTTCTCCATCTTATGATGCAGACACTGTTCCGAACTGGTTTCAGATACGCCACTTCGTGAAAACAAGAGCATCTTGAGACAAATACAAGGCTCTGACTTCATTAATCACCAGAACACAGACTCTCACTGCAGACTTGGCATTTGTGTCCAAGCTATGACTCTTACTTCTTTGTGTGTGGTTTCCCACGTCTGTGCCCCATGGCACTGTTCTCCTGCGTTAGTAGAGGGTATACAAGATCACAACACAGAACCTAAGCCAGTGTACTCTTTCACTGAACTAAGATTGACCAGAAGGTTGAAATTCAAACTGTCCACCTATTTCCAATGCCTACCCTTCCTCCTCCACTGCACATACTATGGGTACTTAGCAAGAGTCCCAAGATCCAACAAAGGGTCTGTGTGTGTGTGTGTGTGTGTGTGTGTGTGTGTGTGTGTGTGTATTCAGAGTTTCTCTGTGTGTATCCCTGGCTGTCCCAGAACTCACTCAGTAGACAAACTCAGAGATCTGTCTGCCTCTGCCTCCTGAGTGCACCACCATGCCTGGTCCCGAACTAAGAATCTTCAAGCGAAACTCTAACTCTTTTTTGCACAAGAGACCCACTTGAGGTTAGAAGCCTAGATTCTAGAACACTGGTGGCAGGTGCACATCCTGGCTGAGGAGGAAGTCCTCAGGTCACCTACCTGTCTCTGTCCACTGAACAAGGGAGCAGGAATAGTTGGTGGTACTCACTGATATGGTCGATGGCTCCAGCACAGAACTTGCCGTAGAATTTCTTGGCACCCAGCCCTCGAAGATCGTGTATGGTGAAGGGCCAGAGATGCAAGACATTGTTCCTGGAGAAGGCATCTCGCTTCTCAATAACAACTACCTTGGCTCCCAACAAGGACAAGTCGATGGCTGTGCGGAGACCACAGGGGCCAGCTCCAATGATGAGACACTGGAAAACACAGGTGTTCTCAGGGCAGAGGCCACACCTCCCAAAACACACTTCCTATAACTGTCCCCCTAGTGCCATACTCCAGGACCAAGACACCTGAAGCCTGCCTAGAACAGCAGAGCCCTTGCAGTGGCCTAGAGAAAAAGCTCATGATGGCCGTGCACAGAGAAGAAGAAAACCCTGCCATGTCTACCTGGAGCAGCCTGGAGGACTCAAGATCAGCAAGACTTAACAAACTCAACAAACAGTATGAAAATCGCATCTCATCTTTCATCAAAACAGGACCCTTAGGAAGTTCTTAAGTCACAGGCAGACTGCTGTCCAAATGTAAGATGATTAGCTACATTCAGGCAATCAAGTCTGGTTCTACCATGCAAATGCCTCCCAGGAGGCAACTTTCAAGACCCAAAGGTTCATGTATGGAAGAATTTGCTTTTTTGTTTTTGAATATTTGTTTGTTTATTTTATGTGTGGATGTGTGAGCCTGAGTGCATGTATGTGAGCCTGAGTGCATGCATGTGAACCTGAGTGCATGTATGTGAGTCTGAGTGCATGTATGTGAACCTGAATATATGTGTGTAAGCCTGAGTGTATGTATGTATGTAAGTCTGAGTATATGTGAGCCTGAGTGTATGTGTGTGAGCTTGAGTGTATGTGTGTACACCATCTGTTGAATTCCTTCAGCAGAGGTCAGAAGAGGCATTGGATGTCCTGGAACTGGAGTTTTGTTTTGTCTTGTTTTAAAATATATTTATTTTTGTCCGTCTGTATGTATATGCATTGCAGGTGCCCAAGGAGGCCAGAAGGTGTCAGATCTCCTAGAGCTAGAGTTACGACTGTGAGGCACCCAGTATGGGTGCTGGGATCCCAACTCCAGTCCTCTGCAAGAACAGCCAGTGCTCTTAACTGCTGAGCCCTCTCTCCAGCCCCTGATGTGAGGTTTAAAGTCATTTCTAGACTGAAAGCTCAGGGAAATGCTCTTGCTAAGCTCCCTGGGGCAGGACAAACACTGACCTTAAGCAGCCTGTGCTTTATCCTCAGAAGGAAGATACACAATGCTTTGACTCTGTATACTTTTTCTTCATTTTTTGTGCTCTCTCTCTCTCACTCAGTGTGTGTGTGAGAGAGATTTTTTTGGGGGGGGTAGAAGAGGGGATGCTGAGTAGTCTACCTGTGAGCGCCCCTTAGGCCCCTCCTTTTATTTTAAATTGAAGTCTAGTAGTCACTCATAAGAATCGTGCCTTCAAATCTTCAAACTTCTCCACGGGACGGGTCTCTAGGTGTCCCACAGGATAAATTAAAAGTCACAAAAAGCCGAAATAACAGCCCAGAAGCTGCTGGACATTTGTTTACTAACTTTTCCTAAACTTCTCACAGGAGTTCTTCTCATACCTATCCCGACTCGGGTTGAGTGCACACTTCTCACTCTTACAACCACTCAGGTGAGTGCACACTTCTCACTCTTACTCCCACTCAGGTGAATGCACACTTCTCACTCTTACTCCCACTCAGGAGAGTGCACACTTCTCACTCTTACTCCCACTCAGGAGAGTGCACACTTCTCACTCTTACTCCCACTCAGGTGAGTGCACACTTCTCACTCTTGCTCCCACTCAGGCGAATGCACACTTCTCACTCTTACTCCCACTCAGGAGAGTGCACACTTCTCACTCTTACTCCCACTCAGGAGTGCACACTTCTTACTCTTACTCCCACTCAGGAGAGTGCACACTTCTTACTCTTACTCCCACTCAGGAGAGTGCACACTTCTTACTCTTACTCCCACTCAGGTGAGTGCACACTTCTCACTCTTGCTCCCACTCAGGTGAGTGCACACTTCTCACTCTTACTCCCACTCAGGTGAATGCACACTTCTCACTCTTACTCCCACTCAGGTGAGTGCAGATCTCAGGTTTCAATCCAAGCCAATTTTGCGGAAACTCTATTTTTCCACACCGTGAAGACACCAATAGAAATACTTCCATTCACAAGGTCCTTGTTTGTGAACTACAGTCGACCTTCAGACTATGGATGGGAAGAAGTCTGACACTTGTGACAAATCCTTACCAGGTACTGAACATGGAAAGATGACTCTGGAAAAGATGCCAGGCCAACACCCATGAAGTCCCATTCAGAGAGTATACTCACATGGGCCTGGCTATGTAGACCTGCATCTGCATCCTCCTAACAGTGTGAGGTTGGGGGGGGGGGAGCTTCAGCAAAATAGAAACTTTCTATCCACCTGCTCTCAAGCTTTGAATGTTCAATAAGAGAATACATGAAATACTCTCGGGGTCTGGTGAGGGGAGTGTCAAACGAACACAGGAAACCAAGTTTCGACCAAGTTTAACCCCTTCAGCTGGGCTGAGGCCTTGCTCGTCCCCTGCCCTCCGCTCCTCAAGTCCTCCTGGAAGCCAGCTGAAGTCCCTGTGTTGGTGACCCCATGTCCTAGGAACAGCCAGGGTTACCTTTGTGTTGGTGCACGCTTTTCCCTTCTTGTAGTCTTTGTGACTGCCCCGCTTGTCCAGTTTGGCCCAGAGGGCTTTGGCCTTCCAGTAGTTGAGCTTGGACTTGAGCTTGGGGTAGAAGGAGCGGTAGTCTTTGGGCTTCAGTTCCAGGTGGTCACAGAGCTCCTGGAAGGCCCTGAGAGTTCCCTTGCAGGTCGTGGCCTGGACAAACCGGTCAAAGAGGACATGAGCTTGGTTCGTTGTCTCCTGCTTCCTCTCCTCCATGCTCCCCTGCTCTTGGCACAACCCCCGAGGGGCAGTGGAATGGCTGCTGATCCACTCGGCACTGTCACCTTAATCTAACGAGAAACAAGGAAGCCAAAGAAAACAGTTAGCATCTCTGTGTTTATGAGGTCTCCCCGGAGACATGCTCCTTCCCAAAGGCGGACACCACCACTCACGTCCTTGACAGACGTGCACTGAAAACACTCCAGGCATCACACAGGGTGCTGGGGAGCTGACAGTCTGGTAGGCAGCATGAGCACAGAGACATATTACAATGGCCTATTCAGGGACTGCTGAGGCTTTCAGCTAGGCAAGGAGGGCAGGCAGGACTGGGCAGGGAGGTCACTCCAGCTGTCCTGTGAGGGTCAAGAGTGAGTCCCAGTTTTCTGATGGAGGCCACTAGGAATCTGGGAAACTACAGCAAGCCAAAAGATTAAAACCATAAGCACTCCTCTGTGTGGCTGGCTGATGAGCTCACTGTCTTGAGCCCACTAAGTGGAAGTACTAATATGACTAACTTTGAAGTTTACTGAGTGGCTGAGGAGGGAGGCCAGGTTTAGGAGCCACTGGCATATGGAAGGAATGGAAATATTTAAGCAGAGGGCATGCAATGGGACAGCCAATGAGCAAGAAGGACCCAGGACTCTGCACAAGACCTGAGCTATGCTGGTCTGACCGAGGCCATCAGGAAGACGCCCTGTTCAAAGACGACTGCAAGAATCAGTACAGAGAAGGCTGAAGAAAGCCAAAGGATTGTGTCAGAGGTGGCTAAGAAGCAGAGGACAGACACATCAGAATCACAAAGCTTTCCACTGCACATGGTACATGCGGGGTGGGTTTACAGCCACCACATTTCCAAATTCATATTTTAGAATAACGATGTTATCCATACCAGAATATCAGAAATGGCCACCACTAGTCTCCCCGCACGTGTGCAGACAAACCTTTGACCAGGTGGGAAACAGCAACCTTACATACGTCTGCACACACTCCTGCCCCAATGGCTTTTCTGCCGTGTTTTATTGGAACTACTATCCAGAGACAAAGAACAAAGAGTGCACAGGAGGTCCCTGCATCCCAGCCCAGAGCCTGCACTGGCTGCTGCGTGACCCTCGGGAAGTCAGTCTTCCTCCCGTGGCTATGAGCTCCCATTTCGGAAAGTGAGGAGGAAGGACTGATGACCCGCCACCTCTTGGAGCCCTGAAGTCCTCTGAGTCTAATGCTAGGACAGCTCTGGCTACAGTTAGAACATCTCACTCATCATCAGCTGCCTCCGGGATAAAGGAGACTGGGTGGAGCTTTGCTATGAAGAGGCTTTACTCTGGGATGAGGTGACAGGAGGAACTGTGGAGATGCACTGCATTTACTACGGAGGGGCAAGGAGCGGCCCTTTATCCAATGAATGGACTCACGCTGGTGGGAGCCCCCAGGCATGCTGGTGGGAACCCCCACGCTGTTGGTGCTGATGGAACCAATTCTCAGAGACAGACCCCGGATTCTATGACAGGGATGACCCTGAGACTGAGTGAAACTGTTTCTTTGGACAAATCACCAGGCAACAGAATGCTTAGGGAAGCGGGGGACATTCCGCTTTTCTACACATCCTGCTAAAGCTTCGTGGGATTAAATCAAAACCCCTGTGACGCGTCTTGGGTTCCGTAGGAGGGGGTGGGAAGTACAGGGACCGGCGTTTCCCCTCCTGCTTCCCAGGAGAGAGGACAAGCCCAAGACTGTAAGACGGTGATTCTTACCACACACACTGGCTTGGCTTCTTACCACAAAACTGTGATGTACTCAGCAGCCCTCCTGGCTCTGGATACTACAAGCCACACTGCTAATGAGCATGGCCTGTGTAAGAGTATGGGATTTAAAAAAAAGAAGAATGCATTATCTAGGGGTGTGGCTCAGGGCAGAGCAGTAACATGTCAAAGGCTCTGGGCTCCATCCTTAGCACCACAAATGAAGAAGAAACACAAAAACAAATAAAATAAATGCTGGAATTAATTGGAACCATCCTCTGGTCTCCCCTAAATAACGGTTTATTTTAGGTCATGGCAGTAAAAAAACATTTTGAAGGTCATAAAAAGAGTCCATTCTTTTCTTACAAGCCCAGACTTAGAAAAGGTAGTCAGTCAAAAAAACAACTTGTAAGAGCGGAAAAATCCAGACATCTTTATGACGAGGCGGAAGAAAGGGTGGCAAGGAACAGCAACTGACCGTAACCAGGCTTCAGAGGGCGGGCAGTGCCCTGCCCCTTCCAAGCCCAACCCCCACACCCTACCTGGGTTCGCAAACACCTGACACTACTGGAGTTACAGGGTAACATTCCCCAAGTTTGGAGCACACCTGGCCGGATTACCCGTGCCAAGAAGGAACATGGTTTTTCTGTTCCTAACTGGCAACCACTGACTACCTCTCGCCAGAATGCAATGCACTCAGAACCGTATAGTTCGTGCTGAATCCAGCATATTCAAGATTCCACACTACATATTTCTTCTTTTTATTTATTTTATTTTATTTTATTTTATTTTGAGGCAGGATCTCACTGTGTAGCTCTGGCTGTCCTGGAACTCACTGTGTAGACCAGGCTGGCCTCAAACACACATTGATCCGACTGCCTCTGCCTCCCGAGTGCTGGGATTAAAGGTGTGGACCCCCACACCCGGCTCACATCACACTTCTCAAGCCTTTCCCAGCTGTAGCACTGCCCTGTGCCCATACTTTCCCTCGACGATCATCTTGGATATGACTCTCCAAAGAACAGCTCTAGCCACCCGAGCTGACATCCCCTTGCTTGGGTACTGCCTACTCTGAAGTAAACTCTCCCTTCCCCAGAGCTGCTGAGCACCACGGGGCATTTCCACATCAAATTCCATCATGGCTGACCACTTTCATCTACAACATCCCAGTGCCTATTTGAGTGTAAATGCTAACCTAATGCACAGTCTCAGCCCAGTTCCCCAGCGGGCGCAGTGTTTGCTCTGCAGGCAAGCATTAGGTGCCCTGGCTAAGGGATCATGACCTGCCGGGCACTAATGACACCGTCTAAACAGAAGTAGGCTGGTTCTCAGAACAGTGCAACAGGCACCCGGGGTAAGACTACCCGAGACAGAGTCCCTTGGGCTGCCTCCCCTTTCGCCTCTGTGAGCCAGGCGAGCAGAGCGGGAAGACGGCCCAGGGCGGCTAGCACTGTTCAGCCCATCTCTATACCTATGCTGTGCTGCACCGGGACTGATCAGCCCATCTCTACACCTATGTTGTGCTGCACCGGGACTGGACAGCCCATCTCTACACCTATGCTGTGCTGCACCGGGACTGGACAGCCCATCTCTACACCTATGCTGTGCTGCACCGGGACTGTCCAGTCCATCTCTACACCTATGCTGTGCTGCACAGGGACTGTCCAGCCCATCTCTACACCTATGCTGTGCTGCACCGGGACTGTCCAGTCCATCTCTACACCTATGCTGTGCTGCACAGGGACTGGACAGCCCATCTCTACACCTATGCTGTGCTGCACCGGGACTGTCCAGCCCGTCTCTACACCTATGCTGTGCTGTACCAGGACTGATCAGCCCATGTCTACACCTATGCTGTGCTGCACTGGGACTGTCCAGCCCATCTCTACACCTATGCTGTGCTGCACCAGGACTGATCAGCCCATGTCTACACCTATGCTGTGCTGCACTGGGACTGTCCAGCCCATCTCTACACCTATGCTGTGCTGTACCAGGACTGTCCAATCCATCTCTACACCTATGCTGTGCTGCACCAGGACTGCCTCACTCCCCAGGGCACTTGCCCCGCGCACTGTGACTCACACTGAAAATGGCCAGGAAGAATGGCAGAAGGGCCCATCCTGTCAGGCGTCACTTCCCCTGTTCTGAAGGTCAAAGCTGCATCATAGTCTTCCTGGCTTCTCCTCACCCAGTGTGCCACCCTTCCAAGCATTCTGGGAAAATCAACACTCATAATCACAGGAACCTAGAGACCAGGAAACCTGGCCAGAAAGTGCCGGCGCTCCTGGGGATGGAAAGGCCAAGGTACGGCAGACAGCAGCAAGGGAAGTGAGGGGCCTGAGGAAGAGGAAACAGCCAGGCCAGGTTTTCAGGTTTCCAGAGATCTGTGTGGGTCTGCCAGCCGACAACACCCTGTTTTTGTCTCAGGGCAGCTGACTGTTGACTCAGCCCTTTACACATTCCTGGGCTGTGGAGGAGAGAGCTGGGGAGACAGGCCTGGAAGAGCACAGGGAACAGCCTTGTGCCTTTCATTCATGACAGGAACGGCTGCCCTGACTCCCAGCTCTTAGAACAGATGGTGGAGGAGGGGAATGATTTATAAAAATAGGAAAAGGAAGAAAACCAGAAGTATAAGAAAATAGAGGCCCACCTCATACACCTATACCAGCAGGTATACAATTCTTGAACCCAAAGGCCATCTAGGAAGCGCTCCTTGCCCTGGCCCACTCTGTGGGCACTAACACATCCCAACAGATCTTGGGAGTAGGTGAACAGGGACGCTTGCCTTGGAACACTGTTAGGAGGAAACGCAGATGAAATACATTTCTGATTATTGAGCATCTCTGTGATTTGCCCCTGAAACAGCACCCAAATCACCAGGGTGGCTGCATTCTCAAATGGCCTTCCTGCAGCTGAGTGGCTGGGCTGCTAGCGTACAGATAGGCACCAAAGCTCTAGCCTCACGGGCAGCCAGAGGCCTGACTCAAAGACCTCTGGGTTGGGTCCCTGTCTCCTGTGACTGTTCTCAGCTACTCAGTCACAGCTCTTAGGTAAAGCTTCGGTTCTAAGGAAGCAAGCCAAAATTCAATAGTATGGAGGTTCTTCAAAGAATCAGAAACAGAACTATTTTATGATGCAACGACCTCAACTCTAGATGTATATCTGAAAGAGAGAGAGAGAGAGAGAGAGAGAGAGAGAGAGAGAGAGAGAGAGAGAGAGAAAGAAAAGCAAGATCCTCAAGATCTGTATACTCTTACCTTCGGCTGTATCATTCACAATGGATAAAACATGGGGGTAAACCAAATATCCATCAACAGGTGACTAGATAAAGAAATTGTATGTAGGTGTATATATACAATACACAATTAAATCCCAGCACTTGGGAGATAGAGGCAGGAGGGTTAGGAGTTCAAAGTGAGGCTCAGCTATATAAGGAGTTCAAGGCCAGCCTGGTCTGGGCTACAGTCAGACCCTTCTTGTAACCATGACATGATCAAAGGCAAATCCTCCATGATTCCACTTAAGTTAGCTATTTAGGATAGTGAAAATCAGAGACAGGAAGTAGAATAGTGGCTGCGAGGCCTACAGGGAAGGGAAACAGGAAGTTACAGAAGAGGGCAGGGAAACAGGAAGTTACAGAAGAGGGGAGGGAAACAGGAAGTTACAGAAGAGGGGAGGGGAACAGGGAGTTACAGAGACGGATGGTATGGGAGTTGTGTGGATTTGGCTAGACTGACTGGCCAGAGAACTCCAGTGCTGGGGTTGCAGCTGCAAACCACTGTGGCCTGCTTTGACATGGTGGGCTCTGAGGATCGGAACCCAGGTCCCCGTGCCTGCAAGGCAAACACGTCACTGCTTGCTTGTTTTGAGATACTGTCTGGTTTAGCTCAGGCTGATCTCAAACTCACTATGTACCCAAGGCTGGTCTTTAACTCCTGATCATCCGGCCTCCGTCTTCCGGTATTGGGATTACAAGTGTGTGTCACCAGACCTGGCTTGTAGCTCTGTAATAATTCCTGAAATCAGGAAACATGATTCCCCGAGGGTTTTCTTCTTTCAAATATTGTTTTAAGATATTCAGGGCCCCTAGAAATTTGGTAAGAATTTTAGTATTTTGCTTGTATTTGGATAATGCTGACATCTTAAATTTTTGAACACAAGAATGTGGAATGTATTCTCGCTTATGTTTACTCTCTTTCAGTAATATTTTGGGGGTTTTGTTGTATATAGCATTCATTTTCTTGATTAATTCTCAAGTTATTTCATTCTTTTTTTAAAGATTTATTTATTTATTATGTATACAGTGTTCTGCCTGCACAACAGAAGAGGATACCAGATCTCATTACAGATGGTTGTGAGCCACCATGTGGTTCCTGGGAATTGAACTCAGGACCTCTGGAGGAACAGCCTGTGCTCTTAACCTCTGAGCCATCTCTCCAGCCCCAAGTATTTCATTCTTCTTGAAACTACTGCAAATAGAACTGTTTTGTAATTTCCTCAGATCATTCCCTGTGGGGCACAGAGATGCAGTTGACCAGTGCAGGCTAGGCTGACTTTCCTGAGTCCTTCATTAATTAGTTCTCATGGGATTTGTGGATGGAATCTCTGGGGTTTCCGAAGCGGAAGATCCTCTTACCTACCAACAGCGATGATGTCACCTTTTCAGTGTGGGCACCTTTTGTTGCCAAACTGATCTGGCTAACTTCTAACATTCCACTAAACAGAAGCAGTGGAGGTGGCAGCTGAGCCTGGATCCTGACGTTAGCAGCAAAAGCTTTCAGTCTTCACTACCGAGCACTGTGTGTACTGTGTCCTCACTAGTGAACACTGTGTGTACTGTGTCCTCACTAGTGAGCATGGTGTGTACTGTGTCCTCACTAGTGAGCACGGTGTGTACTGTGTCCTCACTAGTGAGCATGGTGTGTACTGTGTCCTCACTAGTGAGCACGGTGTGTATTGTGTCTTCTCTAATGAGTACGGTGTTTACTATATCTTCTCTAGTGAGCGCGGTGTGTACTGTGTCCTCACTAGTGAGCACGGTGTGTATTGTGTCTTCTCTAATGAGTACGGTGTTTACTATATCTTCTCTAGTGAGCGTGGCGTGTACTGTCCTCACTAGTGAGCATGGTGTGTACTGTGTCCTCACTAGTGAGCATGGTGTGTACTGTGTCCTCACTAGTGAGCATGGTGAGCAATTGTTCCTGTGTCTTCTCTATTGAGCATGGTATACACTGTAAGTTTTTCCACATAAGTCTTCTTTGAAGTTGAGGTAGGTTTTGTTCCTAGTTAGTTGTTTTCATAGAGATGCCAACTCCACACCTATTTGTTTCTGCATGTGTTCTACGATCTTCTCTGTCTTTCCATGTTGCTTAGCATCAAACTCACATCCGACTCACATCCGACAGAACTGTGAAGAAACATGGACTCAGTCTTGCCCCCCACGGTGCCCCTCCCCTTTCTGTGCATCCTGTTCACACTGTGGTAGCCTTCAAATGCCCTGCCATTCTGCAAACACATCATTAAATACCTCTCTTAACTAACTGCAAGCTTCTCAAGGCTGTGACCAGGTCTTTGCAGTGATCAGGTCTGTGACCTGATCTGTAATGGGAACATGCTGTTTCTGTGGAGTTGGTGGGTGTAGGACAGGAGCCAAGCAACCCCGTTCTTGAAGGAATGACCCTATGGTAATGCACCTACCTGAGCCTTCATGGCTGAGAAGATGGTGAAGAAGAACTGGGACATTACGGGGAACACCCTGGGGGCTGTGGACTGTCCCTAGTGGTATTCCACAAAAGCTGAGATCACATGACCTCTGGGTTCCCTTAAAGTCTCTAATTCTGCAAGAATGGCCTTAATCTCTGCTATAACTTTTCTAACTTTTTTATTGCTTCTCTGCCAACAACCTATTTTACTGTGAAAACAAAGAATACTTAAGCAACAGAGAAATGAAGTAAGCCAAAACCAAACTGATTTCTGCCAGGGGTTCTGCAGTCCAAACACACATGAGAGGCATCCAGAACTGAAGCAAACACCCAAAAAAACCACAACCACTCCCAACACTGTCAATGGTGCCCAAAGCAACCCTCAAATATAAGTAATCAAGAAGAAATGTTTACAGATTTTGTGCCTTGCAGTTTTCTTATCCGTAAAATGAAAAGAATCCTAGTTTTGAAGAAACTGAGGTAATGCATATAAAACATTTAATGTACCAGGCACACAGCGAGGCACAACCAGCCACAGTACTGTTATCATCTAGCAGTTCCAAGTGTACTGACTGCCTCTCTCAGGGCTGCGACCAGATGCCTGACCAGAAGCGGCCTGTGAAGGGAAGGTTTATTGAGGTTCATGGTGCAAAGGACAGTCTGTCAGGGTGGGAAAGAGAGCAGCAGGCTGTGCCTCAGCTGGGGCAGTAGAGCTGGGAAGGTCAGGAGATGAACGCTGGAGACCCGCTGCCTCATTCCCTCTAGACTCAGATACCAGGCAGTGCAATGGTCCTGCCTACATCCAGGGTCTCCATGCCCCAGTTAAACCTCTCTGGAAATACCACGTATGGAGGTTTGTCTCCTTAGCGAGTCTAATTTGAGTCAGGCTGACGATGAAGCTTAATCATCACAGTTAAGTCTCAGCAGCAAAGAGGTCTGCACCAATGGCTCCCCTAGACAAAAGGTCTATGCAGTCTGCACAAATGGTACCCTATATAAAAGGTCTGTGCAGTCTGCACGAATGGTACCCTATATAAAAGGTCTGTGCAGTCTGCACGAATGGCACCCTATATAAAAGGTCTGTGCAGTCTGCACGAATGGCACCCTATATAAAAGGTCTATGCAGTGTGCACGAATGGTACCCTATATAAAAGGTCTATGCAGTCTGCACGAATGGTACCCTGTATAAAAGGTCTATGCAGTGTGCACGAATGGTACCCTGTATAAAAGGTCTATGCAGTCTGCACGAATGGTACCCTGTATAAAAGGTCTATGCAGTCTGCACGAATGGTACCCTATATAAAAGGTCTGTGCAGTCTGCACGAATGGTACCCTGTATAAAAGGTCTGTGCAGTCTGCACGAATGGTACCCTATATAAAAGGTCTGTGCAGTCTGCACGAATGGTACCCTATATAAAAGGTCTGTGCAGTCTGCACGAATGGTACCCTGTATAAAAGGTCTATGCAGTCTGCACGAATGGTACCCTATATAAAAGGTCTGTGCAGTGTGCACGAATGGTACCCTCTATAACGGAAATAGTGTGGACATGGTGGGGTGCGAAGGGAAGAGAAACACTTCAGATTGTCCTTGTTCTGTCATACTCTGCCTGTCTGCTGGTTCCGGACGGTGCAGTGATGGCAGTCGGGGGAAGAGGCTGAAGGAATGGCAGCCGCCTGAGTTGGGCCACTCTTTCACGGGGCAGACCCAAGGTCACCTCAGTAACGGTAACGTTAAATGGTTACATGACGTCACAGAGGCCCAAGGCTGATACAGAAAACCTTCCATCGCTCTTCCACCTTACTCTGTGAGACAGGGTCTCTCAATCCAACTCCCCAACGAGGCTAGTCCCGATAGGCAGCTCCTCCAGGGATCTCTTCTATCCCTGTCTTCTGACGCTAAGTTACAGGCAAGCCACCACACCCACCCAGCACTTGTGTGAGTTCTGTGCGATCTGAACTCTGGTGCACCTTCCTTCGTGGCAAGCGGGGCCATCTCCCCAGCCCTATAACCTCCATTTTGTTCTTGGCAAATTGTAGCTTCAAGAAGTTTGGGGCTAGAGAGAGCGGTTGGTGGTTCAGAGCGGCCCAGGCTGAGCTCCAAGCCATCACACAGGAGCTGACTGACAATCACCTGTAACTCCAGTTCCAGATTTAACCCCTTCTATTCTCCTCCTGCACCAGGCACACACATGGTACATAAGGAACAAAAATAAGTAAAGATTCCACGGGGCAGTGTACAGCTTTCACCATTCTGAAAACCCACTCAAAAATGCAGCTTTAGAAATGAAAGCTCAGCACACTGTGTGCTCAGGGTCCTCGGGGGACAGGCAGCTGCAGCTGCTAGAAGACAAACACTTGGCTATCAGGAGAAATGCAGTGTCAAGTACACCGAGCAAGGGTATGCAATCCAGGGTTCTTCCTACCAGTTTATCACAGCATCCGGCTCTTTAGAAATGGAGCCTTCGTAAATGGCAGCAAGAGAAACCTGGTTTCCTAGGAACGCTTCCTCTTGGCTGTTGAAAGGCCAAGCAGTTAAAACAGTGTTAACCTGGCTGCATCTTTTTTCCAGCAGGCTCTAGCATATGCCCCAACCCCCTTCACTGTAGGAACTCAAGGCAGGCGGGACAGACGAATTTCAGCCCCCTTCTAACAACTGCACAGGGCTGAATCACAACTCGATACAAAGGCCAGCATCTTCTGGTCCTACTAACTCGAGAGTGTTGCTCCCATACAGGTTGAGACGTGAGAGGGTGACTGGGGAGAAAGTGTCATTGAGGGGGGAGGGAGCGCAGGCAATAGAGAATCCCAAGTCCTTCCTTCGCCACATGGCCAGCTCCTATCCGCTCTGTGCTTGTTCCAGGCACACAGTAGGTACGCCGTTAAGTGCTGTGGAATGATGAGCTGTCAAGTGGCTAAGGACATAGAGGTGGCAGCTGATGGGGAGACTTCAAGGGCCACAGCTGCCATGCTCCAGTCGTCCAGAGACACAAATACCTCCTAAAGGCCACCATGGGGCTCCCAGAAAAAATGCTGTGAACTGGACAAGGGACTGCCTTAAAATCACCTCTCTCTCCTGCAGCCAAGGGTGTAGAATACATTCCAGCACCCCACTGGGATCTAGGGGTTGGCAGTGATCTAGTCTGCCTGCTAAGACCACTCTGGAATCTTAAAATATACCACAGTCAAGGCTGGGAGCATCTGAGAAAGGTCTAGCCTAGTAGCTATCTCATGCTCACCCTAACCATCCCAGACGCAACAGCCACAAGTGACAAGCAACTCAACCTTGTGAAGCAGCCCGCCATCACTGCGCCCTCTGAAATGTCAACTTCTCAAGGACGCTGTTTCTATGTAGAAAAACCACAGACTCTTCATCCCACGGTCTAAAACTTACCATTGAAGGCGTCCAGATCAAAATCAGTTAGTGTCACATGACAGCGGTCTGCACATTTCCCCCAGCTCTTTCAACCATTTTTCTGGACATGAATGTTTTGTCTATGAGCTTATGCCATTAATCAGTGGTTACGTCTGTCTCCTCTGCCTTCCCGTGATAATGAAGGAGCAGTCATGTATGTGCGTATCTGAGGCCACGCTTCACCTGAGCACCTGAGCATCTCACACTGCCCCAGGGGGACCACTCCCATCCATGTAAGCCCTCTGATCTTAAAAACTCAGCTTTGCCCCCATTCCCTGTAATTCACCCACCCTAGTCCTGTTACAGCAAAGCTCCCTTCAAGCTGTCTGTGCTTAGTCACAGCTTTCCTCTTCTCCCACTCTCTTCTGAACCTGCATCCCTGTTACTCCACAGGAAGAGCAGGGATCCTGAACAACTTTCATACTATCAAATCCAACAGCCAGGGCTCAAGCCTAGTTTTTCTCAAGCCATCATGTTGATCAATATTTGCTATTCATGAACCTGCAACTGGGAAGCCAATATTTTAGAGCAGCAATCTATTACACATATGGAATACGATTATTTTCTAAAACAGACAAGTAACGTTGACATTTCTGCAGATCTCCTAACGTGGTTCTAAGAGGACAGCTGGATTCTTGATCCGACACTGCGTTTCATCTGTTGCAACATCACACACCACTAGGCAGCCTCTAGAACACTCCACTGTGTGCTCACCAGCAAGCAGAGCGGAAAAAGCAGGAACCCCATCTTAGCATTACCGCACAGACCCTCAGGAAAGTCTCAAGGAGCCCACCTAGGTCCTCACCCCTTCCTGCTGAGCCCCAGATCTCCCTGCCCCCTCACAGGTCTTCATGCTACTCCACACACAGAAGTCTCTGCATTTTGCTGCTCTTTTGTCTGGAGATGATCTTCCCAGATCCACTCACTTTTTCGTGTGTGTGTGTGTGTGTGTGTGTGTGTGTGTGTGTGTACTGAATATGCAGATATGTTAATGTATATAAATACATATAAACATTATATATAACAATATCACCTGTTAGCAGCCCAGTACTTCTCTAGGCTCTGGAAATAATGCAGCAGTGAACAGAGATATGACCCTCGGCCTCTTCCTGAGAGTTCACATCCTTGTGAACTTCTTACAGAGTGGACACACTACCCAAACAGCCTTCTCTCAGTACTGATATCCCCCACCACACTGGAGACTTCGCTCAGTGGAAGAGCCAACGGCTAGCATGTGTAAGGCCTGGGATCATTGCCGCCAGCGGCACCACCACAACCAGACACCAAACATTTTGTGCCATTTTCTTGGTTTTCTCCAAAGTACGCACCCTGATTTGACATGCTATCAACGTTCCTTGTGTGCTGTTCTGCAGCTCCCAGGCCCCCATGCAGGCCACGTCATCACGCCTGGAATGGCTGCGGCCTAAGCAGCACCCAGTGACCAGGACTTGATAGCTTCTCCAGCCTGCTGCCAAGTGCCGGAGTCTAGAAACTTACGAGGTCACAGGGCAGGTGCTATGGTAAATGGAAGTGGGTGACGTGTCTGCAGGCCCATACCACCAGGTTGAGAGGCAAACACAGGGAACCAGGAATTCCATGAGGGGAAAGAAGGGTTCCGCCAGGCAGGCCTCCTTACCAGGCTCAGACCCTGTTCCTGCCTGAAATTTAAGGAGGATGGCTGGAGGGGAGGCAGGGATGAGAGCAGGACAGGAGCAGGAGCTAAGGGCAGCTCTGTTTAACAGCCAATCATCTCAGAACAATTGCCCCTCTGGAAAGAACCTATTTCCAAAAACGAATAGTGTTGTAAAACATCAGCGGGCTTCCCACGTCGTAAGTGAAGGACCCTGTGGTGGTCTGAATAGGGATGGCCTCCACAGACTCATGAGTTTGAATGCTTGGCCCACAGGAGTGGCACTATCGGAGGTGTGGCTGGTTGGAGTAGGTGTGGCTGGTTGGAGGAAGTGTGTCACTGTGCAGGCGGGCTTTGAGGTCTCAGATGCTCAAGCTATGCCCAGCGTGGCACTCTCCTGCTGCCTTTGGATCAAACTGTAGAACTTTCAGCTCCTTCTTCAGCACCATGTCTGCCTGCACGACACCATACTTCCTGCCATGACGACAATGGACTAAACGTCTGAAACTGTAAGCCAGCCCCAATTAAATATTTTCCTTTGTAAGTGTTGCCGTGGTCATGGTGTCTCTTCACAGCAATAGAAACCCTGACTAAGACAGACCCATAATAGCTCTAATTCCAAATGGTATGTTTAAAAATCTGTCAGAAAACCACCACACTGCCATCAGCCAGGCGTGTGTGAATGGCACTGTTTCTCCATGAAGACAGAAGGTCAGAAGGGTTACTGCTGTGCATCTCACAATTCAGCTTCTGATATGGTGGGAAATGAGACAGCTAATACCTGGACCTCCGGTTTCTGTAGGGGAATGGACACAGACAAACACTAACCAGTGCCACAAACTCCCAGCAGTGCTGAGGAAAGGGGTCTCAGGTACACGATCTCTGATCCCAGGTGGGGGGGTCTCTATGCAACCAATGGTCCTTCCCTGCCCCCCACCCCGTCCACCTGTTTCTTCTGACCTGGCACCTGGCTCGAGGTCTCACGTGGCCTGCTCCTGTCTCACCTCCACCCCACTCTCCAGTGACCTCACCTCTTACACACAAGTATTGTGGGCTTTTCCTTTTCTCTCTGGGGAAATGGACTCAGGGCTCCCTGCTCCCTCCAGCCCGAACACGTACCTCAGAGAAGACAGTAAAAAATGTACAGTTCATCCCCTCTAGTCTCCTGGGAATGTGATGTCATCTCTACCATGTTTTCCCCCAATTTCTGCATGTTAAGAACACTCAAATAACATGCAACCATCACCCCACCCATCTGCTACACATTCTAAACCTCTTCCCATGCCGGCGTCCCTCTCAGCTAACATGCCGGGGTTCCCTTCTTTCTACCCCCCTTTGGGTCACTGGCCTCTCCTTTTCCACTGCTGGGCCTCCTGAGAGATCAGGCTCCCAAATCTGCCCCTGTCACCGCTTCCGAACACCAGGCCCCCAGACAACCCTTCTGTCTTCATCCCGTCACTCCCGCCGCAGCCTGGCTTCTGTCTCCACCACTCCACTGAGGCTGACAGTGGCTTTCTGAGAAAAAGGCTCAGTCATTAGCTCCCTCGTGCCCTCTCTAGGGCTTTTCCTGGAAACTCCCGCCCCTGCTGTGAGCTCAGGGCCTCCAGCTTCTCCCCCTACAGCTTCCATTACCCAGAGGCTCAGATAGCCCGGATTCTTTCATCGGCTGCTCTTCATAAAACAGATGACCTTGAGTTGCATCCTTTTGACTATGCTCCTGAAAACCAAATGCTTTAAAGTACATCTATGTAGACACCTCACAGGCACCACACAGAGAAGCCCCAAAGCAAACACCTCTCAGTCATACGCATCTTCCTCCTCACAGAGCCAAATGCCACCTACACCCACCCACCAGCCAGAAACAGTCACCTCAGTCCCTGCTCTTCACTCCATCAACCCAACCTGCTACCACGTTCTGGGACCTGCACTTCATAAAGTCTCTACCCTTTTGTTGGTGAAGTCCTCAAGACTGCTAGTGTGAACTGTCATTGGTGAAGCCCTCAAGACTGCTAGCGTGAACTGTCGGAACAGCACCTTAACCCCCCTCCCACCAGCACCACATAATGCCGGAGTGTTCACTCTTTCCCCATCTCTGTCCTCCACTGACTTCAGGGAACAAGTTGGACTCTTAGCAAAGTTAAAGACCCACCAAGCCCCAGCACTAGCCAATGTCCTATGCTTCCAAGCGTACAGTTTTCTTTGGTCACATTCTCTGAGGTATACCTCACACCTGTGCTGGCTGTCCTCAGCCAAATGTGCCCTCCTCCTTGCTCCCCAGAGACCCCTGCTCAGGATTCAAGGCCACCCACCACCTGCCAGGCAGGCTCGTCCAGTGTTTCCTCTCCCAGTGGCGGAGGCCACACTCTCAACACCCGCCAAAGCTCTGGGGGTCACATCTCTGTGTCTGCCGGTGAACATGGCTCTGGTTAGCAGGAAGAGGTTGTGTTTACACTTGTTCTTAATACGGATTCTGTAGAAAAGTTGGTGCCAGAAAGGAGGGGGAAAAAAAGGAAGGGTTTTCTGGGAGACAGTGTCAGATGTCACAGAACTATTAGAGGAGGAAACGCATTTGCATGATGATTAATTTGCTATTAACTTGATTTAGGGAACAAGAGGGCAGGGAAGTAGCTAAATCTGAGTTCCTCGAGGCATCTCTGGATGTTCCCTAATTATGAAGAGGACTACTGTTTTCAACTGACAGTTCAGGACAATATCTACGCTTTTCAGACACGAGAGACACAGGCGGGCCTATCCAGATGCCCTGTGGGCTTCTTGGAGATGCAGAGGATGAAGCAAGAAAAAAGCCAACACAAGCAAACATCTGGGAAGGAAGGGCCAGGGGAGAACGAAGCTGGCAGGGTGGGCAGCTCACAAGGGGCAGGCCTCTGTTCCTCAGCAAAGTCACATGCGTCCTCTGTGACACCCACGGCTTCCAAACTGAATTAACCTCAGTTCTAGCTACAACAAAGGTCAGGTTCCCAGCCTTCTGCCATCAAACACCCCCCCTCACTCACTCACACACATGCACACCCTCTCATACACACACACACACACACACACACACACACACACACACACACACACACATATACAAACACAAACATACATTTTTGCCAATCGTTTTCATAAAGAAAATCTCAGTTGTTCTTTCCAAAGCAGAAGTGGAGCTGGAGGGCTAACCCAAACCCTGGTCTCCCTTCCAATTAGAAGAAAAGTATGAGATTTAGACACAATTTTGCCAATGAAGCAGAAGTTTCCTCTGCACCGAGTGCTTGTCAGGGCCAACGCTCTCCCACTCTTCCCATTCCTACGGGGCTGTCGGACTGCTGAACTCACGCCCACAGTGACACCCCGGCTTGCTGTGGCCAGGTCTGCCAAATGCACAGCCCCCATTTCCCTTTCTGCCCCGGGACCCTACTAGAGGATGATTCCCCACCACACCCTCTCCAGGACCACATTGAAGGATAACCCAAACTTTCATTTCTTTTCTCTTAAAATCCAGTTGCCAGAAGTCAGCCACCATGAACTCTTTGAGCTCTAAAATTCCAACCGTTCTGGGCTCAAAGCCAGATACCTCCCAAGTTCTTATAGGGGACTCACTTCACTACCACCGAGATTAGCTGGCACAGACCCTGAAGAGCCAACAGGTGACATTCTGTGTCTGCCCTGTCCTAAAATGCCAACACAGATGGCCAGAGGCCTAATTTGGGGTGACCCACCACCTGGTTTTCCAAATCTCTAACTTACTGTAGCAGGACTATTGCCGACTCTCGTCCATGGAGGGCAATCACTCAGGCTTGCCTCAGGACTAAAACCTAAAGTCTAGGAGCGCACATGTGTTCTCGGAGGACGTTAGGAAGGGTCACTTGCTGCTGTGAGACACACCCCCGCCCCCACCCCCACCCCCGGCTATTGTGGCCTGTGCAAGTCTCACTCCCAAGAAGACACCCTCACCACTTGCCCTCCCACGAGCCCCTGGACAGCATCAACCCTTGCACCAAGGACCCAGCTAGAAAACTGTTCCAGGAAAGGGCAAGCTGACCTGAGTGCACCTAACCCAGTTCAGGCACAGATTTAACAGACCCCTTCAGAAATACTACTCACTTGGGGAAAAGAGGGTGCATTCTGTTCAACTCAGTATTTGACCCCCACATGAAAGCTACTGGCACAGGTTATTGACAAAGGTCTTAAATAAGTGGCCCTGTGTTTCTGAAGACACCTCAAGAAGCCCCAGAGGATCCAGTAGGGTGGGACCAGAGTCATCAGCACAGGCTGACAGACGAGAAAGGGCATCCCCTCAGACTCCGTCTGCCTGTCCTCGATCTAGTTTCCACCCTGACATCCCACCCTGCAAGTGACAAGAGTGTGCGGGCAACAATGAAATTCTGCCACCGAGGGAGCTGCTCAGAGAATCGGTGGCAAGCAGATTATCCTCGCCCCTGCAAGCCACAGAGGCATCGGTGTGACGGCAGGACAAAGATGTCACTCCGTTTCAGCCATCTGGATAAACAGTGGAAGAGGGACCAGGAGCTGGGAAAACATAAACCGCGTACCCACAGGATGCAACATCCCCTCAGACTTGGAGAAAAGCCTACCTGTGAGAACTCAGTTTAACCAAATAGCCTGCACACCTGCCACCTGGTATCCACAGAGCAGCAGCTTTGAACAGAGACAATGGTGAAGAGTCCCGGGACCGAACACAGCAAATCAGCCCCCGGGTCCACAGCACCCGAACGCCTTGTTTTTGGGCCAAGGGGAAGGATCAGAGGACAACTTGCTGGAGTCAGTTCTTCCCCGTGTGCATCCCGAGGACTGAACTTGGGTCATCGGGCCTGGCAGCCAGTACCGCTGAGATCTCGCCAGCCTGATGCAATCTTCTAAAAAGTTAACTACTGGTTAAAAAAAAAAAAAATAGTGCTTCTCAGATAAAAAGAAAGCATTCCCTAGGATGGGCCAACTGCCATGTGCCTGGAACCCTAGCACTGGGAAGGCTGAGGCAGAACTGTTACGATACAAGGACAGGCTGGGCTATGCAGGGAGACCTTCTCTCAAACACAAAAAGAAACAGAACCCTGCACCATCTGCTTTGGCCTTCTGCACCCTCCTCCACAATCTGAGTGTTGCACAAATCTCTCCACCACGAGAGGTTAGAGCCAAGGTACTAAACTCATGGCAGTCAGTTAAGGCCTGAAATGGGCAATGTCCCTTCCTCCCAACAACAGCTGGACATTTTCTCAGGCACAAGGAAGAGCAATAGGCTGTGAACCCCCAACCCCGTAATTTGCTAAATAACTGATCAAAGAAACACAATGAAATTTATGGGAAAAATGCTTTGAACTTCAGCATGAGGCGTAGGCATCTTAACTGATGCACCCCATGGCTGCAGGGTCTTACAGATGTCTTCTATCCTGAAACTGACTCTGGCCCAAACCCTCAGTTTGATTGCATGTACGAGTGTAGGCAAAAGCAAGAGAGAAGGGGTGGGGACATCAAAAGCCCTGAGCTGGCCGACAGACCCAATGTACAGCCAACGGCTCAGACGTGAGGACAGAGTCACAATGCCTCGTCCATCTGCCCTCCTCCCTGGAGGAGGCCTGTGCTCTTTCCCGTGTGCACATGAAAAAGTGCTCCCCAGAGGGCTGATGTGACTCCAGTAAGGTCAACCATGAGACCACAGTGAGGACCAGAGAGATGGTTCAGTGGTTAAGAGCACTGGCTGCTCTTCCAGAGGACCAGGGATCAATTCCCAGTGCCCACATGGGCTCAGAGCCATCTGTAACTCCAGTTATAGGGGATCTGAGGCCTTATTCTGATTTCCATGGACACCAGACACACATGTGGTGCACAGCAGTACATTTGCAAAAACATCCATACACATAAAACAAATAAATAGATTTTAAAGCGGGAGGAAGAACTGGAGGAGGAAAAGGAAGCATTTGCAGTAGCTGCTGCCAAGGCCACCACAGACACCACAGTAGCAGGGGACAGAGGACTCTGCAGTGGAACTTCCCAACTGGGCTCCCTCCAGATCTGCCTTGGTCACACTCGGGGATGGTAGTATCTCCCAGAGTCCAGCTAGTTCATGACCCCAGCAACACTGTGAGCTGCTGTACACCTGCACTGAGCACTGTGAGGAGGCAGACACATTCCCACTCCCTCTTCCTCACTCCCTCCCTCCCTCCTCACTGCCTGCGCCATCTCCTGAACTCTGGCACAGGTTCCTGGATGCAGGCCCTTCCTGTGGGTGGCTGTCCAGCTTGTTCACTTTCTGTAGTAAGAAAGACATAACATGAAAGCTATCATTTTAACCATTTTTAAATACACATCAGAGGCCATGTTGCAGGTGTGAATGTCACCTATTTCCAGAACTTTTCATCATCCCCAACAGAACCTATATGGTCCCAAGAAACAATGACGTCTATTCCCCTCACCTCTCCAGCACACGGAAATCTCTATTCTGCTTTCTGTTTCCATGAATTTGACATTCTAGGTACTGCCTGCATTGGAAATCTTTATTACTTTTAATTATGAGTACCTGTATCTATGAGTGGCTACGTGTGTGTGTGTGTGCAGGTAGGTGCCTGTGGAGGCCAGAGGCATCAGACACCCCTGGAGCTGGAGTTACGGGTGGTTGGGAGCCACCTGAACTGAGTGCAAGGAGCCAAATCTGGGTCCTCTGCAAGCCCAGTGGGTTCTTAACCGATGAGCCATCTTCCCAGCCCCTCTATTTGCCCTTTTATGTCTGGTTCCTTTGACTTGGCATGTTTTCTTGCATTCCTTCCCTTTTTGTGGCTGAATATTATTCCACCACGGCCAACACTGCATCCTGTTTATCCATTCTTCACTCACCAATGAGCACCTTTTGGTGGCTGAAGGATGCTATTCTGGCCATGTCCATACAAGTAGAAAACAGGCTAAAGGCATAAAAGTTAAACCATCAACACACATGAACAAATGATACTCAACATCAGTCATCAGGAAATGTCAATCAGAACCATGAGACACTATTACAGATTTGTGAAAATGACAAAAAATTAGAGACTGACAACCCCCAGAGCAGGTAAGGAGAAAGGACAACCAGAACGCAGACACTGAGTGCTAGAACCACTTTGGGAAACTGCTGAGCGGTGGTTCTTGATGCTAACCACACACCCACCTAAAACAGCAATTCCATTCTTGTTGATACAGGCAACAGAGATGAATGTGAGCCAGGCGTGGTGGTGCAGGCCTGTAATTCCAGCACCCAGGAGGCCAGCCTGAGGCTACACAGTGAGTACTGAGTACTGAGTACCAGGCCAGTGGTCACATAACAGAAGGCTGTCTCAAAGACAACACAAAAAATAAAACAACAACAAAAGCAAATGAAGACAGAACAAATATTACGGCACGGGGCAGAGAGGGAGAGAAGAAAGGCAGGTCTATGCTGACCAAGAGGCTGGCACAGGAACGCTCATACTACCTTGGCTTCTAGTACTTCAAAATTGCAAATAACCCAACAGCAATCCAAATGGTTACGTACAGTGCAACTATACCATATAACAGAGTATTATTACAAGGAGAAAAAAAAAAGGTTAAATATAGGTGTCTTTTGGTATCCACAAAGGACCAAACCGATAATACCCAAGTCCCTTTTGCCCCATGGCACAATATTTGCAGATAATCTCCACAAGCATCCCAAATGTTTTATTTATTCATTTATCCATCCATCCATCCATCCATCCATTTGCTCAATTTGAGACAGGGCCTAACACAGCCCACACTGGCCACAAACTGGCTGTGTAGATGAGATAACCCTGAACTTGTCATCCTCCTGCCTCCACCACCTAAAACACCACCAGTCAGCTTATGGGGTGGAGGAGTTGGAATCCAGGACTGCCTGCATGCTAGGCAAACAGTCTATTAATTGAGCTACATCCTCAGCTACACTCCATATTAAAACAACTCTAGACAACTTATGGCACAAGATGATGTTTGTATTACGCAAATAGTTGCTATGGTGTCTTGTCTAAGGAATGACTAAGTCTGCATATTCAGTACTGAGGCAGAACTCAAGGGTCCAGAGGGCCCACTGCACTTCAACACAGAGCAAGCAAATGATGTACAGATTCATGTCCCATGAGAGAACAGACACAAAAGGACCATACTGCATGACTCCATTTATTTAAAGATTAAGAATAAACAAAACTTCAAAACTACAAACTGAGCCTGTCAGTGGTGGTGCACACCTTTAATCCCAGCACTTGGGAGGCAGAGGCAGGCAGATCTCTGTGAGTGTGAGGCCAGCCTGGTCTACAGAGTGAATTCCAGGGCCGGCTCCAAAACTACACAGAGAAACCCTGTCTCAAAAAAACGAAAAGAAAACCTACACACAGAAGTCTTGCTCGCTGACCCAGGGCGATGCCTCCCATAGACTAAGAACTCCTCTACCCTCCCAACCTCTCCATCTAGAGACCCAATTTCCCAACTCCTCCCATGGCTACAAAAGGACTGATTCCAGTAATAAGTTCTCCATCCCTAAGATTTCACAGGCGTGGCTCTCCTGGCCTGGCCTGTTTTTAATGGAAAAGATGGCTCAGTGGTTAAAAGCTTGAGTTCTATTCCAAGCACCCACATTGGTGCTCACTGTTGCCTGTAACTCCAGTTCCAGGGGACCCTATCCCTCTTCTGGTCTCCATGGGCACCTGCACACAACCCTCACAAACACACACACACACACACACACACACACACACACACACACACACACACACACAACTTAGAATATTGCTCAAAGTCAAGGATTTGCATGCTCTACAGAATACATATTACACAACTGCATAAAAGGCAGGCAGGCACCTTCTGTATCCCAAACACAACATCTAAGGACCGGCCAGCAGCATGCATGAACGGAATCCACACTAGACCTCACATACTAAGGAAGAACTGACCCAGCACTACTTGGCATACGATCTGGCAAGACATCTGGGAGCCCAGTGGGGTGTGGCTTCTGACCAGAGCCAGGGGTGTGTGCCTTATAAACAGCAAGCAGGATACATGCTTCCTGCCTAGCAAGCTCTCCACTCCCTGTGCCATGATCTGTAGTTCAGAGGAGGGCTCCAGTAGGGAGTCAGAGTCACCAAATCCAGTGTGGTCCTGACTGCAAGTTAGGGTTAGGGTCTCTACACGGGCAGAATGAGCCGTGAGTGGTGACTTCAGTCAGACTAGAGACAAGAGTCTGACTTGAGCGTCATATGAAGAACTCATCTGTCTCCTTCTGCAGGGTGACCCAACCATGTCTGAAGGAGCCAAACAAACCCTTCTTTCCGTGCTCAAAACTGAAAGGTCTTTTCATCTGGGGGAAGAATTGGGGAAAGAAGGTGCCTGTCTTTGCACTACACTAAAGCAATGGCGGTCCTCTGTAGCAAACAGGCCTGTCCGAGACAGGCAGCCTACTGCAGGAGGATGCTCTACTCAAGCCACAACTCAGTGACATAAGCTGGCCCCCTGAGCCCCTCCCACGGGTCAGGCGTGTGTACTGAGGATCCTAGTGTCACGGGACCATAGCCACCTGTGCTGTGTGGCTCTCAGGTCAGATATGCCTGCGACCCTCGGCAATGGCCTCTGGACCTCATAACTCCGGGAAGTGGAGTACTAAAGCCTGATTCTCCCAAAGTGCCAATCGGCTTCCACTTTAGTGCCTGTTCTCCCTGGGCCAACTGAACAGGATCTCAAAAGCATGATTTCTAATGCATGGAAAAAAACCTGTGCAGTGTAACAAAGAGCGCTGATCCGGGGAGATGCCCTCCAAAGGAACAGGGAGAGACTAGCTCCATGAGCATAATGGTGAATGGAAGGAGGGTAAAGGAAGAAAAAGCAGCCGTCATAAAGACAGACACAGTGATGGCACAAACCTAAGGACGTACACAGGAAAACAAGGGCAGCCTGAGACGGGGTCAGAAGAGGAACCCAGACCGCAGGCTGGAGGAAACCAGGCAGTGCATTCATCAACCGAAGAGCATTTTTGGGATCTGGGCACACACTCCCTGCAGGAAAAGCTGGGAGTCCTGCATCGCAGGACAGACTGGGGACAAATGTCCCCTGAGAACTGTCTAATCAAAGTAGGTGAGCTATGCACTGTAAGCCCAAACCCCTGTCCACTCCTAAGGCAGCCGACCCTGAGATAGAACGACAGCCCACTGTTCCCATCCCTCCCCAGAGAGTCTGAGCCATCAAGATGAGCCCAAAGGGTAGGCGGGCAAAGCTGAGGACCCTATCACCCACTGGATCACAGAGCAGCAGGGGCTGGCTTGGTTAACACCAGGGGACCCCGTCCCACACGGTTCTCGTTTTCATCTTGTGTGCTTGTGGGGACAAAGGCTCACGGCTGTCCCATGGCACTTTTCTCTGGCCCGCATTCGCCTTGAGACTCCAAAGACTGTATACCCGAGAACCTCCACAATTAGACAGGGACAAGGCATTAACACCAGCAACAGTGAAAACCAGCTGCAGAGGTGTGGGGCCGGCCGGCCTATCAGCTGGTAACAGCCAGCAAGATACGAATCCATGGTCTTCAGCACTTTCTCATGCCATTTTTCTGGAGAAATGGACCTGAGGCTTAGAGGGGGATCCAGCTGGTTAGAAAGGCCCTTCCTTAGGAGAGCCCTCAGCTGGGTTCTCCCCAGGGGGTGGGGCTCTCCAGCAAAGACAGAAATCGTAACATGCTAGGATGAGCTTCCAATGTCATGTTAGACACCAGTGGTCATCGTTTAACACAGAAACAATTCTCAGTTTGCAAAAGAGTTACCATGTTCTTGCACGCCTCCTTGTTTGATTTACGCTAGTGACAGAACCTAAGATCTCTCACATGCCAGACAGTGCTCCTCTACTGAGTGACAGCTCCAAATCGCCACCTTGCTTTGTACACGCCACTGCTAGGGTACGTCCACTCTGAGGGGTGAAAGAAGGTGACTTATAGCTGCTCAGGTACCTGGTCAGCTTTCACGGTGGGACGTGAAGTTTGCTAGAATCATCATAAACTGTAGAAACACTCTAGAGACCAGACCCCAGCCAAACCTGAATCTCTGTGGTGACGTGGTCTACGCATCTCCTTCCACCCCAACTAGTTCTAACAGTTCCCAGGCTTAGAAGATGGGAAAGGATACGGCACACGTTCAGCTGAGAGGTTGGAGGCTCAGCTCACGCACCCTTGGGTGGCCTCCACCAGCATACACGTCACCACCCACTCAGCAAGCAGATCGCTACTTTCTCCAAGGAGAAAACAACAGCAACACAGGAGAACTGCCTAACCGACTGTGAGCAATATTCCAAGGAATTCAAGAAAATGACGTGTACGATTTGGGTTTGGGTGTTTTTGTTCAGGAAGAAGCGAACCAGTTGTTACCATCCTGTCTCTTTTGAGGTGAAGCTACACCACAACACATCCAAAGATAGCCCGGTGATTGTATGTTTACCAGGAAGTGCTACACCCATGTAACCCATGTGGGTGGGGGGAAGACCATGTACCGAGGGATCATGGCCGCCAAGGCCAGCTCTGGACCTTCTTCTGCCAAGCAAATCAAAGTTGTGGGTACCCAAGGAAGGGAAATATAGCCTGGTGCCACCAAGGTCAGCCTGAGGGTTAGGAGGGACTCTGTCCAGTCCTCTGCCCGGCCAACAGGGCCGCCTGTCAGAGAGACTCCCATCTTCTACTGGATCGGCATGGCTGGCTTTGCCAGTCACCATCAGTTAGGACTGAGTGCTCATTCATGGTCAGGAAGGGATAATGATCAGAGACCTCACCAAGTCCGCAGACTGCCACCAGCACACCTCTGAGAACAAAAGAGCTTTGGGGTACGGCCACGGGTGCTCTCTGCTACAGAAAAGCCTGAGGAGACCTCGCCACAACTTGGTTTCCAGATGAGCAGATTCGGAGACGGCTGGTGACCTGGCAGTCCCAAGGCCATGATGCCAACCGGACAGTCTGGAAGGACGTGACAGGCACTGCTGTGACACAGTAAGGACAGGCCGGCTCCGCAGGTCACCAGCAGCCCAACTGTCCCCTCTGTGCCACGGGGAGCCCAGTGAGGCGGAGTACGGCAGGGAACTCCAAGGGACGTCTGCTGCGGAGGCCCTTCAAGCGGGAGGCCGTAGCACGTCCTCAGCATTGTGGGCACCGACAGGGAAAGAACCTCCCAGCCTTTACACGGAACCACATGAAAAATGTCCCATGGGGCCGAGTGATGCAGGAAGGGCCACAAGTTCAAGGCCCGTCCGGGCAAATTAGAGACCTCGTCTCAAAATACAAAAGCAAGAAGGCTGGGGGTGTAACTCAGCAGTGCTCGCCTGCCTAGCACACACAAGGCCTTCCGTCCAGGCCCGGCACCCCTCCCTCACAGAAAGAACACTGTTGTGACTATTATTTATTTTCCTATATCAACACCTCTCCCTATGGTGATATTTTATTTGTACTGAAATGTGACTTGTATGTTAATAAATAAAGTTGCCCGGGGGGGGGGGGGGGGGGGGCGGGTCAGAGCTATTAGCAAGCCATAGCGAAAGCTGGGCGGTGGTGGTGCACGCCTTTAATCCCAGCACTTGGTAGGCAGAGCCAGGAGGATCTCTGTGAGTTCAAGGACATAGCCAGCATTGGAGACACAGGCCTTTAATCTCAATACCAACCATAGAAGACCTGGAGGTCTGTACAGACAGGTAGTGACGAGGCGGTCATGTGGCTGGGTTTACAACCAATGAGAAGGCAGGACAGAAAGTCTTTATAAAGACAGGCACACAGGAAGTAGGTCTCTTTCAGAGAGGTAGGACCATCGCAAGAGGAAGGGTAAGGTTTTTAGGTCTTAGCTCTGACCTCTTGACTTTCTTCTTTGCATTGGTTCTGTGTTTCTTACTGAATAAGATGGTTACTTCTACATCTCCCTATCCTTTTTTGGGCCAGGGGATGTGGCTTCTTTCAAAAGGCCTTCCTCCTCTTCAAGCAGACAGATCAACGTCTCCTAGGTGCAAAGGATGATGAAGTCTTAGGGCAAGCAATGTCTCTCTCTCTCTAGCTCTTTCCGCATCTGAGGCATGCCCAAGTCTAGGACCAGGCTGTGTGGATGAATCAAGGGAGGCAGCAGGCTGTGTGGACAGTCAAGGGAGGCAGCAGGCCGTGCGGACAGTCAAGGGAGGCAGCAGGCTGTGCGGACAGTCAGGAGAGGCAGCAGGCTGTGTGGACAGTCAGGAGAGGCAGCAGGCTGTGCGGACAGTCAAGGGAGGCAGCAGGCCGTGTGGATAAGTCAAGGGAGGCAGCAGGCCCTGCTCCCACCTTTCCCACCTCAGCTGAGGAGATCAATTGAAGGGAACAAAAGAGCTAGAGCTCGGCTGCCTGCTTCTGGGGGCCTTCCCCCAGACAGAACAATGAGGCTGAGTTTTACGCCATGACATCATCAGCCACCAATCACCACGGATGAGGTGGAGCAGGTTTTGTCTGTGAACAAGAGTCTGCCATTGCCAGGTGGCAAAGGGCAGTGCAGGTGTAAGGCGGGCATTTTCTTTTCCCCGTTTCTGTGTGAAACTGTAGAAGAAAGCTGAGAAGCAGCGGGGAAGAGCTCGCTAAGGGAAAAGAAAATCAGAAACCTAAAATGCCCTGGGTGTGTGTCCCAGGCCATCGGGGAATGTACCTGTCCCCTCCCCCCACTGCCGGCGACAGTGGAGGCCTTTGTTCCAGGAGGCAGCCAGTGACATCTTTCCCAGCGCTCCTTGCCAGGCAAAGAGCCAGCGTTTCAGGAAAGCGTTGGCTACCACTGGGGCTCGTGTGTGCAGGTGTGTTTTCAACAGGGGTTCCAAGCATCGAGGGGGGGGGGGGCGCGGGGGAGGACAAGGAAGAGAATGTAGCCAGTCCACAGATTCGGTTTCCACTGGGGTATGGAGGTTCTTGGGACTTGGCGAATGATTTGCAGCTTACTTTCCTCCAGAAAATACTGGCGATCTTATGAATGAAGCTGTGTGGCCAAGGTTGGAATATGAAAGGGGAGGGCAGCAGGGAGCCAATACTATTTATAAGAGCAAAGCCATGCTGATCCCCGCCCCCCCCACCGCCAAAGAATATTATAAAAGTGGAGGGGGGGGGGGGGAGACAAAGCGACCCACCCTCTGCTCAGCAAAACACTCTATGCGGTCTGCCCAGCAGATATGCAGCCAGACTCCTGGGTATGAAACAGTGACTCTGAAGAGAACAAGCTTTCAAGACATAGGCCCACACTGGCCACCAAAGACCCAGGAGGAAGCCTACAGGGTAAATTCTTTTGATTTTTTTGTTTTGTTTTGTTTGCAGTACTGGAGAACGAACCCAAGGAACATGGAAGTTAGGCAGGTGTTGCACCCTCAGTCCTGAGAACTGCATCGCTAACTGACAGTGGGCTTGTGAGGGAGCAGGGGCACCCCAGTGATTGATGGAGGTGGAGGGGGGCTGGACAAGAACAGGATCCTCCTAACAGCTACACTGCTTATGCTGCTTATACACCTAACAACACTGGGCACTTCGGTGCTCCCCAAACTTTCTACACGCAGTCTGTATGAAACGCCATCAAATAAAAATGTCTCACGCACTGTATTATTCTTTTTTTTAATACATAGCAAGACTAGCTGGTGTGGTAGTCTATACCTGTAGCCCTTCTGGTGCTCAGGAAGCTGAGGCAGGAGAATCGATTCTGAGGTCATCCTGAGCTAAATGAGTTCCCTACCAGCCTGAGCAAGACTGACTCAATACAAACAAACAATGATAAAAATTAGGTTAACAGGAGCAAAATTAAGACAGTATGTAGCTGGGTGTGGTTCGTGGCTTTAATTCCAGCATTTGGGAGGCAGAGGAGGACAGGTCTATGTAGAAAGATCCAGAACAACCAGGGCTACATAATTGAGTCTCTGTCTTAAAAATAAAAAAAAGACAAGGACAATAACTATACAAGCTAACATTTATTCCGGGCTAGACAAAGGTGACAGTGATACCCTTCAGGGCTGGCTGCTGTGGACCGTAATTCTCCACAGCTCCCAAAAGGACAGACCTGGCTCCCTCTCATACTCCTGGCTCAGCAGTTACCTTTTCCCAAGTTGTCTCCCTGCAGGGGAGGCCCCCTCCCCGGCTCAACTGGACTAGCGATGCAGCTAGACTACAGCCCAAGGCTCCTGCCTGAAACCATCCAAGACCTGTGCTCACTGTGCCCCGTCCACCCACGCACATGAAACGCTTGAAGAAGGGACACCTTGGGCTCTGAGCCCAAGCTGAAGTTCACCAGCTGGGGTGGAGCCGCTTCCCTGACAGGCAGGACCGACACCTGCTGTGAGCTCTCTGATCCTTAACCCCTGGGGCCCTGTGAGGTCAACAAGCTCCCCTAAAAGGAAAGGAGAGCCCACATTAAGACCACCCATTCTTACTGACCCCCAGGACACTCCCAAATAAAACAACAGCCGAGTCTCACAAAGAACTGGCACCAGTCCCCGAGGGGCTGTACCCTGAGATTTGGCTGCCCACTGCCCCAAGAGACAGGGTCCTGAGAACTGAAGTCTCCTCCACACCAGCCTGGTGACAGCGGCAGGAGCCCTCCACACCACCAAGAATGCTTCCGCCTAGCCCACCACATCAAAGACCACAAACAAGGCAATTTTTCTGCCCAGAGATGGGAGAAAGAAGGGCTGAGAGAAAAGGGAGGTTATATTTAGCGAGCGGGCCAAGATAAAAGGAATGGGATGAGTCACCCAGGCCAAGCACAGCTCAGGCGCTTAACCATTGCTCAGCACGGGGGTCGGCCCACCAGAAGACAAGGCAGGGCAGAGCAGAGCCAGGGGCAGCCTGCCGAAGAGCAGGACATTCTCAGGTTCTGGGAAAAGACAGACGCACAGAGGGACACAGCAGATGTGAAAGTTAGGAGAGAAAACAGAGAACACGGTATTGGAGGCTGATGGGGTGCAAATCCCTGAAAACAGGTGTCATCTAGCGCTTAGAGAGCCCTCTAGATGCTCAGAAGGCACAGAAAGAACTCTTGCCATTCCAGCCACAGCAGGTCCATTTAACCTTGCTTTAAGCCTGGAAAGGTAGGAAGATCTGACTTTCCTTAGCTCCGTGGGGAAAAACCTCTACTCTTAAATGAGGAGTGGGGAAATGAGGCAGCCAGTAGGTCAACACCTTTCTAGACCATCCAGCACAGTTCGCCCCCAACCCTATGTTCTATAGTACATGGCCCCCTGTGTAGACCCGGGACCCAGGCTGCCCACTCACTGCCCAAAATGCAGCCCAGGGAAATGCTTTCACTTGACCCTAAGAGGCTCCCATGTGCTACAAATGCATGTGTGAAAGATTCAGCAAGGCCTCCAAAGTGCCACACACATGCAGACACACCCACTGCATGCACATGTGGGCACACGCACGGGGACATCACAAACACCTGCATCCCCAGATGACTGGGTAACACACATCCAAAGTCAGCAGACTGTGATACACGGGGCGCACAGTAAAAGCTTACATTTAGGGTGACAGTGGTATTTATTTTACAGGACTCCCAAACACCGTGCACAGAGCTCAGCCATCATGGGAGGTACATGTCTGGTCTGAGGGAGCAGTCCCAGGTTCTCACAGCTGCCTATTTTTAGCCTCTGGTTTTTCCTGCCCTCTTCCCCAGGGAAGGCCCCTCCCTCTGCTCTCTGGTCCACGGCTCACGAGCAGGATCCTGACGCTGAACTGGAAGGTGGGGCTGCAAGAGCCTCAGCCTTGTCTCCCCATGCCTCACACTTCAGAGCGTAGACTGAGAAGCCAGATCAAAAGTAGGGGGAAGAAACACTTTAATTTCTCAAGACAAGTAGCAAGGTGGCTGTAGAGAAGTAGTATGTGAAATGCCTGTTGTCCATCAAGGTTCAGAGCTTGAAATCTGGCCAGCCTCCACCATGGCCCATGATTGATACTGCAGCTTGTACTTTACAGGTGACGTTCTGCCCACCAAGACAGCAGTCACTCAGCAGCCAGGATGGCTGTAATTCCAGCCACATAACAGTGGCGTGCCTCTTTCTA
This sequence comes from Peromyscus californicus insignis, assembly GCF_007827085.1. Taxonomy (NCBI): domain Eukaryota; kingdom Metazoa; phylum Chordata; class Mammalia; order Rodentia; family Cricetidae; genus Peromyscus; species Peromyscus californicus. The sequence goes on from NW_026294584.1 coordinate 136,110,561, forward strand.
TAGCATGGTTCTCTGAGGAGGGAGGAAGCTTGGTGCTGTCTTGCTCTAGACAAGGGGTTCTCAACCTGTGGGTTACGACCCTTCTGGAGGGTGAACTGGTCTTTTCACAGGGCAACGTTGCATATCAGCTATCCAACATATCGGGCGTTTACATTATGACTCACAACGGTAGCAAGATTACAGTTACGAATTAGCAATGGAAATAGTCTTAGGATTGGGGGGTCATCACAACATGAAGAGCTGTATGTATTAAAGGGCTGCAGCATTCCAAAGGCTGAGAAACACTGCTCTAGAATCTTACCATGTGGCACTCCCTTCACTAAAGCTCACAGTTCTACAAACGTACAGCTGTCATGGAATCACCACAGTAGACTGCCGTGGGTCCCGTCATCTTGGCTGTGACAGGTTGACCCGCCACTCTAAAACCTGGAAGTACAGGGGCCTTGATACTCTGAAGAGAACTAGAAGATTTTATCATGACCTAACAGGTTTAGACACAGCAAAGGAGATGGATCCCATGTAAACAATGTGGGTTTTTTTTAAAACCTAAGGCAAAGGAAATGACAGCCAGCCAGTTGGTATAACCATTTGTCTTCAAGCACCACGCAACGCACATGAGAGGTCATCGACATACACGGTCTCTTCTGCCACTGACACCACACTGCTCTCAAGTCATCAATGCGTAACTAGGAGACATCAACTCTCCACTCCTGGTTCTCTGGTCATACCATGTAGATACACGAACCACAGCCCTCTGGGGTGGCCAGTTCCAGCCCATCCTCCTCCTCCACTTGCCACTGAGGTAGAAACTCTTCGATAATTGTCAAGTCCTCCCCTCATCCCCCTCCTGTTCTGGGGTCCAGCATCTAAGAACAAGAGCACCACTTCTGTGCCAGCTCTGGGCAGGGGGTGGGGGGTGAGGGGGTGAGAAGAGGGGGGACTTGCCAAAACACTGAGAGGGGATGGGGCTTGGCAAGGTAGGTGTGTTCTCCCTCAGTGGTCACATTTCAGCTCTCCCAGATCTTCACCCAGCAGCCAGACTGCATTTACTACTACTACCCAGACTACACCCTTCCCCAAGATGTGTGATCATACAGGTCCCGGGACCCTGCTCCCCTGAAGCTTATGACCCATCCTGGAAACTATGAAACAATACATGGAGAGAGATGGAGCATGATGATATCAGAGGCTGCCTCTATTCTGTTCCTTTTATAAAACAGAAGGTATTACAAAGATTAACGAGGTCCAATTAAGATACCTGAAAATATCAGTTATGGCCAAGTGCATGAATACATTCATCAGCTACCACTTACAGAGTACTTATGTGCCAAACACTGCTGCATGATCCTGCATTAGCTCACTTCTGTCTTCAGAATAACACTCTAAATATAGGGCTATCCTCACTTTGAAGGTCAGGAAATGAAATTACAGTTCAGAGAAGACCATTACCTCCCAGGGTCATGATGCATGGAGACTCGGGCTGGCCAGTCCGAGCACCTCTGCCCCTCCCAACGCGGCCTCACTTGGTCAATTCAAATGCAGTGAACTCTCTGCTGCTTCCTGTGAGCACACGCCATTATGTGTCATTCAATTTCTCCTACGCTTCTACAGATTTTTAAAAAAACAAACGGTGATTGCTAATCTGCAGGTATTCATTGGTGCCTGCCCTGTACCAAGGCCATCCTGGATGCAGAGACCCAAAGAAAAGGAAGCTATATAAGAAGAAACTGGGGGGGCTGGAATGATGGCTCAGTGGTTAAGAGCACTGACTGCTCTTCCAGAGGACCCAGGTTCAATTCCCAGCACCCACATGGCAGCTCAGCTGTCTGTAGCTCCAGTTCTAGGGGACCTGGACACCCATGGCAAAACACCAATGTACATAAAATAAAAATAGATAATCTTTGGGGTTGGGGATTTAGCTCAGTGGTAGAGCACTTGCCTAGCAAGCGCAAGGCCCTGGGTTTGGTCCTCAGCTCTGGGGGGGAAAAAAAAAAACAAGAAGAAACTAAAGAAACTTCATTTAACTCAATATAAACCATGGGAAATGAGTAGAGCCCAGGACTGTTGCTGGACGCTCACAATGTGTCCTGCACAGGGCAGTCAGGTTCCAGAGGTCCCAGAGGATGACGCAATGCTCCGTTCTAACAAGCCTGTGGGCTATGCTCCTGTCACAGCCTGCCAAGGGGCTCAAGCACTTCAAACTACTAAGAGGTCCGGAACAGGAAAGACTCGAGTGAATGGGGAAGTTAGGAAGATGAGCAGAACGTAGAGAAGTATGGGGTGGAGTGTCGCTGGGAAGCAAGGAGGGAGGGAAGCACGAAAGCTCATCATCCAGGGCATGGGGAGCAAGTGGGGGTGGGGAGGACGGGGACAAACGATGAAATGTAGTAGAATATTATTTTAAGGTGTGTTACTTTTGTTAACTCTGTGAAGCTGTGTTACTGTGCCTGTCTAAAACACCTGATGGTCTAATAAAGAGTTGAACAGCCAATAGCAAGGCGGGAGAAAGGCTAGGCAGGGCTGGCAGGCAGAGAGAATAAATAGGAGGAGAAATCCGGGAGGAAAAAAGAGATGGAGGAGCGAGAGGAGGAAGGAGCCAGAGAAGGAGCAGGACATCAGCGACCAGCTACCCAGCTACACAACCAGCAATAGAGAAACAAAGAAAGGTAGACAGGAATAGAAAAGAAAAGGCCCAGAGGCAAAAGATAGATGGGATAATTTCAAGTTGAGAAAAGCTGGCAAGAAACTAAGCCAAGCTAGAGCGGGGATTCGTAAGTACTAACAAGCCTCCGTGTGTGAATTTATTTAGGAGCTGGGTGGAAGGCCCCCAACAGAGCCAAAAGAACAACAACAGGGAAGGTGCAAATGCACCCATTGTTACACTGCTCAGTAGAGTTTGGATCTTGGATGTCCATGTGTTGAAGGCTTAGCGGTCACTGATCTATGCAACTATTAGGAGGTGGGACCTGTTGGAATAAGTTAGGTCATTGAAGGCATGTCCTTGAAGAGGATGTTGGGACCTTAGCTCCTTCCCATCTCTGCTTCCCAGCCACCATGAGGAGAGCAGGTTTCTCCTCCTCAGCATTCCCACCATGGTGCATGGTCCCCACAGGCCAAAGGAACACTGTCTTAAGAGAGGGAAATTCAACTACTCCACCACCCAATGGCACAGAGGCTTAAAGCCATGGACTCCACAGACACCTGGCCACCAGCCAGATTGTTCTGTGAGCTATCTGCCCTTACCCCTCACTGCCCACAATGAACAGAAAAGGAAACCCCATCATCAGTTCCACCCTGTGTCAATTCTCCCAGGAAAAAGGCCAGAGCAGTGGCCTCACCTCTAGTGATGCTCTCTCTCGGCTTCCTGGCTGGGCCACTTCCTTCACTGTCTCGGACGGTGGCACTCCCCTTATTCAGCTGGTTCCTCAGCGACAGAAACAGGTGCTCAGACCACTGCAGCCTGCAGTGTGCAGTCTATAAAGCGACAAGGTGGCACCGTGACAGAGCACTGTACTCAGAATCAGAGACAGATCTGAGGCAGGGGCACTGTCACTGAAAAGAGCCTGCCTGCTCCAAATCCAGCTGCACATCTGAACTGGGAACGGAGGTGAGCAATGGGAAGGTCTCAGCAAGCTGCAGAACAGGGGGAACACACAGCAACCCCTCCCCGGGGGTCCCAGATGAGGGTCCACGGTGTCCTCTCACGGCATACACACCTGATACTTACTAATTTCTACTCAACAAGTGGAACACCCCAGCACAGAAAACCTACCTACTTGTCCAAGGCCAGCCTCAAATCCACCCAAGGAAAGAAACAATTGATAAAAGTTGTCATAAAGTCAAATGCTTTTCTGTTATGGTGTAGTTAAGACAGTCATAGTAATTCACTTCTAGAAAATTCGACTGTAACATTTCCTAGGGATGCCCTGCAAGAGTCAAAAAACATAGTACCCAAGAGTTAGGTGACGTGTGATCCCAAAGTAGAGCTGACTGGAAGGCTGGGAGTCCCAGGGTTCCCAGACCCCACAGTTCTGCATGCACCCTGTGATGGGGCTGCAGTCACTCTCTTTCCTGTAAGGGCACGGGACTGGACTTGCTGAGATCCAGCCTTCCACAGACAGCCAATCCCGTCAACCCAGAACAAGCTGCTCTGTGTGGGGAGATGCCCCAGACTCCTGCAGCCCCTCCTTCCCAGACTCTTCCCATGCTGTGCTTTCCTCTAAGACTCACCAAGCCAGCCTCCCTGCCCACAATTATTAGCCCTGCACTTGGGGGCTGTGATGCCAGGTCCCCTCTGATACCCTTGAAACTTAGCAGTCACTGTAAGAGTAGAGAGGTGGATTAGGGGCCAGGAGCGATGCTACATGCTTACAATACTAGCACCTGGAAAAGCTGAGGCAGGAGGATGACCAGTTTCAGGCCAGCATGAACTGTCACAAAAACAAACCAACAAAACCAAAGGCTAGGGAATGGGCTTTAAGGGCTCCACCCTTACCAACAAATTTAATGCCACAGTCACAGAAGGGGTTACCGAGAAGAAACTGGGTTGGACTGGCTTCCTCGGACTGGTACCTCCTGACAGCTTGCCCTTCGGCCACATGATACAGCAGCAAGAAGCCCTGACTGGGTTCCATACTTTGGGACTTCCTGGCCTCCAGAACTGTGCCAGTCTGTGGCATTAAGTATACAGTAGAAAATAAACTGAGACCCAAGACAAGCTGGAGTCCTCCATCTCAAATGTGCCACCCCACCCCACCCCACAGTCTGTTCCAATCTGCTGCAGATCCGGCCTCGGGGCAGAACTAGCCCAATCTGAGGACATTTTGAGGGAAGGACAGGAAAAACGGAAAATGAGGGGAGAAGAGCATAATACACAATGCCCACCAATCAACCAATATTAGGTCACAGAACTAAAGTTTTTGTGGTTTGCTACAGTTATTGAAAAATCTATCACCACTCTGAGTAGCCCAGTGGAGGGCTCGAGAGAGAGCCGGCTGATTAGCGAGAGGTGACTCTGAAGCTCTGGACAGAGTGTGAGCCTTCCTACACATGTGACTTGAGGGGACTTCTTTGTTTTAGTTTGGTTTTTAGAGACAGGGTTTCTCTGTGTAGTTTTGGTGCCTGTCCTGGATCTTGCTCTGTAGACCAGGCTGGTCTCGAATTTATAGAGATCCGCCTGGCTCTGCTTCCCGAGTGCTGGGATTAAAGGCGTGTGCCACCACCGCCCGGCTCTTGGGGGGATTTCTTAACCTATTTTCCCAATGGCAAAAGACAAATCTGAGGGCTGGAGAGATGGCACAGTGGTCAAGAGCACTTCCCGAGGACCCAGGTTCAATTCCCAGCACCCATACATAGAGGCCTGTAACTCCAGTTCCAGATCCAAAACCCTCTTCTGGCCTCTGCAGGTACTTACACACATGGTACACAGACACATATGCTGGCGAAGCATCCATACACATAAAACAAAAATTAAACAAAAACAACCTCAGATGAAGGGAGTAACACGTGAAAAATCTGGGCCAGTGCCTGAAACACAGATAGAGATGACAACCGTGACAATTCCCGTCAATCCCCAATGTCAGAACACCAGTGGCAACATCAAACCTAGAGCTCTCATTCAACAGGCCTCGAACACAGGATGGCAGGAAGTACTCTCCGGGCCCATCCCTTCCTCTGTCCGAGAGTCAAAGGAAAGTACCAGTCTCCAGGCAGCGACTGATCCCAACACCGACAAAAACACATAGCTGACTTTGTCCTCCATCCACAAGGCCCAGGCCCAGCTCCAAATGAAAAGCACCAGCAAGGGAACTTGCTACATACGCCCAAGAACAGCTCACAGCAAGCCCTGGGCCCCTCACCTCGAAAGCCAAATCTGGGGTGCTGGGATGGCCAAGCAGCCCCGTTCTCTTGATGGCTGGTAAACAACCACACCCCACAGGACAGCCCAGGGTGTGCGAGTCGTCCTGATGCTCTCCGGGACAAGTGGACATGGGCAGAGACCCCTACGGAACTGCAGAAAGGCTGTGATATTTATATCAACTATGGGATTAAAACAGTGTGACAGGAGAATCTGGTAATGGGAGGAGGGATTCTCCTGTTCTAGGATGCAAGCTCCATGGGGTAGGAATGCTTGCCTGATTTGCTTACTGCTGTTATCTTTAGCTCTTGACACTGTGCCTGGAACACTTGATTGAATGAGAGAGAGGCAAAACTCCCATATGATTAAAGCCAAAAGCTCTGAGTCAACCAGAAGCGGATTCAGATCTTTTTCTGTAGCTATGTGGAAGCTGTGTGACGGTAATAAACCACTCAGCCTCTCTGGTTCTTCTCGGGATAAATGGCGATGATTTAATCCTCACAGAATGTCTAGCACACGGTAATCTCTGAGAAATGAACACTATGAGCTACTAGCTTTCCCCTGCCAGTGCCTCCAAATTCTCCCTAACTCAGGGTAGAAAAGCCACAATGAAGAATCGAAAGAATCAAGAGCGGCTGCCACTTGCTGGTCTAGCCCAACGCCTATCCACCCAGCATGATGTCAAACACACCAGCCCAACCTCCTCTCCACTCCTGAGGAAACTGGACGGTGTGCCCCAGGTCCCCACTAAGAACCAGCACACACCGACACTCCTGCCCATACCCCAGCATGTCATCTCGCTCAGCCGAGCGTGTCCTAAGTCTCAAGATGGGTGCTCTTTCAGGTCACTCCAGGGCACTGTTCCTGAAGGCAAACCAGAACCCCAAGTTTCTCTTGACAGGTCTATTTCTCTGCACCTCAATGTACTGAGGCAGGGAATGGAAACAGATCTCAGGTTTGGAAGCCCCAGGCTAAGGTCACAGGAGGTTTTCACTGGAGACTGGTAAGGTTGCTGGCTTGCTCACTGAGCAGGTGCACAGCCCATGTTTCCTAAGGCCCAGGGTCCAGGGAAAAGAGTAATTTCAGTTTAGTCATAAATCTGTATTTTAGGCCATTAAATGGTATTTGGAAACAGTTCATGGGCAAAACAGAATAAAAGGAGCATGAAGAGGGGTTCCAGTGTTTTTAGTAATACCTGGTGTGGTGGTGTGAAGGAAAACGGCCCAAAACGGAGTGGCACTATTAGGAGTGTGGGCTTACCGGAGTAGGTGTGACCTTGTTGGAGGAAGTGTGTCACAGTGGAGGAAGGCTTTGAGGTCTCACATAGCTCAAGCCATGCCCAGTGAAAGAGACCACTTCCTGTTGTCTATGGGTCAAGAAGTAAGAACTCTCAGCTCCTTTTCCAGCAACATGTCGACCAGCATGCTGCCATGCTTCCCACCATGGCAATAATGGACTAAACCTCTAAACTGTAATGGAGCCACCCCAATGCAATGTCTTCCTTTATAAGAGCTGACATCGTCCTGGTGTCTTTACAGCAATAGAAACCCTGACTAAGACAGAAATTGGTACCAGGACTGGGGTATTGCTGTGATAGGCCTGCCCATGTTTTTGTTTGGATTTTGGTACTTTGGGCTGGGAAAGCAGTGGAACGCTTTAAGCACTGTTTAATGGGCCATACTAGTAGGAGCATGGAAGACAGTGGTGCTGAGAATGAGTTGAACTGGCTCAAGAGGTTTCAGAGGTGAAGAATTTTAGTATGGTGCCTAGAGATCATTCATATGATATTTTGGTGAAGAAAGTGACTGCTTTTTGCCCAAAGAGTCTGCCTGAGGCTAAAGTGAAGAGATTGGATTAATTCCATTGGCAGAGGAAATCTCAAAACAACCTAGTACTGACTCTGTTGTGTGCTTACTAGTGTTCATGCTCATAGATTTATAATGAAAAGGAGGAGAAAGCTGAGGAGGAAAAGAGCACCAGGAAGTGGAATGGAGCTAAGTCCTATGTTCCAGGAGATAAACAGATTAAGAAATGGACTAAAGGGAATAGTGACCTCAGGGTAAGATCCCAAAACAGCCTAGTATTGACTCTGTTGTGTGGTTATTACTGGTCACTCTTATACAGATTTATAATGAAAAGGAGCAGGAAAAGGTAAAATTTGAAGAGAAAAGGAGCAGCAGAAAGTGGAATCGAGCTGGAGATAAACAGATTAAGAAATGGAATAAAGGGAGTGATGACCTCAGGGCAAGATCCCACCCAGCTAAATTTCCAACTTGTGAAAAGGAATTAAAGAAAAGCTTAGAGCTAGGTGTGATGGTGCACTCTTTTAATCCCAGCACTGGGAACGCAGAGGCTGGCAGATCTCTGAGTTTGAAGCCAGCCTGGTCTATGGTGTGAGTTCCAAGACAGCCAAGCTTAGGCAGTGATGGTAACCACTGAAAACAGAGAGTTGGTAAAGATGTCATTGAACAAGGGGGCCATGTTCCAGCTCCAGTAAGCAACCGAACTTGGCAACTTCATCCACATGGTTCTGGAGTTAAGGATTGAAGGAAGGGGTTATGGAATTTGCCTCCACAACTAAGGAAAGCCACTGAGGCCAGACGTGTGTCAGGGATGTCCCTGAATGGAGGCCTAGTAGAGAGGCCATTGCATGAAGCTGTGAGTTGAAGCCTGGATTGCCTTGGAGTCCCCAAGATATTAGAGATGCCAGAGCCATGGAACACCTGCCAAGGAGAGCTGCTAACAGGGAGTGGAACCAGCCCAAGAGAAAGAAGTGTGTTTCAGTCAACAAAGCTGAATGGAGTTGGAGATCTGAAGAGCACTTTGACATCAGACATGGAGATGCAATTTGGAGTTTGCCCAGCTGGTTTTTGGTCTTGCTTTGGTCCAGTATTTCCTCACTGTGCTCCCTTCCCTGTGTTTTGGAATGGTAATGTATATCCTGTGCCATTATACATTGGAAGTATGTGATCTGCTTTTTGATTTTGATTTTACAGGGGATTACAGTTAAGGGATTGTATGAATCTCAGCAGAGACTTTGAACTTTTAAGTAAGTTTGAGACTGTTAAAGACTATGGGGACTTGTTGGACTGAATGCATTTTTGCATTATGATATAGCTACAAGTCTTTGGGGGCCAGGGAGTGGAATATGGTAATTTGAAAGAAAATGGCTGTAGCATGAATCTTAAAAGTTCTTATTAATAAAATCAAACCTGGAGCCAGGTATTGTGGTGAACTGGAAGACCAGAGAGACAGAACAAGCCACAGCTAACCTTACCTGGCCAACTTCTCAGGTCGTCTTGTTTCCTCAGACTGGAAGCTTCTGTGTCCTCATCCCAATGGCTCTCAGCTGAACTGTGCTGTTAGAAGCCTGAAAGCTTAACCAGCCAAATGCTTCTAGTTTCTGGTCCTCACGCCTTATATATCTTTCTGCCTTCTACCATCACTCCCTGGGATCAAAGGCTCGCTTTCTGGGATTAAAGGCATGTGTCACCATGCCTGGCCGTTTCCAATGTGGCCTTGAACTCACAGAGATCCAGAGGGATTTCTACTTCTGGAGTGCTAGAATTAAAGGTGTGAGTGCCACCATTTTCTAGCCTTTGTATCTAGTGGCTGTTCTGTCTCTGACCCCAGATAAGTTTATTAGGGTGCACAATATTTTGGGGAACACAATACCACCACAAATGGCCCCTAAAGGGAGTGGTACTATTAGGAGGTGTGGTCTTGTTGGAGGAAGTGTGTCACTATGGAGGCGGGCTTTGAGGTTTCATATATGCTCAAGACATGGCCAGTGTCCCAGACCACTTCCTGTTGCCTGTGGGTCAAGATGTAAGAACTCTCAGCTCCTTCTCCAGCACCATGTCTGCCTGCACGCTGCCATGCTTCCCACCATGATAAGTGAGCCACCCCAATGCAATGTTCTCCTTTATAAGAGCTGTCATGGCCATGGTGTGTCTTCATGGCAACAGAAACCCTACCTAAGACACCTGTTCTCACAGATCACAGTACAGCTGTAGAAGTGACAGAGGGACATTGTCATTGCTGGCCAGGGAGACCCCACCTACAGTTTCCAACTTACCTTTGCAAGGGAGGAGGACAAAGGAGAAGGGTGAGGCCAGCCAGCCTCAGTGGGTCTGCACTGACCTACACCTTGGTCCTTTCCAGGTCCCCAGGACACAGGGAAGGAGAACTGGATTCCCACAGGGCAGGAAGTGACAATGTTCAACACTCCAACCCCAGCAAGGAAGCAAGCACTACAGGAGAACTCCAGCTAGCAACTTGCTCAGTTATAAAATGGCATTTCCCAGCCTTCCTTGAGGCTAACGTGACTGTTGCACAGATACTGGCTATGAGACAGAAGATGTGGGTGTACCTTCCAGAAAGATCCTTTAAAGATGTGAACCATCCACATCCCCCAGAGAAATCTGTTTCCTGCTATGGTTCGAACTTGGGACACAGAAGCTCATGAGCCTTGAGGCAGAGCCATCAGGGGGTAACTGAGGCTAGATAAGCCCAAGTGCTTGGTGTCACCATGGTGGCATTAGTGACTTCATAGTTATGACAGGGCAGGAAGCTGTCACCAGATGCTGAGATAATACCAATGCCACTTCTAGGGTTCTTGGCTTCCAGAAACATGAACCAAAATTAAAACAGACAGGAAAAAAAAAAAAAAACAACTTTTTTTTTTGGGGGGGGAGGTCTCATGTAGCCCAGGCTAGCCTTGATCTTGCTGTGTAGCAGAAGCTAACCTTGAACTCCTGATTCTCGGCTGTACACCACCACAAGCAGTTTTCAACTTCTACTCTTTATAAAGTACAGAAAATGGACTAGACATCTGTCTTCTGTTTTCCTGGAAGACAGAAATAAGACAGCTGGAGATCCAGCAGCCACACCTGACCATAAGGTAACCTGACACTTCTGGTCCCAAAGGATCTAGGTGAGGGGTACTCAGTCTGCGGGGCAGTACCGCGGCCTACCTTCTGCGGTCATCTCCTGCAGAAAAGCCAGGAAGCTCCTCCAGCCTAACTCCCGAACTCAGCAGCTGAGACTCCACCCAGCCAAGGTTACTTTAGGGTCTCGGGCCATGCGGTCCATACATTGTTCCTTAAAAGGCAATGCTCTCAAACAAAGATCGAGCTGAACTCACTCCTAGGAGACAATGACGGCAATAACTGGGAGCTATTACACAAGGGAGAAAAGCAGGCTGAGCCCCAGCCTGGCTGTCTTCTTCTCCAGTGAGTCTCAGCCGCCTCAGCCTCACCCACATTCTGCTGAAGCTGGAACACGTCCCCTTCTTTAATGCAAAAAACGGAGGGGAACTCTGGCCAAGCATTGGAGGAGCGGGCCACAGCACAAACACACAGCGGCCAGCAGGCGTGACTGACCCCAAGGTGGGCACACGAGGGGCACGTGCCAAGGTAGCTGTCTGCTAGTGGAGGAGGGGGCAGCAAAGAATCAGAGAGGTCAAGGCAGGAGCGTGGCTCTATGACAGAGTACTTGCCTAGAGTGTGTGAGGCCCTGAGTTCACCCCACCACCTTATCATCACCCTGGGAGGATAGGTTAAGGAAATAAACGCCGGCAACTGTGTGTGAACAGGATCCTTCCGGAACAGGAAACTAAAGATAAATAAAGGGAGAGAAAACCTAAAGAGAGATGAAAAGAAGAGACTATTCGGATGTAACAGGCCCTCGGGGAGCAAGGCCCGGGGTTAGCCAAGGAAGCTGCGTCCTCCCATCTTTCCTCCACTCTCTCCTGGAGAAGCAGAAGGAAAACAAGGGCAGTGAACAGATGCTTCGGGTTCAAATGTGTGTTCCGGCCTGGGGCTGTGGAAGGGGACACTGCAGCAGGACGGGTCTCTTCAGTCCCTTCCTGCCTGCTGCTGCAATCTACTCCTCCCGGCAGTCCTCAGCCCTCCATCTCCAACACTGCTCGTTGCCACTAGACAGTGAGCGCCTCTGTGTGTGTAAGTGTATATACACGTGTGTGTGTGTGTGTGTGTGTGTGTGTGTGTGTGTGTGCGCGCGCGCGTGCGCATGCGCGCGCGCTCCGCCTCTGTATAGGTATGTGTATATATGTGTGTGTGTGTGCGCGCGCAGGCAGGCATGCTCCAGGGCCTAGGATGTGATCAACACAGAGTCAACAAAAGCAGCTAACAGGGGTGTGTACATGGCCCAGCAGTAGAGAGCATTTGCTACACAAGCATGAGGTTGTAAGTTCAAATCTCTAGCTGGGCATGACCAAACACATCCAGCAACCCCACACAGGGCAGGGTGGGGTGGACTGGAGGGGCACAGACAGAAAGATTGCTGGGACTTGCTGGCTACCAGCCACGCTCCAGGTGCAGTGAAAGACCCTGTCTCGAGAGAATGAGGCAGAGAGTGAGAGAACACAACACCCCACGGCCCCCTCTGGCCTCCACATACCCACACCTGTGTGCATACATCATACAGCACACGATAAAGGACTCAACGAACATTAGCTGTCCACCTCCTCAGTGGCACGTGTTAGGGGCAGAACAGCGGACGCCCTGTCGCCCTGGAGCTTCGGCTCTCAGGAGCTGAGACGCACATAAGCACACCCAGGACCTAGTGAGAAGTGCACACGCACACGCACATGCTGTGGAGGGGGGCAAGGCGAGGGCCGAAAAGTAGTGCCAGGACACAGAGGAATGAGGAGGCAAGCTATGGGTCCACCAGGACAAGGGACAGTGTGTCCCCCACAGGTAATGGGGTTGGTGAGAAGGGCAGCCAGGCTGGGAGGGCTCAGGGCTCCACGGATGCGTTAGCTTTTATCCAGTACAGAGGACTCCCTGCAGAGGGCCATGGGCAGAATAAAGACAGCAGGAGGTGGCTTTGTGGGCAGGTGGATCAGAGCTCGGCCAAACCCAGGGGCCTGACTGCATGAAGAAGCCAAGGTGGAAAGAGCGTGGGGGTGGAGCAGACAGGGGCTGTGTGGGACAGGATAGGAGGTGTGACTGGGAGACAGGCATGGCCCTGACAGTCTTGCTGTGAGAATGTACCAGAAAGGAAGGGCTAAACTAACTGCACACAAGCATCTCTTCCTACTGGGGCTGGCGAGAGGTGAGAACGGGCTGGCCAGCCCTGGCACTCCCAGGGCATGGGGGAGTAGGTCAGTCCCGGGTAAGCAGGGCAGTCATCCTTGGCAGAGGTCCTTCTCCATGTGGAACAGGCCCAGACAGCCTCTCACTCACTACTCTTGTTCCCTGTCTCCCGACATGGCTGCTAACTCCAAATCTATCCCTCATCTGACTGAACCAAGACAACTAGCCAGACATGGGAGCTCACACCTTTAATCCCAGCACTGGGGAGGCAGAGGCAGGCAGATCTCTGAGTTTGAGGCCGGAGCTCTAAAGGTGAATGAATGCCTCTTCTCAGCACACAGCCCATTCCTGCAACCCCTCCCCCCAATATGGGCACCTGGGTGCTCCTGAAGGAGGCAAGCATGCCTCCACATAACAGGAGCAGCAGACAGGGAGGAGAAAACAAGCTGGAAGGTCTGTGCCCTCGCCACACTCAGCTCTGCCAGTCACCTCTGAACTGGTGGCTCGGACCACACCATCCTACTGCACCCACAACCTGGCCGGTCCTCACTATCCTCCACAGGGCAAAGGGAGCCAGCATCACTGGTCACCCAAAGATGCACCGCTCAGATCCACACAAGCCTGTTCGTGAACATTCCAACTGAGACCAACTAGAAGACCTACAGGAACAGGAACAAGTCCTTCCCCACTGACTACAGGAGTGAGTGGCAAGTCTGTCAACCGTGTGTCTGCCTCCGCTCCGTGCTCAGTGTAAAACAGCCCCCAACGACACACACAGAGAGTGAGGCACCACTCCCAACCAAGGAGAAGATTAGCCTAAGTGCTGCAGCACAGCAGCGGCACCCTTCTGAGCGCTGCGCCAACGGCGTGCCAAGTGAGTCAGGACCCCGAGGCCAGGACAGAACAGCTCACACACAGGCAAGGGACAGGGAAGTGGTTCCCGCTGGGCTGGGGAGGGCAGGGCAGTGGTTCCCACAGAGCCAGGGAGGACAGTGGCACAGCAGCATGGCCAGAGCCAGGCGAAGAGGATGTTGCCCAGGAACATGGAACCCAGCAGGTGTGAGCATGGAATGAAGGTGGACCGGATTAAAACCTCAGCACGGGGAAGGCAAGGTTAAAAAGGGAATACCATCAACCAGGCGTCGCGGTGCACGCCTTTAATTCCAGCACTTGGGAGGCAGAGGCAGGCGGATCTCTATGAATTAGGGGTCAGCCTGGTCTTTATAGTGAGTTTCAGCACAGCCAGGGCTATGTAGACAGACTCTGTCTCAAAAAAACGGAGGGGGGACCACCTAACAAATTCTGAGCACCAATTCTGGTAGACCTAGTTTAGGGTACCGGGAACAAGCAGTTTCCAAAGACATTCTGAAAGAACTAAGAGTGGATTTGGCGGCACAGGGCACACCACACAGCTGCACTCAGTCACATCTTCAGCCTGGCTCAGGGAGCAGAAAAGCAAGTGCGCGCGCACACACACACACACACACACACACACACACACACACACACACACTATTCTCTAGCTAATGCATTATCCATGACATTCCCAAGAGCACCAGGTTTAGATAAGACCCTGCTGGGGACACCAGCACGCGGGAAGGCAGCTGAGATGTCAGTGACATCATCTCGCTCTCCTACACTTCAGACAAACATAGGAAGCTCAGGCAACCCTTACCTCCCCCAGCAATACGGCGGAGTGACTGTTACTATGTGTTGGGCCTATTTTACCTATTCCTTACCCTGCCATGGCGTTAGCCTTCCTTCGCTGTGACAGAAGACTTGAGAAAGTCGACCTAAGGGAAGGAAACACTTCTTTAGCTCACGGTTTCCAAGGTTTGCACGTACAATCACTTGGCCCCATCACTGGGCCTGTGGTGCTTCAAGACATCACAGCTTTAGTGTGAGGTAGATGAAATAAATCCATTGACCTCATGGCAGCCAGAAAGCAAAGGGACCCAGCGTGCCCCCAGTGACCTAATTTCCTACAACTAGAACTGACACCCTGTCTCCAGGTTACACAACCTTCCAATAGTGCCTCAAGCCAGTGATGAAGCCTTCTGACACTGGGAGGGGGGTGCCTTGGGGTGACACTCAAAATCCAAATTGTCATACATGTCCAGGCACTGGCCTCCCTCTCTGGGAACCCAAGCAATGAGGACAACAAGCAAACCTCAGACACCCCAAGGCGCTCAGGTAAAACTGCCCACTCACCTGGGCCCACAAACCTCTACAGTGCAGTGCAGACCACCGTCATCCCAGGGTTGGTGCCTGGGGAAAGCCAGGCCTCACTGAGAGGCCGGAAAGCCATCTCCACGCCATTCACCTAAACCCAGACCCAAGTAAAACACTTTAGAGGCAGTGTGCTCTTGACTTCAGATGAGGGCCTCTTAACCAACCAGGCCAACAGCTCAGGCTCATACAGGCACAAGGTTCCTGGGGACATATTTTAAGGGCACGCTCCCCACTCTACTGTATTTATAATATACAATTGAAATCCTGAGACTCTGTTTACACACTTCTGGCCAAGGGAGGTGAGCCAGCTCCCCAATCCCAGGCCACATCTACTGAAGCAGAGTAAACGAAGTGGCATCATTACTCCTGGGGCTGGATTCTGTGTCTCACAAGGACAAAGCTGGGGACATCACCCACCTCAGCCTCTCCCCGCTTCAGCTCAAGCAGGAAGTCCTGTGATGGCAAAGCCGTGAAAGGCAGCTTGCTGTATGGGGCTGTCACTCTGTCCCTCAGCAGCCCCCTCCCATCAGGTCCTTTGCATGGCGATTTCGTCTCCATGACACTCTGGGTAGGCATGAGCCCCTAAGCCAGTCTTGCAGTCATTTCTAACAGCTGCCAACCGAAGGCGTCACTCACTACACAGGACACCACGGCTAGCACCAGGTCACCACAAGACCATCTGCCCTGGTAACTAGTGGATGTGTCTGGGTTACCTACATGTTTGGGTTTTGCTCACTGTCTCCACACAAGGCACATGTCCACACTCACTACCAGCCATGGCTGAGTGGGAGAGGGTGTCAACTGGATCAGCTCAACGGAACTCTGACTCTCTGTGAGGTGACACCTCCTGAACCTATGCCAGCTGTCACGCGTCGCTATGTACACAGGACGATCCCAGACAACAGGCTGTGTGAGTGGGACCGTGCTTCACAGATAAGCTGTTCCTTCACCGAACGGCAGCCACTGAAGAGCAGCTGGTTCCTAGTCTGAGCCAGTCCTCAGAAAGTAACTCTCACTTCATCTACAAAGGACAAGGTTCAACGACTTGCGTTTCATTAAAAAAAAAAAAAAAGAATTGCTCTACACAGATGAATTCCAGACTCAGAGGCCTTTGGAAAGAGCGGCCATGGGCTCTGGCTTTGGCTGCGGAGCCTGAGGATAACAGCCCGGCTGAAAGTGGCCAGCCTAGACAGGGTAAGACAGAAGTCAACAGCCTAGAGAAGACCCGCCATAGCCAGCAAGCAGCCGGGGGAGGCTCAGTGTGGGTGTGCATCCTCTACAAGTCCAGCAGCGGGCCTGTGCCCACATCCTGGGGCAGGGCACCCGGTGACGGAGATCTCTCACCTTGTGCCTGAGAGATGATGGATTGTCTGACTCTGCTTTTTAGAGACAGGCTCTCCTCACATAGCCCACGTGGGCCTCAACTGCCTAACCTGAGACCCTTGGAGGTGGGGGTTATGAGACAGGCCCAGCACATCTGGCTTAGGTATGGCATCAAGGATTTCCATAATACCTTGTTTGTTTGTTTGAAGACAAGGGCTCACTGTGTAGCCATGGTTGGCCTGGAACTCACTATGTAGATCAGGCTGGCCAAGAACTCACAGAGACCTTCCTGCCTCTGCCTCAGGGAGTACTGGAATTAAAGGCATGCAACACCATGCCCAGAAATACCCGGGATTTTTTTAAGATCCTGGAATTAGCACAATGTCAACATCAGAAGAAGTGCTCTAGGCAAGTCACTTCTACCTGACTCTGGGGCAGTTTCCTGCTACATGTGGGGGGTGCCATGCCTACTCTCCTGTCCCTAAATACGAGGATGGTGCAGATTGTGTAGGTACCAGTGGCACCTACAACAGCCGGTGTCGAGGCAGACACGGTAGTGCTTATAGTCTCAGCTCTCCATCTCAGCCCTCAGGAGGTGGAGATAGAAGGACCAGGAGTTCAAGGTCATCTTCAGCTATGAAGCTAGCGTGGGGCCAGCCTGGGTTACATGAGACCCTCTCTACACAAAACAAAACTTTAAAAAGCACCGGTCATTTAAAAATCACTTATTACACGTGACGGGCATTAAGAAGCATGTGTGTGTCCCAGCCCATTGGGCCTTTACAAAATACCGACAGTGAGGGGCAATTGCCAGCATGGTTCTACAGAAAAGGAGAGACAGAGAGATCCAGCAACCTGCCCCAAGTCACACAGGGGTGAGCCAGCTGGAACCTGACCCCGGGAAGTCTAGGACCAATACACTAAATAGCCTTCTGTAATTATGTCTATCTTCATCCAGAAACCGCGGAATGAGCAGTTACAGTTGTCTGCAAATTACAGATGAGAAGAAAGTAGCAAGCTGATTTTGTCCAGCTAGGCAGCTTCAGAGCCAGGAGTCCAGCAAGCCGCCTGACCTCTGCAGTCTGCGCTTTCTCAATCGGCCAGTGTGGGACTCCTGTCCAGAGGAGGGGACACCGCCTCCCCAAGGAGGACAGGGTGAAGGGTGAACTAGATGCCATGAGCATGCTCCCTGCAGTCTGCCTCCCACACAGGAGGCTCGTCCCGACCCCAGCTCCTCAAAGATCTGTCTGACACAATGCTCTAACTCCAATTCTCAATGTCCCCCACCTTCCCTAAGACACTCTGCTCCCCAGTTTGACTAGCCCAGGGAAGTAGGAAGGTCAGGAGATATTTGTAAAAACTAGAAGAGAAAGAAGAATGAGTTGAACAGGAAAAATCCCCCAGTGGAATGAGGAAGCAGGGCCTGAGACATGATCCAGCACTGTGACTACTAGGCACTGCCACACACGGCACTCGGGGGACTTTACTCTTCGAGGAAAAGGTCACACTGTAGGGTTCGCAACCCACCGTGCAGGGAAGACAGGCATAACCACAATGGAATACAGCCTTTTTTGGCAGAAGAACTTCTTTTCGCCATCAGCAATTTCTTATCTTTCTGGGACAGACAGCTATTCCTTACAGCCCGCTGACTGGAGGACTGCCCAACACTCAAGAGCGACTACGAGCCCAACCTTTCCCCATGGGCTGCGAGTCTGTTACTCACAACAGCGTTTCTACACACTGAGGAGAGCGGCGCGCACATGTTTAGGACACCGTTCACACAAGCCGTAACACATGATGACCCTGCCCTGTAGACCCCCAGGCCAATCCCCTGCATACACACAAGCACACTAACCACCCACAGCATGAGAAGGCCCAGAACAGACAGACACCTCTTGACAACAGTTCCAAACAGACAGACAGGGGGACAGTGAGATGGCTCAGTGAGTATGGCCCATGCTGTCAACCCTGACAAGCTGAGTTTGATCCCTAGGACCTACATAGTTGAAGGAGAAAGCTCAGTCCCAAACATATATATACATATATATATATATGTATATATATGTATGTATATGTGTGTGTGTGTGTGTATATATATATATATGCTACACAACAGGCTTCCACTAGTTAGAATCACTTAATAATCTTAACTGAAACTTAGAAAAATTTTAAATGCTTGTAAAAATTAGCAGAATGGGCCGAGGCTGTGGCTCAGTGGTTAAGCACTTGCTCAGCACAGGCCAGGCCCTGAGTTCCAGCCCAGTGTCACAGCTAACAATAAATAAATCAAAGTTTCACAGGAGGAAATTTGAGGAGACCCTGAAGGTTAGGTACGGCCAAGTTCAGCCGAGGGTAGAGGAAAGGAAGAGAACAGAGAATCAAAATAAGCGAAGAGAAACAGGGTAGCAAGCCCAGACCCAGACACCGAGGTTCTCTGTGAGGAACAGTGAGCGGAGAGGAAGTGACCTTGGTGACCTTGGCCTGAAGTCTGGACCTGTGTGTGTCACTGAAAGAACAGAGTTCTCGGGGGCAAAGGGCAGGGAAGCCAGGAGACTCTGCAGAATTGTGGAGGCTCCGGAGTGCTGCAGCTCCATATCCAGGTCAGACAAACCCACCGGTCCTCGAAGTGAAAGGGATGGAGGTGGGTGCAATCTGTGCTGGGGTGTCTTTGCAGCAGCCGCCAGGCCTGCGTGCCATCCCCAGCACCACAAGAACGGCCAGCGGCATAAGTGATATTAGCGTTGGAACCTGATACTTCTTAAGAAGCGAAAAGTAAAACTAAGGGCAAATAGGATGCTCCGACACTGTAAGAAAATGGACACAGTTCCAACCACAGAGACTTCCTTATGGAACCCTCAAAAGGACCTCTAGCCAGTGGGAGCTGGGGAGCAGGGAAGACACCCCAGGGTGACTCCACAGCTGGTTAAGGGCTCACTGGAAAAGTGGATGGAGAAAGAGGCTTGGTATACACCTCTGGAACTCAGAACTCTGGCACCCACACCTGGTTCCTGGTCAGCAAGTGAGGAGGGAATTGCTAAAGGAAGCCTCATCAGCCCCTCCCCAGGCTGACGTGGGTGTGGACAGCTCTGAGAACGCAGGAATACACAGGAGACCTCAGAAGGGGAGGTCCCAGACAGACACTTCTGGGAGATGCTGTCTGCAACCTGGTGGCCCTGCACATGCAGGACCTGGGTCGGAGGCCTGGGTTCAGAGGTCCTGAGCCAGAAGGGATGGGGAGGACACCGCATTTCCTTTCGGCATTTTTGGCAGCATGGCGGCAGGAGGCAAACAGGGCGGAGTGAACCCAGGAAAGTCTGATTAGTGATTCAGCGCCGGCCACACAGAGCTTCTTCCCACCTTCACAGACATGACTTCACCAAGCCCTCGGGTTCTTTCCTGACAGGTTCTCACAGGCAGGTCACAGGGAGTAGAGAGGAAGGCTAAGCCCAGGAGCAGCCTTCAGGAGACCAGAGAGGCACATGGCAGCCGACCGGAGAGCACAGAGGAGGCGCTGGGCTGACTTCTCTCCGCTCTGCCAGAAACCCAGGCTGTCTCTCACAAATGACTCTGTGAGTTTAGGAAAAAGTGAGTGTCCCAAAAGTGAGTCCCAAAACAAGTGTCTAGGATTCCACAGGCCAGACTCACAATCTGCCTCGCCCTCCTTGTGGATGAAGAACTCTAACTGCCTCAAATCACTCTTAGACAAGCCAAAAACAGACAAAGGAAGGGGGAAGTGGGGGTGGGGGGAGAGCCTTAGATGGATGAATTTTATCTCTAGGGGCACCTCAGGTGATCCCTCAAAGCCTACATGTGCCAGGTCAACTACAGCAGCAGAATGAAACTGCTGTTCTACACTTCTCTGTGTGTCTTACAGAAAGTGTCCGTGTTCGGCACCCACTGAATCCACTGGGTATCAGGCACTGTGCTGGATCTGAGCACACACAGGGAACAAAAGTCTTACATCCAGAAAGGGAGGTACAGGGGGGAGCAGTCAGTTTAAAAATGCCCTTCCCCGTCAGCAGAGTTCATACTGTGTGCCCTGACATGGTCTGTGAGGAACAGACCAACAAACACTGAGGAACGGGTTGGGAGGGTCCTCCTTGGCGCAGGTGCAGAAGGAAGGTCTTGGTCACAGAAGTGCTGCTTTACCTGACATGACGGAGCTACGCTGGGTGAAGGCAGAAACTTGAGTTTCCTGGAACAAAGGCCAGTGGGTTTAGAGTTCAGTGCCAAGGACAGCAGAGCAGGTGAGGCTACGTGAGGCCAGGCCGGACATCTCAAAGATTTGGATACAAACACTTGTTTTCTTAAGAGCTCCAAAAGTCACCTTCTTCCTTGAGACACGAATACATGCTTGCTGAGCATAGTGGCAGGCACCCATCATCCCAACACTTAGAAGGCCAAGGCTAGAGAACTGCTTGAACCAGGAGTTCCAGGCCGGCCTGGGTAAAATCACGAGACCCCCCATCTCCAGGGAGGACAGAGGAGAGGAGGGAAGCGAGGAAAAGAAAAAAGAAAAGAAAAGGCTGAGCACAGTGGCACACACCTCTGATTCCAGCATTCAGGAGGTTGAGACAGGAGGATATGAAGTTCAAAGCCAGCTGAGGCTACATGAGCCCCTATCTCAAAACAAAACAAGAGAGTGAGAAGACAAGACATGTTTAACTCAGCACATTAAATAGAAACTGACAGCCGGGCAGTGGTGGCGCACGCCTTTAATCCCAGCACTTGGGAGGCAGAGGCAGGTGGATCTCTGTGAGTTCAAGGCCAGCCTGGTCTACAGAGTGAGTTCCAGGACAGCCAGGGTTGTTACACAGAGAAACCCTGTCTCAAACAAATACACACACACACACACACACACACACACACACACACACACACACACTGATGAATGACTACTTAACACGTAAACCGATGGCTAAAACTGTTAGCCTTTAAAAAAACATATCCGGAAGCTACACCTGACTCCATCCGAACGGTGCAGCTCACTGGAAACGGTAACTTGGAGGCAAGATGTGTCAAGACGCTCCACAGAGAGGGTGGGACCCAAGCGGAAACTGAAGTCTGGAGAGAATTCACTGAGCCAGCCGGGTGGCCTGCTCCAGGCGCACCGCAGGCACACAGGGCAGGGCCAGCGAGCACAGAGACTGTGAGAACATGTGCTCCCGGGAGCACACCGTGGGAGCACACCATGGGAGCACGGCGAGCCCACCCTAAACGCACAGTACCCAGGCCGTCGTGAGCTCCAGGGAGGCCCACCCTTCCCAAAGGTCTCATTAAGAGACCAGAAGTGTCAGCTAGGCAATCCAAGGCCCTGGGCTGGAGTCCCAGCAGACACATTTCAGGAAGAAAGTGGGTAAGACTGTCTGCCACAAGAGGAGGAGGAGGAGCAGCAGACAGCTATGACTTGCTGAGATTTTAAAAAAAAAGGGGGGGGGAGGGGAGAGAGATGCCAAAGAGAAGGGAGAGAGGGGGAGGGGAGCCCAAGTTGTTTCAGCATTATGCAAGCAAAATTCCAGGCATAAGCCAGGAAATTCAAAGGTCATGGTTCCCACAGCAACAGGAACCTGACCCGTCCGCATATGTAGCCTTTGGCAGTGCCAGGACCAAGGCAACCTATCATGCCGATGCTCACCGAGCAGCTCCCGCCAGCCCCACATACCTGCCGCAGGGCACCCCCACTAAGTCAGCACATGCCCAGCAGACCACACCCTGCTGCGTGAAGCTCACCTGGTGCCCAGGCCAGACTGCACCAAGCCCACGACAGGCTTGGCAGCCCCGATTCTCCTTGGCAGACCCTGCTGCTCCTGCCTCCACCCACACCTGCCCGCTACGGGTTTTTAATCTTAGCTCCCTGTGGGGTGTATAACCACGGCTTATCCAACTGGCTTGGTACAAGAGGGAGCAGGGAAATGTGTGTCGGGGGAGGGGGGGAGTAAAGGTTATCGACACTCCCTCCTCTCCCATCTGGTAGTGTCCCAGGGCTCGTCAAGCATCACCACATGGAGAAACTGGGAAGTGGCAGGGGTAAATGTTGTACTTCAAAGGATGCCATCAAAGACTCGAAAAGAGGGCTGCGAGATGGCTCAGCGTAAGCATAGGAGCTTGCCGCTAAGCCTGGCAACATGAGTGGATCTTCAGAACCCACAGAGTAGACGGAGAGAACTTCCCTAAGATGTCCTCTGACCTCCACAAGCATATGCACTTAAAAAAAAAAAAAGTAACTAGAAGCCAAGCTTGGTGCCTCCTACCTATAATCCCAGCCCTCAGGGGCAGAAGCAGTTCAAGGACAGCCTAGTATCAAGACCTTGTTTCACTGAGTATGGAGGAACACACCTGTAATCCCAAGACTTGGAAGGTGGAGGAAGGGAGGGCCGAAGTCTTGCTTCTGAGAATTCATAACCAAGCACCTAATGAGTCTAGACACAGGCAGTCACCAGGCCCCACAGCTATGCGCAGGCACAAGATGGACACAGTGAGGTGGGTCAAGAAGGTGACAGCCGCAAGCCACACTGGCCATCTCACCCCCACCCTGGGGTGGGGTAAAGTGGAGAGGTGATCCTGAGCCTTGTCAAAGGATGGGTGAGGGCCTTCTCCTGAAGGCATAACTGTCACCAGAGAAGACTGAAGACTCAGAATCCCTCCTTCCTCTGGACCAGTGGTTCTCAATCTGTGGGTCCCCTTTGGAGGATCAAAAGACTCTTTTCACAGGGGTCACTAAGACCATCTGCATATTGGATATTTACATTACACAGTAACGGGAATAATGTTATGGTTGGAGGTCACCACAATATAAGGAACCTTATTAAAGGGTCACAGCATTAGGAAGGTTGAGAATCAGTGCTCTAGGCTATGGCTCCTCATGTAGGCAGCCGAGCTCCCCAGCTCAGTGGAATGAATGACGTTCCTGTCCCTAAGCTCCAGAACACACTCAAGGAAAGCAGCCAGGCAAGTTGTGTGAGCCGCTGTCCAACGCCGAGCATGCGCCTCACAAGGCTGATGAGACATGCTTTGCATATAGCTACAGTCACACACATGGAAGCCCATGACACAGGACCTAATACAAAGGTGCTCAACAAACCAGAGATGTCCGCGGCGGCGGCGGCGGCGGCGCTAGGGTTCTCACACTCTGTGCCCACTGCCAGCACTGCTACAGGACATGACGACCTTCATTCGAGAAGGCTGTGTCCATGTTAATGCTTTGTCTGCATTTTAACAGTAAACAGCAGCGTTTCATGGGCATCCACTCTGTGATAAGCACCGGCTCATATGCTCTTCTTTGGGCCCCGATTCCATTGAGTCCGTATAATAATGTCACAGGGTGGTCATCGGTATCAACTCTGTGTTGACGAACAGTTAGTAGTGGCAGAAAAGGAAGCCGAGCTCAAACAGTCTGAGTCTAAGGTCTCCAAACTTAACTGTGTCACATTTATCTTCAATGTATGAAATTATGTCCCCAGCAGGCACCTAACACAGGCCAAAGTCATTCTCGGAGCGATTCTTGGAAAGAGCTGTCAGTCTCGGGTCAACCTTGTGATCACGGAACAATATGGAAACGGTCCTAAGCTCTGGAGTCTCAGGTGCCATTGTTACCCCCTGTCACCCATTTGACGGAAGCAGCTTCCCATGCTTCGCTTCAAAATGATACTTGCAAAATAGTCATCCACGAATTCTGACGCCCCCAGGATAACACTAAATGAACAAGCCTCGGAATGTTTTTTAATATTTTTAAAAGATTTTTTTTAAATGTGTATGAGTGTTTTGCCTGCAGGTACATATGTGTGTGTACTTCTGCCCACAAATCCCAAAAGAGGGTATCCAGTGCCCTGGAGCTAGAGTTAGAGGTGGCTGTGAGCTGCCACGTGGGTGCTGGGAACCAAATCTAGGTCCTCCGCAAAAGCAGCAAGTGCTGTTAATCACTGAACCATCTCTCCAACCCCCAATTTTATTAATTCTTAATTAATTTTGTGCTAAGAACAGAACCTAGAACCTCATGCATGTTAGTCAAGCATTCTACTACTGAACCACAGCCCCTAGGACTTATTTCAACTGTCACAAGCTTCCTATTTAATAAACCCTACAACTTCCTTGTATTCAGACAGTCAGAACTCACATTCACCCCTTTTCTTACTCAGTCCTCATCTACTTTATTCTCATGCTCCACACACCCGGCCCCCCCCTCCCCACTGCCTGTTCAGATTACATGCAAAGAAAAAAATCCAACACATTCACTTATCCCAATTTGGGCATGGAGATAAAGAGCTAAGAGAAACGAGGCTGTAAAATAACACATTTAAAAGTCACCCCAACGGTGGCCCCAAAAGAAGAACCCAGTATTCCCACCCACTAGTGAGCTACATTGACCCTGGACATCAAGCAGACTCTCTCGAACACCCCCAGTTTTCCCCACCTTTCACGGGACACAAGACATACTAGCGAATGTAGAAGGCCATGTGGTACAAAGGGGGCAGCACATTTGACAGTCAGCAGAGTGCCACTGGGTAGGTTTCATGTTCTCTTTGGACTGCTAACGTATGTGGGAGGGATAGAACAGCAGACAGTTTCACACTTTCTGGTCCTTTGTCCACATAACCCAGATGCACAGACTGTTACTAAGCTTTCTATTTTACTTGAGCAAATGAAGCTGAAAACCCCATCAGGTGACAGGAGAGTGCTATGGGAATCACCGGCAACAGCAAAGCTCCGTTCTCCAGGGCTGGACTCACACACACCTCAGAACACCTGCCTCATCAACCTCAAATCCAGCTGAGCCCCGAGTCCCGGGCCCCAGTCAGTGTGTGTGTTCAGTCAGAAGCAGTTTACATCAGGAGGCATCCTGAGTAAAATGCCTTCAAAGGCTACATGACCTCAGTTCTGCTTGCACAGGATTTTAAGTTTCCCAAATCTAAGACCAAGTCAACAAGTTCTTGAGATTAGAAAGCCTGAGACTGTTAGAAGCTAATTCAGTTCTCCAGACTTCAGTGCAGCAAACACTTGAAAACCCTGAACTCTACCATGTAAGTGTAGGTTTTTTGAAGAACTAAAGGCAGGCTGGACTTGACCAAAAACAAAAAACAAACAAAGAAAAAAAAACCTTACATGTCTCGTGGCCTAAACACAACTCAGAAAATGAAAAGACAACCCACAGAATCGAAGACAATGTTTGCAAACCACATGTTTCAGAAAGAACTTGCTTTCAGAGTATATGAAGAACTCCAAAAATTCAACAATAAAATGGTAACCAATTATTTTAAATAGTCAACATGCAGGAGGACATCACTTCACTTCATACTTCTGGGTGACTAGAGTAAGAAAGGCTGGCAGGAGCTGTGCACAGTGGCACATGCCCATTGTCCCAGGTACTTGGGAGATGAGTGGGAAGGTGGCCTGAGCCCAGAGGTCTGCGGCAGGGAGGCAGGAAAAGGCGGAACCATGAATGTCAGTAAAGATGTGAAGAAACTGGACCTCTTCAGTAGTGCTTTGGAATAACACTTGGGCGGCTCTTCCCAATGTTAAGCACCGACTTACCAGGCAACCCAGGAATTTCACTCCTATGTCTGCCACACAAATACATGAGCATTCCTTGTAACACGGTCAAGGAGCAGAGCCAACCTGGGCAATACATAGAGCCATGGTTCTCTCTCTCTCTCTCTCTCTCTCTCTCTCTCTCTCTCTCTCTCTCTGTTTTTCAAGATAGGGTTTCTCTACGTAACAGCCCTGGCTGTCCTGGAACTCGCTCTGCAGACCAGGCTGGCCTCGAATGCACAGAGATCCACCTACCTGGGTGCTGGGATTAAAGGATTAAAACCAGTGGTTCTTAACCTGTGGGTCATGACACCTTTGGCAAACCACTATCTCCAAAAAATATTTACATTACGATTCATAACAGCAGCAAAAATTACAGTTATGAAGTATCAACAAAAATAACTGTACAGTTTGGGGTCACCACAACATGAGCATTAGGAAGGCTGAGAACCACTGACATGGATAATGTGGACAAACAAAAAACCCACATGTGAAATAGGGCATGGACTGCTGCAGGTTCATGGCCAGCTTGGCCTAGAAGTGAATTTTATAGAATACTGATCAGTTTTAAAACAGAATAGAATTCTGATGTTCACAAGAACATGGATGAGCCTTGAAAACAGGCTGAGTGAAAAAAAAAAAACGCAGGCAGGAAAAAAATACAAAAACAAACAAACAAACATATAACTGTATGGCTCCCTTCATAAGGAATGTCAGAACGGCAAATCTGGAAGAATGGAAGCCAGGGAGAAGCAGAGTTCAGGGCTGCTTTGGGGGATCATAAAAACGTCTTAGAATTGGTTACAGTAAATGCTGTCCAGCTCTGAATACACTGAAAACCACTAAACTGCATAATTTAAAAAATATATATATATGTGGTTAAACTATTGGGTTTTTTTTTGATGATTTATTTATTTTTATGTGCACTGGTGTTTTGCCTGTATGTATGTCTGTGCAGGTACCAGATCCCCTGGAACTGGAGTTACAGACAGTTGTGAGCTGCCATGTGGGTGCTGGGAACTGAACCCAGGTCCTCTGTGACGAGCAGTCAGTGCTCTTAACCACTGAGCCATCTCTCCAGCCCCACTACTGGTTTTTTTTTTTTAGACTGATTTATATATAGTGTTTGCCACGTGTGTGCCAAGTGCCTGCAGGGGCCAGAAGAGGGTGTAACTGGAGTTAGGGAAGGCTGTGGGCCCCCATGTGGGTGCTGAGAATTCAATAAAGAAATCTCCAAGACAACTAGTGATTTTTTTTTTAAAGAAATCTGTGTGTGTGTGTGTGTGTGTGTGTGTGTGTGTGTGTGTGTGTGTGATCAGATTACAACCACAATCTCTTCTTGGTTGTACTCAGCTTTGCACAGCAGTCTAGCTGGCCCATGCACTCCTGCAGATGACTCCAATCTTGCCATAGAAGCAACGGGTCTACAGATACACACCATGGAGTCCAGCTTCACACAGGTTCTGGGGATTTGAACTTTGGTCCTCACCTTCAGTGGTGAGGGCTTTTACGCACTGAGCTCTCTCCATTGCCCCACTCAGTGACTTTTCGTAAGACAGTCGTTGACTTAAAAAAGACAGGGGCCCTACTTCAGCTCACTAGCCCAGCCTAGCTCACTCTTAGAATTATGTCTAGTCTCCTATCCAAATGTGTGGCTTCCTAGTAGACATGAAGAAATACCATGTATTTCCTTTGTTGTTGCAGTTTTTAAAGACAGCATCTCATGTGACCAAGGTTGATTCTCCTACCTCCACTCCCCTAGTGCTAAAATTACAGATTCATGCCACCACACTCAGATGGCACCGTGTATTTCTGAGAACGTCTATCACTGCTCTGGATCATCAGGAGGGAAGCCTGGCCTAGTCCCTCACCTGGAGTCTGCCCAGAGGCAGAACTGACAATCCCACACTTCTGGGAGACAAATGAAGGGGGCAATTTGGAAGTGAAGACACAGTTGTTCGATGGGACCTCCCTCCCCTATCAGCAGTGACAGCTGCCCCTACCACCCTTTGTCACACCCACCCTGTTACTGTTACAGTTACACTACCCCATGTAACCCACACCTAGGGGACAAGGGCAATATGACACACTGAGAACCACCAGCAAAGCCTGTACAAGGGAGTGGACAATGCCTCTTTGTTGACACAAGTGTTTGCTTCCCAAAAGAGTACTGTAGCCCTCCTCCCCACCCAGCTTCCAAACGCCATGGGACTGAGTGGCCCACCAGCCTGTAAAGGGGACGCTTACATGAACCCCCAACAGCACCTAAAGTTCTGGTCACACCCACCCTTTCTGTTGCAGAATTTCTACCTCTTGCTCCTCCTCCCTTATCATCTAGCTGCAGCCTCACGTGTTGCCCAAAGGCTGCAGCCTGCAGCACCCCTCCCAGCCTCACCCACAGGCTACTGCACCCGAGGCACCCTCCACTCCTGCTCACGGAACTATCACATCCCGGAAGGTGATAGGAGTGAGGTATCACCACAAACCTGGGAAGGAGTATGAACCTGAGACACACGGAGTGTGAGTGGTGTGGTAGTGAGGCGGGTCTCAGATGCTGATCAGAGTGGTATGGTCTTCTGGGGGAGGAGAGCAGTATGTGCAGTCCTAGAAATGATCCAGCGTTAGCTGAAACACCACCTCTCAATTTCATTCATGCTCAGTCTGCAGAAGGCAAAGCTCCCTCCCTGCCCGAGGCCCACCTGGTGGGGATGCCACATCTGCCTTCCTGGCCTCTAGCCCACCTTCCCCAAACCCTTCACAGCCTGTTACTTCCTTGTTTAAGAATGGCTAAGTGTGTGGCTCGATGGTAGAATGTTACTTAAGCAAGTGCAAGGCCTTGGATTCCATTCCCAGCACTGGGGGAAAAAGTCATCCTGGAGAAGGTATTAGTCAGGGTTCTGGAGAGCAACAGAACTTATAGAATATAAATATATATTCTATACAGACCCCCGGCTAATACCTCCTCCCAGATTTCTCCCGTGTGTGTGTCCATATACATGAGATTTATTAAAATGGCTTACAGGCTGCAGTCCAGCTAGTCCAACAATGGCTGTCTACCAATGGGAGGTCCAAGAACCCAGTAGCTGCTTAGTCCACAAGGCTGGATGTCTCAGCAGGTCTTCAGTATGTGCCAGAACTGTGAAGAGGCAGGCTCTGATGCCAGAGAAGGGATGGACTTCCAGGGAGAGCGAGAGCAAGCAGAGAGAGAGCGAGCTTCCTTCTTCCATGTCCTTTCCATAGGCGGCCAGCAGAAGGTGTGGCCCAGATTAAAGGTGGATCTTCCCACCTCAAAAGATCTGGATTAAGCCGGGGCGGTGGTGGCGCACGCCTTTAATCCCAGCACTCGGGAGGCAGAGGCAGGTGGATCTCTGTGAGTTTGAGGCCAGCCTGGTCTACAGAGCGAGATCCAGGAAAGGTGCAAAGCTACACAGAGAAACCCTGTCTCGAAAAACCAAAAAAAAAAAAAAAAAAAA
The DNA here is from genome assembly GCF_007827085.1 of Peromyscus californicus insignis. Classification (NCBI taxonomy): domain Eukaryota; kingdom Metazoa; phylum Chordata; class Mammalia; order Rodentia; family Cricetidae; genus Peromyscus; species Peromyscus californicus. The sequence continues at coordinate 136,140,032 of NW_026294584.1, forward strand.
AGATCTGGATTAAAAGTGGGTCTTCCCACTTCAAATGATTTAATTAAGAAAAAAAATCCCGCCGGGCGGTGGTGGCGCACGCCTTTAATCCCAGCACTCGGGAGGCAGAGCCAGGCGGATCTCTGTGAGTTCGAGGCCAGCCTGGGCTACCAAGTGAGTTCCAGGAAAGGCGCAAAGCTACACAGAGAAACCCTGTCTTGAAAAACCAAAAAAAAAGAAAAAAAAAAAGAAAAAAAATCCCTCAGGGGTGTACCCAATCACTTGGGTTTTTAGTTAATTTCACATATAGTCAAATTGACAACCAAGAATAGCCATCACAGAAAATATTCCTATTTTCAGGAACACCCACTGAAGCACTTCGAAGTTCAGGGGTACAACTTACAGGTGATGCTAGGAAAAAATTCAAATTTCAAAAACAATAAAAAACACGCAAAAGCAAATGGTCAATCTGTCTCTCAGTATGGAGTAAACGGAAGTCCCTGTACTAGCCCCAAACATCCCTAAATTCAAACAAAATTAAGTTACTACATACACCGAAGTCCAAACCTGCTACTCAGCATAAAAGTTTAACACACACAGAGCCTCGAGAGCCACTCCAGGCTGGTCTGTGGCACCACACCAGTCTACCCAGCATCCTGTTCGGTCCTCCTCTGTGAACCTGGACTCAGGACTTGCCTGAATTGCTTCATCCAGAGGTGCGAAGGAGGGGTAGGAACCAGCGCGCTGATGCTGCTCCAGGCAGGCTGGAGAGCTGCGCTCACACCCATGCACAGTCTCTTTCTTCTCCAGATGATGCAGCTCCTGACTTGGCATTTCATATGTCCTGGATGACAAGAGTCGGCTCTGAAGAGGCCAGTGATAACTAAGCCCTGAGAAGGGCCCAGGCCGATCTATAAAGGCTACAGACATTTACAAAGGCAAAGAGCGTTTAGATATGACAGGATTCAGCTCACCGCAGTGGGTCATCCACCTCACACTCAGATGACAACTTTCCCTTTCTTTCCTCCTCCCTCACCCAAGCAGAACACCAAGACTCGAGTCCCACTGGAACCAAGCATTTAAACACTCCCATTTCTGGTTTCAGTCTTTTTTAAAAGTAGCAAAAAGAAAATCACTTTGGCCCAAGCCAGAAATATTAGGATCCCCTCACACACCTTATTTCCAAAGTAAATTACTGAAATTTCCTTTCATTTTGTTTTCCAGATAAAGCCTAGGGCGAGGGGCGGGAGGGGTGGGGGTGGGGGAATGCATCTGAGAAGAAATCATGTTCCATGGTCTGAGATGAAGGAGAGCAAAAGGGAAGACGCGTCACCCCGACAACAGATCTCACGTGCTGTGTCCAGTTCAAGTGGGGACTGGCGTCCTCACAAAGCTGGCGGCACAGCAAGAGCTACATGAGGAAAGACAGAGCACTGACCCTCCAGTGACAGGTCAAAAGACAGGTGACCCTCTGGCCCCACACTGCTCTCCCTCCAGGCCACTGCTGGTCCCAGGGGACCGCTGAGTAGCCCCAGCTGGCATGCAGGAGAATCCCGTTGGGTCTAAGGCAGATGTCCCCATGATGAATGCCTGTTACTGAGTATAGCAGTCATCTAGTAATAATAGATCCGGGGGTGAGGCACTAGCTCCGAAAGCAGTCGGGCTACAGTTCCCCGTCCATGCCAAGTGCCCTGGTGCTCTGGACTGTGGCAGTGGAACATAGAGTCTTATTTTTGATAACTCTGCACTGAAGCATTTAGAATAGAGAGGTGTAGGCAACCAGGGCAAAGCGTGACCGATGAAACCTAACACGTCCATCGAGGTACCAGGCGACAGGGACCCGCTCTAGTGCCGCTTCTGCAGCTTCTACACAGGAAATTTTGCCGCAATACCCACCGGGCCCAACACAGCTACAGGAGGACCTCCTGCCAGTGCACCCGAAACCAAGGCGGCAAAAGCAGCCGACTAGCAAGACGGCATGTGTGTGTGTGCGGAGGGAGACATCAGACAGTTCACACCCTGACGAGCACCTGGAAGCACAGACACTCCGCTGGCTACCCTGGGCTTTCTCCAGCACTCACATACGCTATTGGCTCATGCTTCCCGGCTCTCTTTACTGAATGGGGCCAGGGAACACTTAACCAGAAGCTCCCGCTTTGTCCTCCTCCACCTCCTCCACCTCCACCACCACCCCGCACCACCCCCACCACCACCACCCCAACCCCCCCATCTCCTCACTGCTTATCTAATCAGAATCTTCTTTCCAAAAGGTCTCTGGCATCAGGTCCCTTCCTCTTTATCTTCAATGCCAACATCCTGGCCCAGTCCTTTGTCACGTTACATCTGAATTATTACCAACTGCTGGGGGTGGGCGAACCAGTGGCCAAGTCCAACCTCCAAGTTCACAATGTTTTTTTTATGTAATTTAAATGATTCAGGGGAAATCAAAACGAGACTCACTTTTATAACAGATGAAAGTTACATGAAATTCGTATTTCATACATAACAGCTTCAGTGGCCTGCAGCCACACCCATCTGTACTGCATTATCTTCAAAGCCTCTCACAATATTCCTGAAAGGCTGTCCTTTGAGTATGGGCAAAACCATTACCATCACGAGACCCTCACAAGATTGGGCCTATTAACAGTCCCTTGTGGAAGTGGGGGATTCCCAGGTGTGGGTAATCCTGCCCCAGCTGTGTGTGGTGGGAAACCACTCCAGCATGTAAGAAGAGGAAGGTGGACTGGGGTGGGGACTCTGAGGCCGCTTCTGGGGGTTATCACCCACACTGAAATGGAACTTCAGAGCGATGCAGCTTTGGGGGATGACCCATTCGCCTGTAAGTAGGCCCAGTGTATTCCCAAGATGAACGCAGACGAGGTGTCTTTGGTCAGCAGGTGCCTCTCTATCTGGAGACAATCCAAGTCAAACAGCATCACAAAGGCAGAGTTGAGGGGCTGCGTCAGAAAGGACCCAGAACTGAAATGCTCACTTCCCAGCCCGTACAGAGTGCTGACTCCTCCCACAACAATCCTGCTCCCCCACCTCTCCTACCCTGTTACTGTTACTCTGGATGGCCTCCATAGACTCACTGCCTAGAAGATGTGCAGAGGCATACACAGACCCTGGGAACAAACTAGCTCCAGGCACTTGCTCATGGCCCTTCTCATCTTTTAGAAAGGCCTTCTCAGCCGGCCACTAGCCTGCCTTTCAAGGCTCTGGGAAGACTTCCTGGCTCGCTCTCCTCAGCTCGCACTGCACCCTACATCTACCCTCGTCGCAGCTCCGAGCACACTGCGAGGGAGCTGTCTATGTGTGCGTGTCTGCCCAGCTACACCAAGATTCCACCGGGAGCAGAGAGGCGCTTACTCCCCTCCGAGCACCCAGGCAGAGCCTAGCACAGTGGCTCAGCCTCAAGGGACTGAGCTCGGCTCCCAGGGAGCAGGGCTGCCCCTCACCACCTACGATGTCCCAGGCTTGCTCTCAACTCTAAGCTACTGCTTACATGATGTACCCTTTCCTCTGTGCTGCCCATGTATTCATGGATAGGCGGCCTTACGCTGGAGCGAGGTTAACCTACCAGGGGTTAACACTCTTAAAATTGACGGACCCTCTCCAGGAGCTATCAGCTGCCTATAGCTCCTAGGCTAGGGGCCGGACTTCACATCCACCCCCCCACTCCCCCACTCCCCCACCCCTCCACCCCTTACCCCCCCCACCCCCAAGCTGGGCTGGATTTGGTCTGGCTCAAGCTTCCGCGAGCTTGTGTATGCTGTCCTAACCGCTGTGAGTTCGCAGGGCTGCTGCCCTGTGGGGTCTGGATGACATGTTTCCTTGTGTTCACCCACAGCCTCTGGATCTTATGCTCTTTCCAGCCCTTCTTCAGTAATGACCCCTGGGCCTTAGGAGAAGGGGTGCAGCACAGATGTTCTGGATGAGCAGGGAAAAAAAAGGCAAAGTTGGGTGGGTGGGAAGAGCAGGGGAGATGGATGAGAGGAGTTGGCGTAGGGGTGAATATGGTCAAAACACTGTAAAAACATCTCAAAAAACCAATTTTAAAAAATGTATAAAGTGTGGGGGGGAAAGCAGACATTTATATAAACAAGGTAGAGATTTTTTTTAAAGGACCCTCTTCTCACATAAACAATCATCCATGACCTAGGCTGCATATGAATCACACCTCCTCTGTGGGCCAGGGGTCAGTGTGGACCAGGTTCAAACCTGAGGTAGCTCTCCTTCATGTACTGAGTGTCCTTAGAACATGCTAGTGTGTCTATGTCCTCACCTGTGAAATTCAGATGACTCAGAACTGACCATGCATGTATCCCCTAAACAACCCTGGGCGGGGCACACAACTGATTCTCAGAAGCTTACAGCTGTAATCACCCTTGTTTTCCCCAATCAATGGCTCATACTATTTTTGCCTTTATACATATATACACACTCTCTCTCTCTCCCTCCCCCCCCCCCTCACACACACACACACACACACACACACACACACACACACAGCCTATGTCAGGACTGTATCTTCTGAAGCCAGCAGGTTCAAGAACAGTGACAACACACATTTCCACAAACCTTTAGGCCCTTGCCCTAAAACCCAGTACAGTGAGGCAGGTTAAGAGGACTGATCAATAAGTTAATGAATATGTGATTTCAGGAAGTGGAAAAGATTACTAGGAGGAGAGAGAATGCTGAGCAGCAGGGAAGAAGCGGACAGTAACCAGAGAGAGCCAGCAAGAGCGCGAGACTACAGGAGGGAGCCGAGAAGTCAACCTTGGATGGGGCTGCAGGAAAGGCCCAGCGGCAGGTGGGTTCCTCCTTGGAGTCGGTACTGCTCAAGCTTCCTGTCCAGGGCTCTGCACAGAAACCCGCTCCTGGCTCACTGCACAGCCTGACCCCACACATGCTGCCCAAGGCTGCTCCCTACCTGAGAGGAAACCCAGAGTCCCAGGCCCGCACTCCAAGTTCAGAAGCACAGGCATGAAGGCCACTGTGTGCCCACCACGCGCCTGGTGGAATTCTGCCTGCCTGTAACCGTGAAGCGGAGGCCTGCCATCTACTACCCAGAGAGGTTAAGGAACACACACGAGGTCATACACTCTCGTCTGGTTTCAGAACCCATGCTCTCATCCACCACACAATCCGCTGCCTCTAGTCTTGAGTTAATACCACTATGTATGAGCTGAGAAAGCTCACGCAAGTCACCTAGGCCTCTTCGAGCCTTATGCTCCCAACCTATTCAGTGGGCATCACATAACTATGCATACTTAGTGTAAGGAGAAGAAAAAGATCATAACACAAAGGGCACTTCTAAAATATACATGGGGGGGGGTCGGGAGGAAGGATGAGGGGGGATCTGTGGTTGGTATGTAAAATGAATAAAAAAATAAAATAAAATAGATGCCAGGAGATGGGTTCCCTTCCCAACCCACAGCCTCATATTTTTCAGCCAAATCCTTCCGTCTCCTTTACTACAGGGGACCAATCGATGCCCCTCGGATGCCCTGCCCTTTGCATATGCTCAAGTATTTCAGCGCCCGCAAGAGCTTGCAAAATAACCCGGGAATAAACAAAAGGCAGGCCACTCTGCATGGGACACACGGGGAGGCAGCACAGTTGGAGAAGATGTCACAGAGACTTCTGGCGTGCCGATGAATAGTGCATGAGCACAAGGCGGCCCGGCCAGGCCCTGCCAACACAGCATACACCCTGACTGACAGCCCAGGACGGCACCTAGCTCCGCCACACCAGTAAGCCAAGATGACGGGCCGCGGCACCACAGAGGCCATGGCCAGCGGCCTCTGGGCCCCTGTGGCTGCATATGTAGTAGTGGGCTAAGGAGGGGAAGGCAGGTGAAAGCGACAGGCAAGCAGGGGAGGCGGCTCACACGTGTAACCGCAGGCCTCTGGAAGCTGAGTTCAAGGCCAGCCTGGCCACGTAGCAAGACGCTGTTTCAGAAACCCAAAACAAAAACAAAAAGAAAGGCGGTCACTTGTACCAATGGTGGAAGATCAGCATGCTTGAAAGTCATATACAGACAAAGCGTCCTGTTCCTAGAGAAGGAACTGTGTCACAAAATTCCTTTACCGTGATCACGTCCACGTAAGCCAAGAAGTACAGACAGGCACTATTTTATTGGAGGGAGGCACATTTCCATACATCCCCTTTAAGCCCATGAGCACCACTCTGGGATTGCTGGCCAGAGAAAACTCTTCAGAAACAGCGTGGACCAAACATGCTCGCCAAATGGCATCAAGTCAGTACACAAGGAGCCGAGGCTGGAAGACGCTTGACTTGTTTCCAGGGTATACAAGCCATTTCCACTGGGATGGACCTAAGTGGCCCAAAGGTCTTGGAAAATAGAAGACTAAAACAATGCAAAACTGTATTTCACTGAGCACACTCAGCACCGAGACGTCCAAGTAGGCCTTTGTCCACATCAGCCCCCAAATGGAGCAAGTGACCTCAAAAGATGAACAAAAGGTGGAGTCTTGGGAGAGAGGAGTCTGAAACACTAGCAGCCTCCGAGGTCACAGCGGGAACAGGGTTGTATCATGGCCGCAAGGAAGATCTGGCAGTACCAACGTGGTTCTAACCGTGACCATGAGGATTATCAGAACACCTGGGAGAGGGTGTGGCGGCAGCATGTCATCTAGGAAGGCCTACCCTGCCACTGGAGTACCTGTCGCTCATCTTGGCAAGCAGTGGCCAGGCAAGGACAAGAGGACCAGCCAACAGATCCCCAGTGGTGATGGACAGACACCCAATCAATGGCAGTCTGCAGGAAGGGGAGGTAGCCCAGCCCTTCCTGCCACCAAGGTCCTCGGGGAAGAGCTACAGAAACAACCCAACCCTGTTGGCAAAATACAAACATCCCCGCCTCAACCACAGAGGCCAGGTAAAGTCTAGACAGCCTCACTGCAATGTGCAAGAGACAAACAACCCAGCCTCGGAGAGTATCGCACTGCAGCGGGGTACCTCTGCTCGCCACTCCAAGTTCAGGGTTCCTGACCGATTACATCACATATCACCATACAGGATGGCTCACTGCTTTTGTGCTGTCCCCCCACAAATATGGTAACTTCCTGCAGCCTCTGCAGAAGTTCTTCAATAAATATGTCAAGTGGGAGTGTGTCACCACCTGAAGCCTTAGGGGAATTCCCTGCTCCTCTGCTCTCTGGCTCTGAGTGTGACACAGGCCCAGCTCTCCTTATTCCGCCTTCTCTACCGGGGCTGGGCACACGGTGTTCAGAGAATCCCGAGGGCTTGACTCAACTTACCGCTGTATTCTTCCTCTTCAATCCCCCCCGCTTTGCTTCCTCAATGGTTCATGTTTTATGACGGTAATTACAGGCTCAGCTTATGCAATTTACTGAGTTTATGGATGTGACCTTTCTGAACACTAAGGACACTTACCGTAAAACGGGGAGGGGGGAAACGCTGTGTGTACAGAAAGCGCTGACCCGGAGTACGGTCACTCGGTAAGGTAAGCAGTAACTATGGTGGCTACTCTGCTGTCACGGACCATCAGGCCCACTTTTCAGAGGCACTTAAAATACCAACGACACATGGTTGACTCCCACCCCCCACCTCTGCAAGGCTGGTTTTGAGAATAGCCTACCTGTCTTGGAAACAAACTGACCAAATTCAAACCTCTAGTTAAATACTTCCTTTTTCCATCTTCACAGGGAAATAAGTGAATCCCACTGGTCAAGGCCTACCTGGGTCAAAGGCTCCACTCTAAAAGTCCACTTGCTAATTAATTATACAGAGGTAGGCTCCCCAGCCTGCCCCCTATCCATAAAGAAACTAAGATAGCCGGGCAGTGGTGGCGCACGCCTTTAATCCCAGCACTCGGGAGGCAGAGGCAGGCGGATCTCTGAGTTCGAGGTCAGCCTGGACTACCAAGTGAGTTCCAGGAAAAGGCGCAAAGCTACACAGAGAAACTCTGTCTCGAAAAACCAAAAAAAAAAAAAAAAAAAAAGAAACTAAGATAATGACAAGTGATTTGGGCTTGAACCTTGGAAATGCAAACCCATGCCAGGGCCAGCGAGATGGCTTAGCAGACAAAAGTGTTTGGGGCTCAAGCCTGATCGCTAGAGTGGGATCCCAGGAATCCACAGTGAAAGGAAAGAACCGGCTCCCCAAAGCTGCCCTCTTACCTTTACATGTGTGCCATGGCTCGAGCGTGCGCGTGCACGCGCACACATACATACACACACACACACACACACACACACACACACACACACACACACACTCACACATACACACACTATACACTGTTAACCACTATACATACACACCATACACTCACACACATACACACACACCATACACCGTTAACCACTATATACACACATACAGAGTAATAGAAAATAAAATCACTGAAAATTTAAAAGAGAAACTCACGCCAGGCAAAAAAAAAAAAAAGGAGCCTTTAATCCCAGCACTCGGGAGGCAGAGCCAGGCGGATCTCTGTGAGTTCGAGGCCAGCCTGGGCTACCAAGTGAGTTCCAGGAGAGGCGCAAAGCTACACAGAGAAACCCTGTCTCGAAAAACCAAAAAAAAAAAAAAAAAAAAAGGAGAGGAAGGAAAAGATAGGAACTAGGGAACTAGGCTGTACTCAACACTTCCTAGATCCCACAGCACAGCCCATGGCCCCTGAAGAACTTTCTACTGCCCTGTACGGTTCTCCAAATGCTCCAGAATGCAACACTTAAGAGAAATATGGCCAGACATGGAGGGACACATCTTTAATCCCAACACCTTTAATTGGGCAGCAGAGGCAGGAGGAGCTCTGAGTTCACGTCCAACCCTGTCTACGTAGCAAGTTCCAGGCCAGGGGTGACATAGTGAGACCCTGTCTCAAAACAAACAAACAAAAATAAATAAATGAGTAAACCTGGTGCTACCTAACCTATCTCCTGAGGGCATTTCACTCAGGTGACTCCAGGGAGAAGGGAGAAGTCTGATTATGGTTTTTAAAAGTCACAGGAGTTGCCAGGTGGTGGAGGCGCATGCCTTTAATTCCAGCTCTCAGAAGGCAGAGGCAGGTGGGTCTCTGAGTTCAAGGCCAACCTGGTCTACAGAGTGAGTTCCAGAACAGCCAGGACTACACACAGGAAAAGTCACAGGAGTCTGTGAGGGCACAGGTGCAGAGCCGAAGGCCTGCAGGGGATCCTGAGACCACTACCCTCTTAGAGGGACGGTAACAGCTCTGGATCCTACTCCAACTGGCTGCCCCCAGGCTGACTCAGGACTCTGCAGAGAACTCAGGACACAGGCTTCAGTCAGGGCTCTCCAGTGTCTGCCACCCTGATCATGTGATCAGGACTGTCATTAGCCCAACAGCTCCAGCAGGCTGCTCTCCCCACCTCTCCCTTCCCCATTCCAGACCCCTGAAATCCCTAATCACAGGGCAGCTAGGGGAAGGGGGGGTATTCTCCTCCCTCCCTCTTCTCCCAAGTTCCCAAGGTGGAGAGCCTTCCTAGGCTCCAGAGGCAGAGGCAAGAAAGAGAGAGCGGATTGGATCAAACAAAGTAGAACTTTGTCAGTTTAAATGGTGCTAGGGTTCAAGTGCTCTACCACAGGGCCACGCCCACAGACCTGCACATCTATTTTAAAGCAGTAAGGAGAAGCCAACGGCAGTGAGTAGTCGGTCACTGGCCATGTGGTCCCCTTCCCAAAGTTCACCAGAATGAATCTTTCACCGCATATACAATGTAACAGCACCTAGAGACACTCCCAGTGCAGAAGCCCCCTCTGCTGGCCACCATCCCCTCTCCTCAAATTCACAGCCAGTCTCAACCCCAGAGCCAGGCACTACACAGAGAGAAGCCTTTGACAGACACAAAAGGGCTCCACCAGAGGCTCTCACCAGGGCCCTTCCTGCTCAGCAAAAAGTTCCGTCCCCCCAGCTTTCCCTGAGGTAAAGCCCACAGCCCCCCTTCTCCAATCTTTACTAGGATGATCCCTTCCTTTCATTTTTTAAGACGCCAACAGTCTTTCCATCCTCTTGTGCAAATCTAAGCAGCCAATGGAGACAAGCCTTTCAACAGCAGGGCTAAAGGAAACTGCTTTCCCATCTTCAGTATCACATCTGCATGCCTTCAGACAGCTGACCCACCCTGAAGAAAACAGCTGATCACGTATGACCAAGCCTCACTGGATCTGCCGAATGGTGTATCTAAGCATCCAGGTGTGTGACATCCACCCCACCCCACCCAATCCCACTGCCTCAGAGGACTCTGAAAAATGGAGCCAAAGATGACAGAGAGGTTGGCTGGAAGGGGAGGGGAAGTCCACCCCGTGGATTTTAGGTAAATTTCCAAACGACGTCGTCCCCTCCGATTCCCACATAACTGGATAATGTGTTGTGTTATCTGTGGAAGCTAAACACCAGAAAGGAAGCAGGTGTTCAGCTTTCCAGAGAAAGCAGAAAAGAAGCGCCTGCCTTTCTGCAGACCTCAGCAAAAGCGCCAGGTCTCCAACGCCACAGTTTCAACCAGTGAAAAGGTGAAGAGGCCTGAGGACTGAGGACCGGCTGTGGGTCAGAGTATCACTTCCCCCACCCTGAACCACTTCCACTCTGTGGTCCTAATAACCCTCCTGTCTGGTTTTATTAAATACTTCACATTCTCCCAAGATAAATGTCTTTTTCAGTTCTGTTTTTCCCCCCTAAGGTAATGACTGTCCACTGCAGAAAGTGGAGGTAGGGGTGGAGAGAATAACAGGTGTCAGAACCCCAAAGTCTCGCCGTTAGTCACCACCGTAGCACGGGGCTGGGATGACACTGCCCAGAGTATGACCCGAAGCTGACCTGCTCTCAGCCAGGGCTTTCTGTCACTTCCTCGCCCTGGGATCTCTTCAATGCCTAGTTCGTCATCGATGACATGGGGAATACCTAGAATAAGTCACACACAGCTATGAGGAGTAGACAGCTGGTGTGCACCCAGCACAGGCACGGACTAGCAATCAAAGAGCAGCGACATTGCTTACCAGCAATCAGAAAAGTACAACCATCTGCCATAAACCTTTCAGCGCCTAAAAACAAGAGGGGTGTGGGCGTGTCTTCCTCCCGAGCTATCAATGGAAAGAACATAACACGAGAAATCCAATTCAAGGATCAATGGATTTGTACTCAGGGCCAATCACGTCACTCCTGTTCCTTCATCTATAGACTGGGGAGACACTGTACTATAATTTGACTACATTACAGTCAAGAATCGATGACATGGGCTGGGGGTGTGGCTCAGTGACAGAGGGCTTGCCTAGCTGAGTGAGGCCCAAGCACCTGCCTCCAGAGGGTCAACTAGTGAAGGAAAAGGAACTCATCTCTTCAAAGAAAGCGCAGTTACTGAATCCAGAGCCGCCTTCTGTAAAAATGTCACGCCCAATATCATGCAACATAAACAAACCAATGATGGTTCTTATTTCCCCGAGTACATTAGCTCTGATAGCCTTTTAATCTGCTCATAGGACCAGTCGCAAGAAGGGAGGAGGCAAACGGTGGCTCCCTGCCGAGCCCAGAGCAGAGTCCACGAAAGCTACCCCGGGCCTGCTGGTCCAGCTTCAGCCGCCCTGGCCACTTCTCAGATGTCACTGCCTGGGAAAATTAAGTAATGATTCCAGTTTCACTTGGACATGTCAATCCACCAAGTAAAATCCTCACCTACAAGAGTAATCAACACCAGGGAGGCAGAGGCAGGCAGATCTCTGTGAGTTCGAGGTCAGCCTGGTCTGTAGAGTGAGTTCCAGGACAACCAGGGCTACAAAGAAACCCTGTGTGGGGAAGTAGAGTAATCAACAGATCGAAGGAAGGGTCAGCTCTCCTATTGGGTGGTACTTAAGATCTCTTCTAAGGAAGGCACCATCCTGTCTTTCACAATGCAGCACTGGATCTGGCAAGATGGCTCAGTGGTTAGGAACATTCATTGCTCTTCCAGAAGACTGGAGTTCGGCTTCCAGCACCCAGGTCAGGCAGCTCACAACCACCTGTAGCTCCAACTCCAGAGGATCTAACACCCTCTTCTGGCCTCCAAGGGCACCTGCACACACGTGGCACACACAGAGACACACTCATGCACATCTGTAAATAAAAATAAATACTTAAAATGCAACGCATTGCTGGGTGTGGTGGGTCACACCTGTTAACTCTGCACTCGTGAAGTAGAGGCAGGAGGATCAGGAGCTCCCTTGCCACAAAGCAGGATCAGGCAGGTCATCCATGGCTAATAAGGAGTTCAAGGCTAGCCCAGATTATACGAGGCCCTATCTTAAAAAAAAAAAAAAAGGAGCCCACGAGCATGAGGTGAGGGTCAGAAGGATGTAGTGGCAACCCAGCACGGAGGAGCTCAGACAGAAGGCTGGAGAGCACGGCGCCAGCGAGTTAAGGCCGGACTGGAATACACGGAAAGAGATCCTGTCTCTAAACAAAACAACCAACACACTATAGCAACAACCAAAAACTGCATGAGACAGACGGGAAACCTCAACTTTCCTTCTTTAATTTCTCCCAGGCCAGAAGTGTTTCACTTACAACCTCCTATTAAAATGTCTAGAAAGCCAAGAATGGGAGAGGGAGGGAGGGGAGCTGGTCTCCCCGTTGAGGGAGAGGAGGACACCAGGCCCAACTCCATCCCCACCCAGGTCTTCCAATCAAAGAGGACCTACTGAACACCCACAAGGCACGCTCAACACTGTGCAAAGCACACCTACTATGTCCTGGGCACTGTGTGAAGCACATTTCCCACATTATTTTCTCTCCCACACCTAGAAACCGCAGGATACAAACACCCTGGTAGGGTGAAAGCCCCAACCGGCTGGCAGTCACATTTTAGACTTCTCAAAAGTTGACACTATCCTAAACACAGAAAAGAGCTCTAACTGAGGAACTGGGTCCAAGTTCTACAGGACTCTTTGCAGAACAAGCCACCGAACACGGTCTTGGCTGTAATTCTGAAATCAACTCATGCTACTTAGCAGACCACTAAAAGATACTTTAAGACTTTTACAGCCTGGAGCATAAGAAAAGCTCACCGTAAGGCTAAAATATGTGACTGGAGTGCATGTGGCAATCAAGTATGAAATTTACGATATCCTCTTAAAGGACCTTGGGAAACGTGCTCACAGAAGGCAGCCACAATGAACAGCATCCTTTGTGGCTGGGTCATGAGTGAAAATATTCCTGCTGGCAGCAGCAATCTGTAAGATGTCTCCCTCATCATAAAAATCTCACTCTCTCTCACCATCAACCCAAATGATTGTGAATGTAGCGAACAGTCAAGTGGGGCCAAACACACACTGATGTCCTGGTATTTAAATGCTATTCTCTCCATCCAAGGCACACTTTAAATAAACAAATACGACTGTCTGAAATGATCTCCGTTGCTCTGCATTAATCCATTTCACACGAGCCATAATTAATGTTTGACTTAAGCACTAAAATCAAAGCAATACGGATGTGGTGTATATTCTTGGAAATAACTTTGTCTCCAGACTCGGGAGAAAAAAATCAGCCAAGATACAAGGCTGACCCACGACCCCAATTGCGCTGAGGCGCCCGAAGGACCCCCTCTTCCCAGCAACAATTGTGAAAGAGCTGGATGATGCGATCCCTGCCAAGCAGAGACGCCAGAAACCTGCAATCGGCCATCACGCCGGCTGGCTGTCTGAGAACACCAGACAAACCCATATCTGGGTAGGGCTCTTCAAGGTTATTCTTAAGCGAGAGATGTCTAGTGTGCCACGGGGACCTCCAACAGTGTTGTCACTTTGTAAGGCAGTTAGGAAGGGGGACAGCGCTGAGATAAGAGGCCTCGGTGGTTGCTTGCACCCCACTCAGTCTACCACCAGACGGAAATGTCAAGAGTTCCCTCATGGCCACCTGCCATAACGACCTCAGCAACCCACACACTGCGCCTGCTGGGCTCCACACTAGGGACATCGGGGAGCGCAGCCCCACTCCCCAGGCTGGGTCTTCGCTCCTACAAAGCCGCCTTGGGCACACCCAGTCCAAGCCGCTTAGTCCCGCTCCTACTAGCGAGACAGCTCTCTTCAGTTCCCCCCGGGCGCGACCTGACCTAGCACCGGATTCCTGGAGGTCAGGGACCCGGACACCGGCCCGGCAGCGCGGGAAGCGCAGAGGGGCTTCCTCGCCCGCGCAGCAGCTCGGCCAGCGCTCCGGACGCACCCGTCTGCCAGAGAGAGGCTCCAGGCACAGAACGGAGCCGGAGCCCCGGGGCTGCCCGGGAGGGATGTCTCCAGCCACGCATCGGGGCGCCGCGGTCACCCGCGCCAAAGCCGCCGTGGGCCAGCCGCCGACCCCCGGCACACCGAGGCGCAGCGTGGGCGGGATGCGGCTGCTCCCCAGGAGCGCGGCACTCACCTCTGCTTCATGCTGCTGTGCCCTCGTGGCCGGCGGGGCCACCCAGCCGCGCGCCGGGACACGCAGCCGCAGCCCCCGCGCGCTAGCCCGCAGCGTCCGGCGCGGCAGCAGCAGCAGCGGCGGCGGCAGGAGCGGCGCCGCCGGGGCGGGGCGGGCACATGGGAGGGCGGGGGCTGCGGCCCTCCAGGCTAGACCACCGACGCCAACGGGGGCGCGCGTGCTCGGTGCTCCAGCAGTTCGCTCTTAGAGTTCGTTCTTGGGGACCGGATTGCCACCTGCAGGCTGGATCCTATCAAAATCTCACGGGTCACAAGCAGAAGGTAAAGGAATGCATAGCTGCCACTCCCTCCCTCCTGCTCTCTCCCCCCCCTCGGCCCGGACCATATGGTACATTCCTGAAAGCCCAACGGAGTAGGAGAGGAAAGAGGTGATTGGCTGGGAATCTTGGAAGGGGCGAGAAGCCACACAAAACGGCCAACGGGATAACACCGGGGGCATATCAAAGCCGGCCAGACCCGGGACTGGAGGACTCCCTTAAAGGGGACTTGTTTGTTGCTCTCAGAAGCCGCCACAAAACAAAGCTAGAATTTTCTTCCTTATCTCATCCAGATGGGACAGAATAGAGAAGTGTCGGATTTCCGGGGGGAAAGCTATAGACAGCTTCGGAGAATTGAATCCTATATGACTTTGAGCGGGTAACGCCAACTCCCTGCCTCTGTTTCCTTTTCCAATCCGATGAGGGTGTTAGACCACATTTGACCTCTAGAAAACCTTTCTCTTACTTCCTCATCCCTTGCACCAGATTATTAATCTCTTCAATTCCAGGCATCTTAAAGAACTTCGGTTGGAAGTGGGTAGACCTTCTGACACCACACCTTTACAGACATAACTGTATCTAGTCTCTTATTACGGGAAAGCAGGTCGGATATTCTTCCGAGGCCCTTACATATATGTTAAGGAAGAGCATTCTTCCTATCTGGGTGTGTAGACCGCGCCTCCTAAACTCTGCACTCCCAGAGGCCGAGGAAGCTTCAGTTAATTCTTCACTGGCCTGCTGGACTGTGCAGGATTCCGGCCTTCAGCAGCAAATCCCACGGGCTGATGACCCTCGGGCCCTGCTGAAGAGTTTGTTCCTGGCTGAAGTCTGAAGCTACCACTATGCGCTCTCAATCGCCCTCCACGTCTAGCTGACCTGCGAACATTCCTGGAGGCCTTGTCTGCTCCATTTTAGACTTTTACTCCAGAGAGCCAGCACTGCCTCAGACCAATTGCCCTCTATTTACATTTTTTAAAGTTATTATTTGTGGGGTGGCGTGGGGAGCTGGAGATCAGGGGACAATCTTTAGAAGTGAGTTTTCTCCTTCTACCATGAGTCCTGGGGACCAAACTCCAGTCCTCGGCTTGGTGACAAATGCTTTTTACTGGTGAGCTTTCTCACAGGCCCTCCACTTTATTTCAGAATTTTTCAGTCTGTACTCCTCTGCATCCAAACTGTAAGGTATTAAGGATGCCTTTCCTAAGAGTTCCACTTGCAGCCAGACAACCCATCTTCCAACTATTGTCCAAAGACACCCAGAAGTACAGTCCTGATAGGTAGCCTTCCTGGACGGCTAACTGTAGCCACTGACATTTCTACCTTGTGCCCTCATGACCCTAATTTTCCCTGTTTTCTGCCCCCAGATAATCCTCTTTCCCTAGTATCCAGCAGCTGCTACTTCTTGTGTTTATTAACTGTTATGGTTTAGATAAGAAGTGTCCTTCAGAAAGGCTCATGTATCTGATGCCTGGTCCCCAGCTGGTATGCTATTTTGGGAGGTGCTGGAAACTTCAGGAGGTGGGGCCTAACTGGTTGAAGTAGGTCATTAGGAGCAGTCCTTGGAGTTATCTTGTCCCTGGCCTCTTCCTGCCTTTTGGCTTCCTATCCACCACGAGGTGCACATGTCCCTCCTGCCATGCTCTTCTGCCTGTGAGCAGGGGACCCAAGTCCACAGAGCCAGGAACCAAAGATGGGAAGCCATAAATTAAAAGAACTCCTTAAACTGTTTGTGTCAGGTATTTCTGTCATGACTGTGAAGAAACTGAACAAACGCAGTATATCCTGTGTACTGGGTACTGTTGGGAGAGGTTTATGTGCGTCATCTCTTTCCAACCTCACATCAGTGCTGTGAAGTCATTATTTCTGGTCGTACCATTATTCCTCCTGAGAGAAAAAGCCAAGTGTGGAGGAGCCCATCTGAACAAGGGCATAGAGAGGCCTGACTGACTCCAGCAACCACCCTGGTAATCCAGCAGTGCAACACTGTGCTTGGGGGCGGGGGGAGGGGGGGCTGCAGGGGGGATCTTGTTTGTTGACTTGACACATGCCAGGGTTACTTGGGAAGAGGGAATCTCAACTAAGGAAGCGCCTCCATCAGATTGGCCTGTGGACAAGTTCGTAGGGTATTTTCTTGATTAATGATTGATGTAGGAGGCTCCAGGCGACTGTGGGCTGTGCCACCCCTGGGCAAGTGGTCCTGGGGTGTGGAAGAAAGCAGGCCGAGCAACATGGGGAGCAAGCCAGTAATCATCACCCCTCCATGGTCTCTGCATCAGTTCCTGCCCGGACTTCTCTCCATGTTAGACTCCAGTTACAAGTGAAATGAACATTTTCCTCAAGTAGCTTTTGGTCATGGTGTTTTTATCATAGCAACTGAAAGCTAACTAAGACAAACATGGTCTCCTATTTTCATAAGTCGACTACACTCTAATAAGAGATCATGCCAGCGCTGGAGTCCTGTGGTAAGTGGATGCTTAGCTTGCTTGAAGCCCCAGGTTTGATCCCCAGCAAAAGAGAGGGAAAGGGAGAGAAAAGGAAGCAAGGATGGGAAGAGAAGAGAGGTGGAGAGAATTTCAAACACATTTCTATACTTGTGAAATCGTTTGAACGGCGAAGCAGATTGTGAGGAGCCCTGGCAGACGGTCGTCTACGGGAGGCAGGAAATGACGGCTCACAAAGCAGACCAACCTGGCCAAGGTTAAGAAAGCTGCTAAATGAAGCTGCCTGTACTTGGGAGGCAGAGGCAGGAGGAGCGCAAGTTCCAGGCCAGCATGGCGTACATTCTGAGATCCTACCTGAGAAAGCCCAGAGCTTTGGGCTGTAACTCAGCGGTAGAGTAATTACATAGCATACACATTGCCTTGGGTTCAATCCTGAGGCCTCCAAAAACATATAAATGGAGCCTGGTCTTCCAAATTGTACATTCTGTCCACTGCAATCTCCCACTCCCTCACAATCCTTTGACAACATGTAACAACTAGGCAACAATTGTAAGCAACAAGGAAAGAAATACAGAATAGCAAATCCGTGCTGGAAGGTTCAGGGGCTATGGTGTAAGAAGTACTTACAGTGAGCCTGTGTCTCTGCCATGTTGGAATGTTCAGTAGCAGAGGAAGAGGAAGTACTCCCACCACCCAGCATGCTTGGAGATGGAATGAGCTCTGTGTCCATGAGGAAGGAAGGGCAGTGTGCATTACCCCAGAACCAGGTCTTTAGTAAAAATATCTTGCTCCACTGGCAGTTAGAATACAACCCTGAAAATACAGGTTGTGATAATTATGTCCTCCTCCTCCTCTTCCTTCTTCATTTTGTTGTTGTTGTTTTTCGAGACAGAGTTTCTACATGTAGACCTGGAACTCGCTCTGTAGACCAGACTGGCCTTGAACTCAGAGATTTGCCTGCCTCTGCCTCTCGAGTGCTGGGATTAAAGGCATGTGCCACTCTGTCTTAGGGGGAAAATAAGTATTTCAATTTTGGTGTATGTGTGTGTGTGTCAGAAGACGACTTGCAGGAATCTGTTCTCTCCTTCCAACATCTGGCAGGCTTGATGGCAAACCCTTTTACCCATTCAGCCATCTTGCCAGCCCACTCCCACATGATTTTGCTAGTGTGTCCCACTGCTTCTAGGGTTTCATCCTTATGGTCCCCCCAGGGAATTCCCAAGCTTCCTATAACTCAGAAACTCCCAGGGTGCTTTAGGAAGGCTCAGATGTAGGATAAGAGACTCAAAAGGGAAGTGCAGGGGTGGTTTAGAACAAACTTCATTCCTGAACTGTATCCACTGTCACAGGGACCCAGCAAATAAAAAGATGATGTGCTTCAAGTCCTTGCCTCTGGGGCTGGAGAGATGACTCAGTAGTCAAGAGTACTGGCTGCTCCTCCTGAGGACCCAGGTTCGATTCCCAGCACCCACATAGTAGCTAATAACCATATGTAACTCCAGTACCAGGGGAGCTGAAGTCATTTCTTCTGGCCTCCAGGGGCGCCAAGCATGCACATGGGACTCAGCGTTACATGCTGGCAAAACACTCATACACATAATAATAATAAAAGTATTTTTTTAAAGTCCTAATTTTAGACTAGCCCAGTCTGCTGGAAGTCAGCTAAGGGACGCACAGGTGGCAGTGTCCCAGTACTGGGGACACTCCTGGACTCTGAGTTTATCCCTAGACTACCAGCTCACAGCAAGATTTTAACACACACACACACACACACACATACACACACACACACACACCATTCACTTTCTAATTCCTGTTTTATAAGCTTTTTATCCTAGTGGCAGGCAGAAAGGAAATTAAAATACAACTTGACAAAATCACATGTCTATGTCTGCATCACTTTTTTCACAGCTGAGAAGGGGCTCCTCAAACTCACCAGCCTGCGTGTACTTTGCAATAGTCAGGAGTTCTACATAGCAGTTGCAGGTTAAAAACCAAGATAGGACTGCATAGGGGAAATCGGGAAATCAGTTGCCAAAGCCACCGAAAAACCTAGAGCCACCACCGCACTTACTACAGAATCCCAGAGTCCCACTGGCCTGGGAGAAAGCCTTCCCAAGGCTGCTCCAGCGGGTCTCTGACAGGCTCTACAAACAAAGCAGGTATGCCCACAGGGCTTTTAGGTTTCCTGGGTTGATGTCTTTATTTTAATTTTGGTGATGCTGAGATAGAAACACGGGTTCTGTTCATACCAGGCAAGGATTCTGACTTGGAGCTGCATACATCCTCAGCCTCAGATGTGTATCTTCATGTGCAGTTGCGGTATCGGAAAACTGTCCTATAACTGTGTATACACAGAGATCACAGGCACACATGTGCCCGGGTCCTTTGAGTCCCTGTGTCAGTCCAGACGAAATGCTCTGTTCATCTGGAAGCCACAGGCAAACCTACCCTAGTGAGGAGGGGGAGAAGCCATCAAGGCTTCCCCAGTCCACCTGCGTGGGACAGCGTCTTTTTAAACAGAAACACCGAGGGTGGGAGAGACGGCACAGTGAGTAGAGACCCCGAGGACCTGAGTGTGAGCCCTCCGAATACTCAGGG
Source organism: Peromyscus californicus insignis (assembly GCF_007827085.1). NCBI lineage: Eukaryota > Metazoa > Chordata > Mammalia > Rodentia > Cricetidae > Peromyscus > Peromyscus californicus. Next base: position 136,159,764 of record NW_026294584.1, read on the forward strand.
TGGAAGGAGAGAACCAACTCCCGCAAGCTCTCTTCTGACTTCCACAGGCATGCCCATGCATAGATACAAGATAATAAATGTAATAAAAATATTAAAATAAACACATCGCCTGTCCACCTGTTGGATAAGATCAAGTGTGAAATCTAGCACATTAGAAAAACATAGTGGCACAGACTTGTAATCTCAGCTGAGGCAGGAGGATCAGAGTCAAAGTTAGCCTGGGCCATCATAGACGCTGTCTCAAAAACAAACAACAATTCAATAAAACTACAAAAACACATGAAGGGGTTCCACGGTGTCCACTGTGGCCCTGGCTGGGGGGCTGCTCTCTTGCTTTGCACCCTGTGGCCTCAAGGTTCAGCAGGAACTAGCTATGATGTCACCCCCTCAACCTAGGGTGCTGGTCGCCTTCTTGAGTCACAGCATCAGCTAGCCTGAGACCTGAAGGCTCTGCGTGCAGAGGAAGGGGCTGGGTGGGGGTGGGGGAGTGGGGGGGTGGAACCTGGGAGCACAAGCGCTGCTGTGTGGACAGCAGCACCCACTTCCTGCAGGGGGTGTGGCCGCACTGCCACCTGGGGTTGCCGCCTATGAGGTCGCAGGTATATTCCTTCCAAGAATGATTAACAAACTAACAAGACTTTTTTGGTCATTGTGACGTTTGTAACTAAAGTAGGAAGGAACTCCACAGCTCTTTAAGCACATACAAAGCCTTCAAAACTGGACCCAAAATTCAGAATGCTTTTTAAAAAGGGATTATTTATCATCATCATCATTATCATCATCATCATTGTTATTATTCCCAAATGCCAGTAAACAATTAAATGCAGATTTAACTTAGGTAGCTTTTTTTTTTCACCTGTCCATTTGATGTGACAGTTGAAGGTGTTAAATCTTATTGGCTAGGGCTGGAGACATAGCTCAGTGGCACTTTCTACTCTTCCAGAGGACCTAGGTTCATTCAGTTCCCAACACCCACAAGGCACTCAAAAAAAAAAAAAAAAAAAAAACCTGTTAACTCCAGTTTTAGGGGATCCAATACCCTCTTCTGGTCTCCATGGGCACTGCACTTACATTTGTGCACACACCTGCATGCAGAAGAAGCAGTCATTCATATATATATATATATATATATATATATATATATATATATATAATAAACCTTAAATATTTTTCCCTTGGTATGCTTTCCTGACAAAGACAATGCAAAATTATTGGAATAGTTAAGTGATCTGAAAGAATGCTGGAAAAGAAGTTATTGGTATACTACTAGTAGTCCGTGCAGCAGCATCCTGTCTCAGGATACCTTGCAGAACTTGGACAAAGCAGTTGAGCACATGGAAAGGTCTCGCCCAGTTTCTTCTGCACACCTCCTTGAGTTTGGTCATGCAGAGACTCTCCTTCCACTGCTTTCTCTCATGAGCTACCTCAATGACAAGGAGCTCCTTACAGCTTATAATTACAAGGATCACGTCCCCCTCAAGTTCCAAAGTGGTCACATTGTACCTTGTACTTCAAATCTAATTTTTTACCATTGTGAAAAAAATCCTAATCCTCCCAAAGAAGAATTCTAAGTACAGATGCGGCTGGCTCACTCACCAGAAACTGTTGCTTTGTATGAAGATCTGAAGAAGCTCAATGGAGACATTCTTCAGAGCTGTCAAACTCGTGAAGAATGTGACCTACCAAAGGTGAACATCACAGCAGCCCGCTAGCTCTGAGGAGCCAGACAACATCCTTGATTCAGCATTGCTTTCCTGTGTCGGATGATTGTGCTATAATTAGGCAGGCAACTTCCTGATCTGAAAAGCTTGCATGTCTGGGCATAGTGACACACACCTTTAATCTTAGCACTGGGGAGGCAGAAGCAGGTAGGTCTCTGAGTTCAAGGCCAGCCAGGGCTTCAATCAGATAGGTCATATTAAAATATAGGCTGGCTGGGATGAACTTTCTTTTTTATTTTTGCATTTATTTATTTTGCTGGGGGAAAGGGATGCATGCCATAGTGCTCAAGTAGAGGTCAGAGGACAGCTTGTGGGAGTCATTTCTCCTCCCTCCATTATGTGGATTCTTGGAATCACCGCCAGGCTCTGGCAGTAAGCACCCTTTACTCACCGAGCCATTCCACTGGCCCCAAACTTCTCCTTTGACACATTAATTTTGAAGATAATGTTTTTTTTAAGTCACAAGGAATTTGTTATAGTAAATGTTTTCATGGCATTTGACAGAACTCAGAATAATTTCTTTGAAACAGGTTCAAATCTAAAAATAAAATCAAGTAAAACACGGTCAGCCAGAAAAAGTCTCTATTTAAAAAAGAAAAAAATTCAAACCACCAAAACATACATTTTATATAATAACAAAATATAAAAATGAAGTCAACTGGGTTTGGAGAGATGGCCCAGCAGTTAACAGTGCTTACTGCTGTTCTAAAAGAACACATAGGGTTAAGCAGTTAAGAGCACTGGTTGCTCTTCCAGAGGATCCAGGTTGGAGTCCCAGCACCCACTTGACAGTTCACTGCCATCTGCAACTCCAGTTCTGGGGATCCAACACCTCTTCTGGCCTCAGCAGACACCAGGCATGCATGTGGTGCATAAACATCTATGCAAGTCAAGCACCCAGACACATAAAATAAATAAATAAAAAAATTTTAAATAGAAGCCAACCGACAGAAAGGAAGAAGACAATTAGGTAAGAGATGTGACGAGCGAGTCTGTCCATATGCTTTCTCCTTTCACGGCTACAAACTTAGAGCAGGTGTGATGAGAATTAAGATTGTCTTGTAAGACTTACTAGGAGGTGAACGGAAATAACTATTTAAATATCTTATAAATAATATGAACAAAATATCTCACTATACTCTCTGTCTTATTTCAGTCTGTTTCTTATATTTTGGTGTGAGCCTAGCCTTTAATGGTTGAGCCATTTCTCCAACAGGAGTCTGTTTCTTAATACCATATCCATTCTCATTTAGGTGGATATAGTACTTAGAGTTTCTCTGAAGTCACATGCCCACCTTATCACAACATTTACATCTTTACACTGCAAGTATCCAAGTATCCTTCCAGACCGGAGGAGAAAGAGCTTAACATGGTTGTAAAATTCCTCAACTTACTAAATCAAATTACAAGTTATCCAAGAATGCTAGGTTTTGATCATCCAGCACTTTCCAAGTATCATTTTTAAGTTATAGTCTAACTCAGTGAGGTTTCCTCTCTAAATCAGAAATGTTTCATTTCTGAAAACATCTGCAGGACCAGATGTTTCTCTGAGCAGATGTTTTTCTGAAAAGAGCTGCTCCAGTGAGTACAGAAACATCTCTTTTTAAAAAATGCTTTATTAGTTTAAGTGTATGCACGTTTTGCGTGGATGCATCTATGCCCCATTGTGTGCCTGGTGCCCACTGAGGTCAAAAGGGGGTGACGGATCCCCTAGAACTGGAGTTACACATGTTTGTCAGCTGCCAGGTGGGTGCTGGGAACTGAACCCAGGTCCTCTGCAAGAGCAACAAGTGCTCCTAACTGCTGAGCAAACTCTCTAGCCCCCAAATATTTCTTATCTATCGTGTCTAGACACTGTAAGAAACTCAGTAACTCTGAAAAGACAGAAACATCAAATAACCACTGCAGGACCCCAAGTGTTCCTTGCTTCTGACTGAGATCACAAAAACTGTAGTTTGATCAAAGCTTCTGATTGACTTTCAGTCATTGCGCCCGCCCCAGTGTCTGATTGACAAGGCATTTGTCTGGGAATGACAGATGTGGCGAGGATAATGAGACAGAGGGTCTAACTTCTAGGACTGACCGTATGAACGCGGAGGGAGCAGTGGATTGAAATAGTTATTGTCAGGTGAAGGGCGCTGCTCCCAAGGTTGAGAAGGCTTACCTGAGATCTGAAAGATTCTGTGGAAGTGGGGGGGAATTTTAATGCCCCCTCCCCAAAACAAGTAGATTGCAAGAGGTAATCTGTGAAGTGAGACTCCCTTTATCTGTAGAAGTTCCAGCTTGGAGAGAAGAGCTGGGCTCGGACTCTGTGGCCAAGGGCTTTCAAGTAAAGTACGGATCTGACTGAGGAGGAAGACCAGTCCAAAGGAATGCGAACACACAGGAACCGCTGTGTAAACAGTGTGTGGGTGGGAGCTGAGTGTCCAGACATCATCTCCTGGGCTGGAGGTGTGGCTTAGTGGTACAGTGAGTGCCCGCCATGCCAGAGGCCCTAAATTTCATCCTAGCACCAGGTGGCAGGGGGAAAAGGCTATAATTAAAGAAATCATCTTCTTTTATTGTGCCTTTTCATTTGGGGAGAGGTTTGAGTACTGAGCATACTTTTGTAACAATAAAACAGTTACAATTTCAGAGCCGCTGCCTCTCACCCTCCCAAAAAAAGACAGGACAGAAAAAGGTTGAGGAAAAATGTCTATCCGTCCAGATTATATGACCTCTTCGGTCCTCGAACGACATCACTGGTTACAAAGTCTTCAGTAAATTCTTTCCCCTTGCTTAGAGAGCCCTCTGCTTGCATGGAGAGCATCAGTGCCTGTCTTCACCCTGCAGGATGCAGCCACAGACCTTCATTCCCGTACACTATGGAAGGAGAGTGAAGGGAGGAGGGCATGGAGTTCAACCGGCCTCAAGGGCCAGGCGTCCCTGGCCTCTCTGAGGATCCGCCTCTGTTCTGTGGAAACAGAACCCTGACTGAGGAAAGTGGTCCACCGGACAGCGCCTCAGCACAGGCGAGCCAGTCACCACTCCTGACTCTTTGCCGGGCGTGGCCAAGGCCCCTTTTAAGAGGTCAGGTCGGATGAAATGACTCAAGGCACTTGTCACCAAGCTTGGGGACCTGAGGTCAATGTCCAGGATGCAAATGGTATAAGGAGAGAACTAATTCTCACAAGCTGTCCTCTGACTTTCTCTTGTACACCACGGCACAGAAGCATAACCACACAGATACACACAAAATAAATAAACAATAAAAAAACTTTTAACTTGGGGTTTAAAAGATACCATAGGTTCTCTCCCTAACATTGAAAAAACAGGTAGCATAAGGCAACAACAACAACTTAATTAAAAACAAACAAACAAATGAACAAACAACACTTAGGGGGAGAAAAGCATAGGCAGATGGGCTGAAGTTTCACCACACAAACTCAAGCTTCCACATAGTCAGTCACTAATGGGCCCCACACAGAGTTGCCTTCAGCCCTCAGGCCTGCTGGGGCAGTAGGGCCAAAGGTAGCTAGACCCTCCCAGCCAAGCTCCCCCTCCTGGATCTCCTTGCCAGTTCACCCCAGGGTGCTGTCCCAATATCTTCTATGTATGCTTAGAGTTTCATAAGGCATTTTTGGCTTCTGGGCTGGGACACTTGGTGGCATTGGCTTCATGCTGGACATTTGTGAGTTTGCCCACCCAGCATCCATCCTGTTCAGGAATGGGACCTGAAGGCAGCAAGATGGGCACTCAGCTTAAGGTCCTGTTGTTCCACCTATGAGCCGGTGGCAGGTAGCCTGGCTAAAGGTGCTCTGACCTTCCTTCCTGGAATTTGAGTGGGAAGCAGAGAGCCACAGAAGAATGAGAAAGACCAGGATGTGGTGGAATATTTAAGTATGTGAAGATGTGTTACATATTTTTATGCTGTAGAATATTACTTTAACTGTGTAAAGGCGTGTTACATTTGTTTGTATTTGTTTAATTATGAAAAGATGTGTTGCTGTTTCACCTTGCCTGTCTAAGGCACCCAATTGGTCTAATAAAAAGCTGAACGGCCAATAGCAAGGCAGAAGAGGGATAGGCAGGACCAGTGGGCAGAGAGAATAAGTAGGAGGAGAAACCTGGGCTCAAGAGAAAAAAGAGGAAAAGAGAGAACTAGGAAGAAAGAGAGGGAGACGCCCAGGGCCAGCTAGCCCGCCAGGCAGGTCTCAGCCAGCCAGACATAGAGACAGCAGGAAAGTAAGATATACAGAAAGAAAGGTAAAAATCCCAAGGCAAAACAAAGATAAGGAGAAACAGATTAAAATAAGAGCTAAGGTAAGGCCATGCATTCTTTTTTTTTTTTTTGGTTTTTCGAGACAGGGTTTCTCTGTGTAGCTTTGCTCCTTTCCTGGAACTCACTTTGTAGACCAGGCTGGCCTTGAACTCACAGAGATCCTCCTGCCCCTGCCTCCGGAGTACTGGGATTAAAGGTGTGCTCCACCACTGCCCAGCAAGGCCAAGCATTCTTAACTAACAAAGCTCCATGTCACGATTTGGGAGCTGGTTGGTGGCCTAAAAGAAAAAGTCTGGTACACCAGGGCAAGTTCTTCCAACCAAGAAAATGCTGAGGGAGAGTGCTGCAGGATGCAGAAATATGAAGTAAGAATTCAGCTGACTACGGCAAAGCTATTACCTGGAAGAATCAAGGAATTTTTCTAGAGGAAGACAAGGCTCAAGGAGTACTGGTGTTATTTGGCTTTTTGAATATATCAGCTGTTTTCTGCTATGAATTTCATGTGTGCTATCATAGCTTCCCCAGTTGATTCTTTTCCTAAGAATGTCTCAACAGTGTGGAGTGATCATTCCATGGGCATATACAACTAAGGTATTTGGATACAGTCACGCAGGCAAGGCTTCCTGCTTCCAGGCTTTCTGCTTCTTTTTAACATTAGAATTCAGATGTCTGCTTTCTGAAATTATCTCATTTAGCAAGCGCACAAAGCCAGGGCCAGCTCTGGACTAAAGTATCCAGGGACAAACGGCAGACAGAATAATCTCCCCAGACCACCTGCTAGGTAAATATCCACATGGAGACACCACCTAGACCAGGCAGATGGTAGGTATTTTGCTTCTTTTGCAAATTAAGCTCAGACTCCCCTTTCTCACACAGCCCAAGTGGCACCCTCAAGCAACTTACTTAGAACAAAAGGGTTTTTACATACCAGGTGCATCAAGCTATGAGACAGGTTTCCTAGCTCTGAGCGGACTTACCCCTCCCGACCAGAAAGGGGCAGGGCCAGAGGATTGCTGATTGTCGGTGTGAAGATGGGTCATGGGGAGAGTAGAGGAAGGAACAAAGACGGAGATATGAACGAAGACAAAGATGAAGATGAGAAGGAGATGGAAAGAACTTAGAACTATGAGAGGACGGACAGGAGGAGAAGGGACAGAGAGGAGATAAGTATGAGAATAGAATTGAAGCTGTGTAGATAGAATTTCGTATGAGAAGAATAAAGTCAATGGACTGAAGTGCTCAGTGTTCTTAGATCCATTCCCTCAGATTATTTCTCTTCATTGGTATCATCTCTTCCTGAAATCCTGGAAAAAGATTATTAGAGGCTGGACCCTAATAGCCTTTGTTAGGAGAGAGCTAGTCACCTTTAGATCCCCTTCCCTGTCATGGTTCTCATCCTTCCTGGCACCTGGAAACCACCTTTTCGTGAGCTAATTCACAGCCTCTCTCTAACTTTCCTCACCCTTCCAAGAGGTAGCCTAAGAGTTTCTGTTATTTGCACCACCCCCAACAACTGCCCAGAAGCTCCACCCCTTACTAACCTCACCCTTGCCATTGCCACCCCTATTTGATTATAAAGTACTAAAAGGTGATTGAGCTACAGAGACATTAATATGTTTTCCCAAGGTCACATAATTAATGAGCATCATGGTCAGAATTTGAACCCAAGTTTTGGTATGAAAGCGTGATGGGAGTGACGACTTATTATACAACCAAGAAGAATTCAAATGCTTACCTCCCTATATTCTACATAAAACCCCTACCCATGTCATGGTGTCAGAATTGCAAGGACTCTAAATGAGAAAAACAGGAACAGCGATGCTCCCTTCTTGGAGTTGTCCGGCACTGCCACAAGTGCTGCATATATAAGTTCCTGACCTGTGGTATTGTGGTGGTTTGAAAGAAAATGGTCCCCAAGGGAGTAGCACTATGAGGAAGTATGGCCTTGTTGGAGGAATTGTGTCACTGTCAGGGTGGGCTTTGAGGTCCCTTTTGCTCAAGCTTCCTTCAGTGTGACAGTCAGTTGACTTCCTGTTGCCTGCAAGATGTAGTACTCTCAGCTCCAGCACCACATCTGCCTGCACACTGCCATGCTCCCCTTCATGATCATAATGGATGGAATCACTGACACTGTAAGTGAGGCCCCTCGATGACATGTTTTCATTTATAAGAGTCCCATGGTCGTGGTGTCTTTTCATAGCAATAAAAACCTAACTAAGCTGGGCGGCAGTGGCGCACGCCTTTAATCCCAGCACTCGGGAGGCAGAGCCAAGTGGATCTCTGTGTGTTTGAGGCCAGCCTGGTCTACAGAGCGAGATCCAGGAAAGGCACCAAAACTACATAGAGAAACCTTGTCTCGAAAAAGAAAAAACAAACAAAAAACAAAAAAAACACAAACAAACAAAAATCTAAGGCAGGTATGCACTGACGTTGGTTTGGCTGACCTAAAAGTACAAATTATACCCACATAGTGAAACTAACAGAATAACTGACACCTGATCTAGTCCAAAGATTGCTGCTTCTGTGTAGATCCCAATAGAATCTCAAAACCTCTCTCTGCCAAATCTCTCACAACACACACACACACACACACACACACACACACACACACACACACACACGAAGGTCAAAGGACAATTTCCAGGAGTTGGTTCTCTCCTTCCACCAGGTAGTTATCAGGCTTAGCATCAGGTGCCTTTACTCAATGAGTCACCTCGACGGTCCCATATCAGGTTTTAAAACCTGGATATCTCTCAGTATCTAGTTCAGATGCCCGTGTGTGTGTGTGGCGGGGGCGGGGAGCACAGGGTTGGCGTAAGTACGCACTCACTCGAAAGCTCCACTGTCTGCCGTTGGAGAAGAAATAGAGCCAGGTTATCCATCCCTCTTTGGGATGATGAAAATGAGGCACAATCGGGAAAGAGGACTGGGGTGGGGGTGGGGGTCAACCAAAACTAAGTCGGTGTGAAAACGGCACAAGGAAGCCTGCTACTTTGCACATTAAAATAAAAATTAAACAGGCCAAGAGACTCTCTGTCTGAGGCTCAGCTGAGGAGGTGTAGCAAGCCACAGGTTAGGCAGAGTCTGGGAACTCTGTGCCCGGCATTGGTGCTGAGGCTGTGAAACCTGGAAAAAGGAAATAGATTTTCCAGGTAGCTCTTATTCCCATCCTGCCTCTTCCTCCTGCCTTTCCCACTTGGTCACACCACCATCTGTGTTAGAATGTGCAAGACAGGCTCTCCCAGAGCTCTGGTCATCGCCTTAACCCTGAGGTATGACTTACTTAAAATAACACACACACACACACACACACACACACACACACACACACACACACACACACACACGAGGTCCTACTCCAGCTTCCCAAGGACTGGAGCTCCATATATGAGCCCCCAATCACCCAGGTTTGGCTTTGGCTTCACTTCTTTTCTGAAATATTGTCTCTGGATGCATCCCAGGCTTTTCCTATGTATTATCATGTTGTATTCCCTCCAAGTTGGACCAGTGCAGAAAGCAACCCAGAACAGATGAGAGAGGTTTACCCCGAAGAATCCATAACATTGTGTGTTAAGGTTTTTTTATTTTGTTTTGATGTTAGTTTTTGCTCTTGAGCTAGGGTTTCATTCTGTAACCTCGGCTGGCCTCAAACTTGTGGCAATACTCCAACTTCAACCTCTTGTTAATGTTTTTTAAAAATGCTTAATCAGCAGGGGAGCACACCTTTAGTTCCTGCACTCTGGAAGCAGAAGCAGGAAGATCTCCATGAATTTGAGGTTAGCCTGGTCTACATGAAGAGTTCCAGGACAGCCAGGGCTATGTAGAAAAACCCCTGTCTAAAAAACAAAACAAACAAAAAAGAGCAATTCTAATGTCTTACAATTCTCCTTCTGCCTTTTTATCATTAAATTCTCTAAAGCTTTAGTCCTAGGCAATTGCTAATGTTTTCTTTCACTAAAATTTAGTCATTTTGTGGAATGTCATATAAATAGAAAATACAGTGAGTAGATATGCATAGAATTGTAATGAAAATAAGAACATTAGCTAGGCAGTGGTGGCGCATGCCTTTAATCCCAGCACTGGGGAGGCAGAGGCAGGCAGGTCTCTGTGAATTGAAGGCCAGCCTGGGCTACAGAGCGAGTTCCAGGACAGCCAGGGCCGTTACACAGAGAGTGAAGGTACTGGCTGCCCAGCCTGACAACCTGACTTCAATCCCCAAGACCCACATGGTGGATGGAGAGAACTAGCTCCTAAAAGTTGACCTCTGACCTCTGCACAAGCACTGTGGAACATATGTGTCCTTTCCTAAATAAAGGCAATGTCCCGGAAATGTAAAAATATAGTGAAATGTTCTGGTTTTCCTTTCTGCGTGATTCCAAATGCCTTATGCAAAGTTTGTTCAGTCGAGGAGTTGCTCAGTGTCGAGCCCATGCTTAGCACATTCAGAGCCGTGGTTCAGTTCTCAGCTCGTCCACACAAACATAAAAAACAAAACCAAGGGGTTGGCCCACGGTCGAAAGAGTGGTGTGCAGAGGGGCTTGTAGCCCTTCTAACTCTGCTCTCACATCAGCATACTCAGGACAAAGGCCCCTCAGAACTGGGCTTTCAAAAGGCCCGAGTCAGCCTTCGCTCAGTGGTAAAATGCTTGCTTAGCATGCGCAAGGCCCTGGGTTCAACTCCCAGCACTAAAATGATTCGAAAATACTTAATTCTATTTTTTGTCAGCTCTTCTGGAATTTGATTCCTTCTGAGTTTATTCGGTCCTAGCTTTCTTCACCGTTCACTGTGGGAGGATGAGCATAAGGGTTGCTTGACTGTGATCCACATAAAGAATTGAATCTTGAGGCCTGGGGGTGTGGCTTAGCATGGGCAGGGCTCTGGACTTGGTCCCTAACTCCAAGAATAAATAAAACAAATGCTTCATGACTCAGCGTCCAACACACATACATAAACACAAAACCAATACACACATTTCAGGCAATAAAACTTCCTCTCCATATATGTGACACACTTGGATAATTTTTCTTTTTAAAATGCCGGTTATGGTCAAATTGATTTTCTGGCCCACTGATGAGTCACAATCTAGTTTGCTAAAGTATCAGCTTGGGTTTTAGCAAAGCACCGAGTCTCTTGGGGCCTCCCCCTCTGAATTCAGGAAGCTCTTTCTGAGGGTGAGCTGGGGCATGCAAGCAGCTGAGTTACTGGACACTTTCCCCTGGGCTGTGTGTGGTTGTGGGTTGTCGTTTTTCAGGGAGTAGGTCTTGGTGGCTGTGGTGGGAAGGGTTGGTGAGTGATGAGACCCAGAGGTACTGCTCTTGACTTAGCTGTCCAGTGAACAGGTAGCCTTTGGAATGTTGGTATCCCGCCTTGGGAGGTGGGAGGTGGGTCAGCTCTGCGTTGACCAATCAGAAAAGGGTATTGGGGATGGCTAGCAGAAGCTACCCTGAGCCACCTGTCTGACAGAACTTGTCAGAAGAGCCCAGAGGTGCCCAGGCAAAGGGTGCCCACAGCTCCCTGTGCTGGGTGAGTGCTGGGGAAACCCTGTAGGAGGCTCAGGGTAAGTGGAGGCAGTCTCCACCAGGAGGCAACATAATCCGTGTGTGTGTGTGTGTGTGTGTGTGTGTGTGTGTGTGTGTGTGTGTGTGTGTCTAAAGAGACTAGAACAATAAGTAAAGGGAAGGATGGAGATGGTTGTAACTGGGGTTGCTTGTTAGATAAGCACAAGGAGAGGTTTGTCCAGGTCATTAGCTGGGAACATGGAGACAAAGCAATCTGGTACAGTATGTGGGAGAGCTGTGGCCAGCCATTCTATGTGGGGATCTTCCTGGCCCCGCCTCAGTCTGGCACAGGAGGCCCTGTGATCCCAGTCGGGTGGGTGCCCGCTCTTTATGTGGCTACTTAATTCTCTTTCCAATCTATGACGCGAATGACAGAGGCCAGGCTTTGAGAACAGGCCGGACTGTCTTTGCACCCCCACCCCCATGAAGACTTTAACCCTTTCTCAATCTAATCAAAATTAATGAGAGAGACTTAGAAAGTTATGATGGGAAAAATACTAGCACCAGGTCACACTTTGCAGTTTGTTTGTTTAGTTTTTGGCTTCCGAGAATCTTATGTAGCCTTAGGATAGCCTAGAACCCAAAGTGTAGTGGAGAACAGCTCCTGCTCCTTCCTACCCCTGCCTCTCAAGTACAGGCAGCACCGGGGCGGCCCGGGGTTCATAGGCTACTAACAGTCCTGACCTTTCAGGCCTGGAGTCTGAGGCCTCACCTAACCGAGTGAGCACTGCAGGCCTAGGGGAACTGGCTGTGCAGTTTCTGCCTCCCACCTGCTTCCCAGCATTTATGACTTATGAATATTCATGAGGTAGCTTTAGAATGCAAAGTTTCGAGGACGCTTTTTGCTTCCTGGTCTGCAAGTGTGTGTGTGTGTGTGTGTGTGTGTGTGTGTGTGTGTGTGTGTGTGAAGAGGATGTTGCCCTGGTGTTCCAGTTCTCAGGGAAAGGCCATTTTTAAGATTTCCCTTAGGTGTAGGAGGGATTTAAAGTCGTAATGAGTTCAGTCTTGAAAAGGATTAAGACTATAATTTCTAGGTCATTTTATTTGCGTTTTCCTTTGTTCAAATGGCTACCGTATTCCTGCCTTCTCTCTCTTTCTTTCCACTCTCTTTACTTTCTTCAAGGTCTAATGTAGCCCAGGCTGGCCTCAAACTTGCTATGGAGCTGAGAATGGCCTTCAACCCATGATCCTCTTGCTTCCACCTCCCAAGTGCCGGAGTTGCAGGCATAAATCACCATGCCCTACCCAACCCCAACCCTCCCACCCCCACCCTGCGTTCTTTCCTTCCAGTTGCCGAGCGGGGCAGTTACAGGTGTGACTCTGATAAGCACACAAGCGTGGAATCCATTTCCACAGACCCTTGCAGTTTTCTCTCTACAGTCCCACAAAGGCCCACAGTTCCTTTTTTCCTTGGTCTGGAATATAGGTCAGAACATTTTCTTCGGAGAAGGAGCCCATTTTGAGAGAGGTGCGCCCTCGCTCCTTTGAAACATCCCTTTCATCCTCAGCTGCTCCGGGTAGTCAAAGATGCTGCCAGCTCTCTTCCACACGGTGGCTAGTCACACATCACAATAATAATATACCCCCCCCACCCCCGCCCTCCAGCAGCAGCATGTTTGAGAGGCTAAACCAGTGCCGAGTTCACCTGGAAATACGTCATCCTGATTAGAATGGTGGCGGGCAACCTCGGTGCTTTAGAACGGCCTGGAAGCTAAGTCAGAATGTCCCCGGCAGGAGACCCCTGCAGGTGTTCCAACATGCAGTTAGGGCGGACTCCTGCAGGGGCCAGTCGCGCAGCCGTCGGTTCGTTCCAACTAGGTCCCCCCCACACCACCACACCTTTGTTTTGTCTCCTCTTCCTAACACGGTAAATTGTAAACACTCCACCCCAGCGCTACGGCGGTAAGAAAGGACTAGGGGCTGGGGGAGGAGGGGCTGACGGGGAAGGAGGGCATTTGATGGCTATACAGAAAGTACTTTGCCCTGGAAACACGCTCATTCGCTTCTGAAACGAACGCCGTGCTCCGGAAGTCTTTTTGCCCTTCCCTTGACTTCCAGGGGGGGACCAACATAACCATCCCTTTGTTAACGATCTACAGAGGCTGACTTGCGCCGGGTCCTCCGCAGCCAGGGGCACGTGCATGCCTACGGGTGTGGGGCATGGCATCTCTGGCCTGTTTACCGAGCTCTGTAGGCGAGCGCCGGCGCCCTCTACTGGACGGAAATAAATGTCCCTCTGAGTGTAACAATTGTCGCCCTGTGGATGAGCTAATGGATTCACATTGAGCTCGCAGAAAGGACACGGTGTCGTGGGGATCCCGGGGCAGTCCTCTGACATCTGGCATACCACCGGCTTGCCTAAGGATGTTATTTCTTTGATTGGGGTGGGGGCGGGATAAGAGCATAAAGATAATGGGACGGTATTGGCTGAGAAACTGAGTGCTGTGTTTCTCAGTCTTTGGGGCGTGTGCTTATGGTGCATGGTTATCAGCCGGTGGGGCGTTGTGCAGTAAAGGAGACACGGATACTGGGGTGTAGCTCCCACTAATTAAGAGAGCAACGCGTTTAAAGGCAGGCAGATTTGTTCCAAGAATCTCATATATGCCAGAAAGGCAAGGAAAGGCATACACAATCGAAAGATGTGATTTTTTTTTTAAGGTGTCAAGACACAAAACCTTTTGCTTTAAGAGATTTGCACACCCAGGGGGAGATTTGATGGTACTTACAGACTGGGGCTTCACATCCGCATCTGCCTCGCCGGTGAGAGCTTGCCTGCCCAGATTGGCTGGTCCTCAGGACACAGGTGCTGCTGTTGTGGCTGCGTGCATCCTAAGTGTGGCGGCTCCACCTTCCAGCTAGAATCCCAGCAAAGGTTCTCATCCGGAGGCCCCGAGGCACCCTTCTTTCATCCTTATGGCTTCCCTCGTTCTCTCGGGGTCCAGAGCAGCGAGGAAGGAATGAAGAATTAGGGGTCTGTCACCGTCTGTCGGTTCTCAGCGCTGCATCTCAGCTAGGGCTGCAGAAGTCAGTGCAGCAGCGGAACTGGCTAGGGCTCCTCACGGTTGCCACGGTAACCAGGAGCAGGCGCCTGCCCTGGTGGCTGAGGAAGGCTGTAGAGAAAAGGTAACGGGTAAGCGATGACGCGTTGGCCTCTCTCCTGGGCATCGGTTCAGCCTCAAGTGACCCAAATGAAATGAAGTCCCAGATAACCCGTTCTTTAGACCCAAACCCAAACCACACCACAGCTGCGGTCTTTTTTCTCTTCACCAGTCAACACGCAGAGGGACATGTTAAGGATTAGAAATTCCAGCACTCTCCGAGACTTCCTGCCCCAAAGGAGCCTGCTGTACACAGAGCGGAATGTTTGCTAGGTTCGTTCTTGAAAACAGAACTCCCAGCGGGGACAGCTGTGGGTGAGCTGGCGGAGCTAGAGTAGGGACCAAGCAAAGGATGGTGATGAGCGGTCACTTAAACTCTCTGACCTATAATATGAAGACACAAAGATGTCTTAGAAAAAGCTTTATCAAACTAAGTTGTTCATGTTACTATTATGATCATGATAATGGCAAATGTAGGTTATGATCCCCAAAGACACAATCCCAAAGGCCATAATCCTTAGTGATAAAAATACCTCTAAATTCTAAAACCCTGAAAGACTAACACCTTAACAATATAATTATTCTGGAAAAGAATTCAATTTCTTTTTCTTCTTTCCGTTTTAAAAGGCAGGGGTCTCAATCAAATACACATGGCTGGCCTTGAACTTGCACTATATTAATAATTAAGAGTGAGTTTGAGCCGGGCGGTGGTGGCGCACGCCTTTAATCCCAACACTCGGGAGGCAGAGGCAGGCGGATCTCTGTGAGTTCGAGGCCAGCCTGGGCTACCAAGTGAGTTCCAGGAAAGGCGCAAAGCTACACAGAGAAACCCTGTCTCGAAAAAACCAAAAAAAAAAAAAAAAGAGTGAGTTTGAACTCATGACCCTCAAACAAACAAAAACAACAATTAAATACTAGGGAGAAAATATTTTAAGTGAGGAACTGAGAGGGTAATTCAATTGGTGGGGCGCTTACCTAGTATGTATAAGGTCCTATATCCAACCATGGGAGGAAAAGAAAACAATTACTAAAAACAAAGTGGACAAATAAAAAAGTGTACTTCAGGAATAGATCAAGCCTGTTATAGTGGTGCGTGCCTTTAACCTGAGCACTTGGGAGACAGAAGCAACTCAAAGACAGAACTTTTTGAGTTCAAGGCCAGCCTGGTCTACATAGTGAATTCCAGGACAGCCAAAGCTAAACAGTGAGACCCTGTCTCCAAAAAACCAACCAACCAACCAACCAAACAAACAAACAAACAAACAAACAAACAAATAATTAGTAGATCACAGGACTGAGGCAAAGGCTCAGTGGTTAGGAGCACTGACTGCTCCTCCAGAGGAGCTAGGTTTGATCCCTAGCACCCACACTGTGGCTAACAACTATCTATAATTCCAGTTCCAGGAATCCAATGCCCACTTCTAGCCTCCGTGGACAATGGCGTGCACATAGTGCACAGATATCCATGCACGTGAAACACCCACACACATAAAACAAAACACAAAAACAAAAAGAGAGACCAGATCAAGGGGCTTGTGAGGGTCAGCAAGGGGAGACACGAGTTGCCAAGACTGACAACCTGAGTTTGGTTTCCACGACCCACGTGGTAGAAGGAGAGACTGGAGCCCCAAGTCCTCTGATGTCTCCACACTCCCCACAAAATAAATAAAATTAATAAAAATCATTGAACATAGATCAGGGGCCATGTCATGAAAGTAGTCCACAAAAGCTGGCTGATTTCCACGATCATTAACTATACATCCTGTGTCGTGGTGATGCATGCATCTCCCGGGATTATCCATTCCCATCCATTTTCCACGTGGCATGGCTCCTTTGAAAATTCCTCTATGATTTTCATGCACCCTGATGGGAGCATTCCCTCCTGAGTGTTCTCTCTCCCGGGCCTGCTTCTGTGTTGTGTTGGGCATATGGCATCCATTCCGCGTGCTCTCGTATACAGACCACGGATTTGGCAGGAGCAGAGCTGGCGATTGAACAGGAGCAATATTGCTTAAGTGGCTTCTTGTCCTACTGTGCACATAATTATTTTCCCACCGCTTAGACACTTGGCTGACTTCTTCAGGCGAACGCAGCTTTTAACTCATTAAAAGCTCCTGGAATTCCATCAGCTGGGTGGAATGCCAGTGTAGATAAATGATCCTTTTTTTTTTTTTTTTTTTTTTCCTTCCTGAGACAGGGTTTCTTTGTGTAGTCCTGGCTGTCCTGGAACTCACTCTGTAGACCAGGCTGGGCTCGAACTCAGAGAGATCCACCTGCCTCTGCCTCCTGAGTGCTGGGATTAAACCATACCTGAATTATTTTTATTTTTTTCTATTCTTTTAAAGACAGAGCCTGTGTTGCCCAGGCTGATCTCAAAGTTGAATTTTCTTGCCTCTGCTTCCCAAGTGTTTGTTTACATGCAGTTCTCATAGCTCTTTCCTTAACCAACTGACTCTCCACCAAATGCATTGGGCTGAATGGGACCAAAAAAAAAAAACAAAAAACCACCTTTATTGATAACACCTTGAAATACACTTACCAAATGCTTGCTCATACCTAATTCTGAATCGTTCATTATGGTTTGGAGATTCATTTGAAATCTTCCCTTTCTTTTTTTCTACAAAACTCACCAAACCTTCAGACTAAAATTTATAAAGTGATTTGCTATATAGTCATTAATACGTAATTGAGTAAAAAAATTTCAAAATTTTCAGATGCGTGGGACAGGAATTGTTTGCATCTGATAAAAACAGTGGGGACAGTTTGGGCCAAAGCGGAGCATGCGTTAGTTCTTCTATGTAAATTGTTGGGAAATGGAAGAGGCCTTTCTGCTTTGGTAGTCAGATGCCCGACTGCCTGCGGTTCACCGTTTACCGAGCGGCACACGCAAAGGAAGCCCTGTATCAGCTGCCGGGGGCTTGTCCAGTTCTTCTTAGTCTCCCATAAGGAGCGTTTTTTGTCCTTTTCTTTTTCTTGAGTCAGGGCTCTGGAGGCTGACCCCAAACTCACCAGCCTCCTGCCTCAGCCTCCTGAATGCTGAGATTGCGTGTCACTACAGCCAGCTAAGGCAGCATGGTGTTGTGAAAAGGGCAGAAAGTAGGAAGAAAGTAAATAACTTGACGATTGTCTTGTGTGTAACTGAGACCGCACCGATTCAGTCTCAGAATTCAGTTTTCTATACTTCTCATGTAGCTCTCCTTCTCACCAGGAGCTGTTCTGACTTTCAGAATTTCAACCCCTGGGACTCTAGTCTCTCTCTCTCTCTCTCTCTCTCTCTCTCTCTCTCTCTCTCTCTCTCTCCTTTTTTTAAGACTTATTTATTTATTATGTATACAGAAGAGGGTGCCAGATCTCATTACAGATGGTTGTGAGCCACCGTGTGGGTACTGGGAATTGAACTCAGGACCTCTGGAAGAGCAGTCAGTGCTATTAACCTCTGAGCCATCTCTCCAGCCCCTCTTCTTCTTTTTTTGTTGTTATTTTTGTTTTTGTTTTGAGACAGAGTCTTATTATGTAGCCCTGACTGGCCTGGATCTCACTCTGTAGACCAGGTTGGCCTCAAACTCAGAAGTTTGCCTGCCTCTGCCTCTAGTGCTGGCATTAGAAGTGTGTGCCACCAGGAGTTGGTTTTGAGACCAAGTCTGGTTGGCTTTGAACTGCTGATCTTCCTGCCTCCACTTCCCAGGTCCTAGGATTACATATACCTAGGACTGTCATTTTAGAAATTTTAATCTTTGAGGATTTCAACTTTCAGGATTTTGGCATTCAAAATCCACCCCCCCCCCCCCCCCCCCCCCCCCCGAGGCTTTGATGAGCAATGGATGAGGTGACAGTGACCATGGATGTTGGCACCTGGCTCCATGCAGGTGGGTTATAATTGAAGAGCCCCTTCTAGGGTTCAACTCATATACTTCTCTCTAGTCCTGGAAGCATGCCTTGGTGCTGGAGCCCAAGTAGTCCCCTTCAGGCTCCCAAACAACTCCCTGAATTGCCATGGCTCATGGAACCTGAAAGAAAATCTGCCAAACCCTGAAATAAGTGAGACGGAAGATGGGACAGTTTTAAACACATTCTCACAAGCACATGCTTAATATGGTTGTGGCACTGTAGTCAGAGAGGAAAGGAGCCTCGTAGAATCTTGTTTATAAGGTCATTGACCTCAGTACTACACCCAGCCGAGGCTCCGCTGGAGAAAGCAGATGGTTCAGCAGAACTTTCTTTCAGAAGAGGACTGACCCTTGCTCAGTGAGAAAGAGGATCTTCCTGTCTCCACTGGGCATTTTTATCTTCACATATGTTCCCTGTGTTTCCATAGGTGTCAATGTGAGTTTGGCATTGACAGGTTCAGGGCCATGGCTCGGGTGATCCCCGCTCCGCGTCAGTGTCTGCTCTCCCTGGGAATAAGCAGGTGCTTAGCTCCAGGTCTAGAGTGAGGGAAAGGAGCCTGTTTTGACTACGGGCTGACAATGCGTCCCTGGCCTTTCTTGATTCTGCCATTAATCCTCTTGTCAGACTATAAAACTTTACATTTACTAATTACAGATTAAAAGCCTAAGAGCACAAACAAGAAGTGACTTGCTTGTGAGTGAGTCACTTTTATACAGCAGGGTAAGTGATAATCCTAGAATTCCTACCCACATCGATTGAGTACCACCTGGAGATGCCCTGCCTGTTGAGCCGTCCAGGGGCCCTAGAGTATGCTGGGAAAACTCCCTGAAACACTAGAGTCTCTGATCATTTCTCTCCCTTTCCTTATGAATTTCATCTATTTACTTTATTATTTTTTAACTAAATTTGAGCCAGGAGTGGCGTCACATGCCTTTAATCCCGGCACTTGGGAGAAAAGCAAGCAGATCTCTATGAATCCAGGGTCAGTCTAGTCTACACAGCAAGTCCCAGACCAACCAGGGATACATAGTGAGACCCTGTCTCTCCCCTTAAAAAAAATTAAATGCTTATCTAAGAAAATTTGGGAAATAAAGAAAAAAAGCTGGGCATGGTAGTACACACCTGTAACCCCAGCACTTGGGAGGTAGAGGCAGGAGGATCAGAAGTTCAAAGTTATCCTCAGCTACCTATCCAGTGAGTTTAAGGCCTACCCAAGCTTCATAAAACCCTGTCTTTTTAAAAGAAAAAATGTATGTGTGTAGCGGGGGTGGGGGCTGGGGAGCAGCTGGGAATGGTGGTGCACATCAGTGTTCTAGCACTCAGAAGGCAGCTGCAGGACCATCACAACAAATTCAAGGTCAGCCTGGTTCACATAGGAATTCCAGGATAGCCAGGACTACATAGTAAGGAGAGAGAGAGAGATCATTCATGACACTTCTACCCAAAGAAAGCCAAAGTTAATATTCACATTTCCTCAAAAAAAAAAATCACATTTCCTCTGGTCATTTCTCTCGCTTTCTATATTTGAACTGAGTTTCAATAAGACTACATATTTGAATATATGTGAATGTATCACATACACACACATACATACACACACACACACACACACACACACACACACACACACACACACACACATCATATCTTGGTTTTAGTTTAAAATACCTGTAGAAAAAAATGTTCCTTTCTTTAGAGATTCTTTTGTTTCTATTTATTTATTTATTTATTTACTTACTTACTTACTTACTTATTTACTTATTTACTTATTTGTTTGTGACAGGGTTTCTCTGTGTATCCCTGGCTGTCCTGGAACTTACTCTGTAGACCAGGCCGGCCTCAAACTCAGAGATCCATCTGCCTTTTCCTCCCAAATGCTAGGAAAAAATGCATGTGCCACCACTGTCCGGCTTCTTTAAAAATTCTTTTTAGGCCGGGCGGTGGTGGCGCACGCCTTTAATCCCAGCACTCAGGAGGCAGAGCCAGGCGGATCTCTGTGAGTTCGAGGCCAGCCTGGTCTCCAAAGCGAGTTCCAGGAAAGGCGCAAAGCTACACAGAGAAACCCTGTCTCGAAAAACCAAAAAAAAAAAAAAAAAAAAAAAAAAAAAAAAAAAAAAAAAAAAATTCTTTTTAAACATTATTTTATTTATCTAGTAAAGATTTATTTTTGTCATTTTAAAATAGTATTGTGTGCCTGTGTGTGTCTGGATGTGGATATGTACATAATAGCGCAGGTGCCTGTGGAGGCCAGAGACATCAGATTCCCTGGAACTGGAGTTACTGTGAGTTGCAAAGGTGCCTGGTGTGGATGCTCAGAACCAAACTGTGCAAGAGCAGAGTGTGCTCTTAACTGCTGAACCGTCTCAGCACCTATCTCAGTTATTTTATATGTTATTTGTGGTTCATTTTGGGGGACAGAACCCAGGGCCTGCGTAAGCTAAGTGTGATCCACCTCTAAGCACTAGCCCCACACAAGCTGTTATTTTTTTATTTTATATATCTTTATATTTATATCTTTATATTTTATATATCTTTATATTTATTTTCTATTTTATATATACATATATTTTTATTTTGTATATGTATTCATCATATTTTACATATCACATTTTATATGAGGCAGGATAGGAAGACGGAGAAAATTATGGGAGCATGGCAAGGGAAAGAATCCCCTCACCTTGGAATCTGAAGTCTCTTGCCAGCTGAGAATCAAAAGTTCTGGTGCAATTAACATTTCTGTGAAGTTGCCAACATAGAGATACTCTAACATTCCTCTCACAACGACAACAAACCAGGCTTGAGTCCTGACTATATATGATTTTGGATGGGGTCTTGTCTTTACTTTCCTGTTGCTGTGATAAAATATCATGACCAAGACGACGTATAGAGGAAGGAATTATTTGGGTTTATGGTTCCAAGAGGACATGAGGCCATCATGGCAAGGAGTCATGGAGGCAGGAACAGCAGGTTTACATCTCACACCTCAAGCAGGAAGCAGACACAGTGGACTGAAACCACAAAGCCTACTCCCAGAGACATACTTCCTCCAGGAAGGCCACACCTCCTAAACCTACCCAAAGAGTACCAGCAAGTGGTATTCAAACACCAGAGCCTATGGGGACGAATCCATTTAGACCTCTACAGGCCTCAGTCTTTTCCCAGACCTCCTCTGAAAAAATCACAAGCAAGACTTAACTCAGTCTCCGGTGAAGATGCCTTAGCTGCCAGCCCTGTGGTCTGGTGTTTTGCTGTCTCCATCAGGATCCTGCCCCTTGGGAACCACCCTATCATTTCCCTTAGCTCCCTTGGTAACCCTTTGAAGAGAACAGCTTCAAAACCCATCCAAATCTCATGAATGACTAAGAGAAGGACAAGGACCACTTTATTTCTCTCAACTTTTTTTTTTGTTTGTTTGTTTGTTTTTTTTGAGACAGAGTTTCTCTGTATAGTTTTTGGTTCCTGTCCTGGATCTCGCTCTGTAGACCAGGTTGACCTCGAACTCACAGAGATCTGTCTGGCTCTGCCTCCAGAGTGCTGGGATTAAAGGGCAGTCCACCACCGCCCAGTCTTCTCTCAACTCTTGTGCTTAAAGTCTACATAAACCCCAGCTCTGCTTCACACTGGCTTGTTCTGACTGGGCTTTGCTGATGTCTCTAAAATATAAAGTTTTCCCTAAAATATTAAGCTTTCAGTTGGAGTTATGTCTTGTATCCCTGTCACAGCTGACTCTCTCTCCATATATGTGTGTGTGTGTGTGTGTGTGTGTGTGTGTGTGTGTGTGTGTGTGTGTGTGTGTATGCGCATAATTTCTCTTCTATTAGATATTTGTTTCCAGTTTTTGATGATGACAGATGAACAGGAATACCATTCTCCACCCCCACTCCCCATTAATTCTCATCCATGTTTGGACACATTTCTTTGTGATGGAATCCTAGGAGAATACTGGGTCAAAGGAAATAGACTTTTTCTGGGGACAGGATCTCTAGTCCAGGCTGTCCTTGAACTCCCTAAAGATGACCTTGAACATTTTTGTTCTTGAGGCTTCCAACTCCATAGTTGTATGATTCCTGGTGTGTGCCACCATGCTGGTTTATGTGGTATCAGGGTAGACATTAGGAGCTGCTGGGGATAGGATTTGAGCTCTAACTCCAAACAAAACCATTATTTAAAATGATATATAATATTGTGCTGGCTAGTTTTATGTCAAGTTGACACAAGCTGAAGTCACCTGAGAGGAGGGAACCTCAATTAAGAAAACGCCTCTATAAGATCAGGCTGTAGGCAAGCCTGTAGGGCATTTTCTTAGTTAGTGATTGATGGGGGAGGAGGGCCCAGCCCATTATGGGTAGAGTCACCCCAGGTTGGTGCATCAGTTCTGTACGAAAGCAGATTGAGCAAGCCATAGGGAGCAGCAAGTAAGCAGCACCCCTCTGTGGCCTCTGCATCAGCTCCAGGTTCCCACCCTGCTTAAGTTCCTGTTCTGGCTTCCTTCAAGATGAACAGTGAAAAGGAAGTATAAGCCTAATAAATTCCTCCCCAAGTAGCTGCGGTCATGATGTTTCATCACAGCAATAGCAATCCTAACCAAGACAAATACATAACATATGTGATAATTCATAATTTACATTTCATATGCATTTTGTATTATATGAGACAGGACAGGAAGGGGAAATCATTAGGCAAACTGAGTTACATTCCCTCCTTCCCCTGTTTCTGAGACAGGGTCTCACTATGTAGTCCAGGTTGACCTCCAAATCAAGATCCTTCTGCTTGAAGACCAGGTATGGTAGTTCACACTCCCAGTGCTTGGAAGGCAGAGACAGGCAGATCTCTGAGTTCAAGGACAACCTAGGCTACACAGCAAGTTTCTGGCCCGCCAGGGCTACATAATAAGACCACGCCTTCAAGAAAAATCCCTTGGCCAGGCAGTGGTGGCACATATCTTTAATTCTAGCACTTAGAGGCAGAGGCAGGTGGGTCTCTATGAGTTTGGAGATAGCCTGGTCTACAAAGTGAGTTCTAGGACAGCCAGGGCTGTTACACAGAGAAACCCTGTCTCAAAAATCAAATGAAGTCTCTCTTTCTACAGTCTCCCGAGTAGTGGGGTAGCAGGTAGACACCACTCCACCCAGTTGGCTTTTGAAGACTTCTATGCTTTCTTACCCCTCTCTGTCCCACTCTACCCAATCCTGGAAATGTACAGCCATTCTCATGTTTGGAATACCCACCCTGTATCTTGCAAGCCCTCGGGAATACAGGGACTTGTTTGTAGGTTTGTTGTTGGCTTATTCAGAAAAATTCAGTGTCTCCTTATTGTTTAGATATCCTCAGTAAGCAAGAACAGCAGAACAGGTTTTAGGGAGGGAACATTTGAGGAAGTGGTGAGCTTATCCAGGTCCCATAACGAAGCAGGGAAGCTGGACCTTGCCATTTCTTCCACATTGACTCAAGGGATGGCCTTAACCTCATCGCCATCACTGAGACTAAGGCTGACATTACTACGCCCTTGGTTATCCTCTGGTATTAAACTCTCTCTCTCTCTCTCTCTCTCTCTCTCTCTCTCTCTCTCTCTCTCTCTCTCTGTGTGTGTGTGTGTGTGTGTGTGTGTGTGTGTGTGTGTGTGTGTGTAAACTGAACCCAGGGCCTCATATAAACTGAGCACTAAGCACAGGCTCTACCCTGAGCAATAACTCCAGCCATCCATATTCTTATTTCAGCAATAACTCCAGGCATCCATGTTCTTATTTCAGTGTTTACCTCTGATCTGATCTTTAAATAAACAAAGCTGTGGTCAGTAAGGTCTGGACTTGGATGGGAGGATGAGGAGCGCTACTAGACAAAACCACTGGGTTAATAGACCTTTCTAGGGTAAGAGGCAGAGGGATACGCCTGAGTCACAGACCATCTGCCAAGGTAAAATGTAACATGAGCTGGCATCCCAGTTCCCTGGGAGGAAAAGATGGTAAGCAAGGAGGCACACAGGCCAGGCCGGAAGTGGGTGCAGCCTTGGTCCTACGCAGCCTGGAGTCCTTCGAGCAATCACCAGTTCTCCAGGAAGAAAGGACAAGAAGAAAGAAACAGTGTGACACGGTGAAGAAAGAAACGATTGCTTTTCAATCTTGAAAATTGGCTTCTAGAAACTAGGCCAGGCCCAAAGGGGAAATTATTAGGCAAACACGCTACTTACTGAGCTACATTCCCTACCTCCCCCCTTTTTTGAGGTTTGGGTCTCACTATGTAGCCCAAGTTGGCCTCTTGACCAAGAGTTGAAGGCTCTTGCAGAATTGCTAGGAGGTAATGTGACGTTACAAGTAATATAACCTTCATAAATTCTCTAGTGAGTCAAGTTCTGAATGTTAAAACCATATTGAATATAAGGCTAAGGTCACCAAAAAAGAAGAAGGGCCAGGCACTGGTAGCGCACACCTTAATCCCAGCACTATGGAGGCAGAGACAGGCAGATCTCTATGAGTTCAAGGCCAGCCTGGTCTACAGAGCAAGTTCCAGGACAGCTAGGGCTACACAGAGAAACCCTGTCTTGAAAACCCAAATCAAACCAAAACAAAAAAGACTAATGTCAGGCAGTTTTAGATAACAGACTAAACTTGGGAACTAAATTTATCACCGTGGAATGGACAAACTGTCTATAAAATTTTATGATTTTTTTCTCCCAGAGTAGAGCTACGCAAAAATTCAATGTTTAATTAGAGATATCTACTATGTTATTTTCAGAGTTTAATTCCTTCAAAGAATGCCTGAGGGCTGGATGGATATAGTTCAGTCATAGAGTACTTGCCTGACTTCAATCCCCAGGGCACAAAATGTATTTATTAGAATTTTTATTTATTGGGCTAGAGCGTTGGCTCAGTGTTTAAGAACACTTGTTGCTCTTGCAGGGGACTCGGGTTTGAATTCTGGCACATGGTAGTTCACAGCTGTGAACTCTAGTCCCAGGGGATCTGACACCCTCTTCTGACTTCAGCAGGCACCAGGCACACATGTGGTATACAAACACACATGCAGGCAAAACACTGGAACACACAAAATGATAAAGTAAATAAATATTTAAAAATCATAACCCCCCCACCGTGTGTGTGTGTGTGTGTGTGTGTGTGTGTGTGTGTGTGTGTGTGTGAGGACAACTTCCCAGAGTTTTCCATCATGAGTTCCACGAATTGATCTCAGGTCATCAGGTATAAGTGGCAAGCTCTTTTACACTGAGCCGACTCACCAGTCCCGGGGCATTACATATAAATCTATGCTGCTCAGTCTGGACAAAGAGAGAAATGCGATGTTAGGTTCTTATTCTCTCAGGAAGTATTACAAGTGTGTACCTGTGCATGGGGCTGACCTTTCCTCCCCACAGGAACAACTTTCTTCATTGTCAATGCCAACAACACCAGACTATTTATCCACAGTAGGTATTCATTGTGTTAGGTGCTCATTGTGTTGTGAGTAAGCAGAAGTTCTCACAAGTAGAATTGGAATGTTTCCACCCCTCCACCCTACCTCCAAACCCCAGCTTTCTTTCTTCATGGGTAAGAAGTAGCTTCTGGTAGAAGGAATTTCCTGATCAGTTTTTCAGTCATAGTTCTGAAAGTCATCTCTCATATACAGGTCATATACAGGTCATCTCTCTACACAGTTGTTCTCAGCCTGTGGGTCCAATAACTCTTTCATAGGGGCTGCATATTAGATATCATGCATATCATATATTTATATTACGATTCATAACAGTAGCAAAATTACAGTTCTGAAGTAGCAACGAAAATAAGTTTGTGGTTGGGGTCACCACAGCATGAGGAACTGTGTTAAAGGGTCAAAGTGTCAGGAAGGTTGAGAACCACTGCTTTACAATGTAGCCTAGACTTGGCCTGCGGTAGCTGTGGGTGCCAGCACCACATGCATTTGGAGGCGCTCATCTTTTCAGAACAGGTTGTGTCTTAACCCCATTTGCATTGCAGAGGGTTGCTCCTTTTCTTTTCTTTTCTTTCTTTTGTTTTTTTCTCAAGACAGGGTTTCTCTGTGTAGCTTTGCGCCTTTCCTGGATCTCACTCTGTAGACCAGGCTGGCCTCGAACTCACAAAGATCCGCCTGTCTCTGCCTCCGGAGTGCTGGGATTAAAGGTGTGCGCCACCACCGCCCAGCTGGGTTGCTCCTTTTCAACCTGGGCTCTCTTTCCTCTGTTGTGGGAGGGACACCATGCTCAGAGGTCACATTGGCTGGCCTTCATTTATTTCATTTGCTCAGGATGTAGGGACCACTGCTTTGGGTGATTCTGTGGGGACTCAGTTCACACTCCCAACTCTAGATGTGTGCTCCTGATACCACTCTCTGGCAATCTGTCCTTCAGTGCGTATCTCATCAAATCAGCAAGAGTCCGAAGTACAGCCTGGGCTCGGCCTTTTCTGCAGCAAGATGCCAGGTGGTACCGGGTTTCCTCCGCCCCACCTCTTTCCATCACTCCCTTGTTCCCTAGAGACACACAGACCTGCCCTGTTACAACCTCCGGGCTCCTGGGCTATGAGGCTCTTCAAGCTGTTGCCCAAGCTGCGCCCAGATATACTTGGCTCTGGGAGTTGGAATGAAAGACACAAGACCAAGTCCTTTGGGTGATTCACATCTCTTTGGGGTGGTAATGGCCTGTTTTTTATGCCACTTAGCAATTAATTTCCTCCCTAAACCTACATGCTCTTCATTTTCCTAAAATTGCCAGAGGGTAAATATCTTTTTTTTAATCAATGAATTTTAATATTCTTAGCTTTAAGAGTCTATCAACACCTCCCTGTCCCTTCGCTTCATCCCTCTCCCTCCATCTTGGCTTGGCTTTGTTAGAAACCCCCTCCCCACAGTATTGTAAAACTAGGAGTCCAGTTGCTGCTGGAGGGCATGGCGCTGACTGTCACCTGCAGGAAGGTGTTTGATAGAGTCCCCTGCCTCTTTTTTCTGTAAACAAAATGCAGCCTAAGCGGGCCAAGGATAACCTGGAACTTCTGGTCCTCCTGCCTCTACCTCCCAAGAGCTGGGATTATAGGCGTGTACCACCAAGCCCAGTAATGAGCTCTCTAATGAAACATCTCATGGCAGGTGGAGAGAGGGTTGGGACCCAGCCCTGCCCAAGGCTTTGTCCAGGGCAGGGTGGAAGGGGCAGGTCTGAGCCTGGAATACGGCTTCTGTTGCTGTTAGGCAGGCCTAAGCTCAAGGGCAGAGAGAGACAGAGGGTGTGTCCGGGGACTCCATCCCCCATACAGCTTCCCACACAGTCTGGAGTCTGTTCTGTCCTTCCTTGCCCACAGGTTCAGCTGAAACTGGATAAATCCTCTGTTGTAGGAGGCTCCGTGGTTTGAAGCAATAAGCCAGAAAGTCATAGCCTATGATGCTGGCCTGCATGCATTTCTGTGCCTGCAGACCGTTCATGTTCCCTCATGGATCAGAGGGCAGACTTACTGGTCTTATGTGGGGCGAAAATTCAGATTTCTTTTTTTTGTTTCTGATTGCAAGTCCCAGGCCAGCGAGGGATACATAGTGAGACTCCATCTCAAAAAAAAAAAAAAAAAAAAAAAAAAAATCAAAGTCAAAGAAGCTATCAAAAGAAGAATCAAAGCTTTTATCAAGCTTTCCTAGGAGTAAAGACCTTAAGAAGTGCTAGGCTCATCCTCCTGAGGCACTCTGAAGAAGAAAGAGAAACTCAGTAGACTGTTGGTTATAAGCTGGCCATGGGCACAGATGTCAGGGCGGGGAGTGTTTTGTGAGTTGTTTTATTAAAAGGCCCACACAGCCTTTTAAAGTGATGGTACTGAATCTCAGAAACTAGTCAACACAGACTGGATACTTCCTAGGCCTGAGAAGGCAGTAGTAGCAGGGCCTCTGATCGACACAGGCAGGTTTGGATGAGGAAGCTGAGTTTATTATCTGCTCCAGGAGATGGGCACACATCCAAGAAAGCTACACTTCTGTGAGCCCAGATGGCCAGTGGTGAGAGTCCTGTAAACAGGAGCCGAGGTGAGGTAGAGAGACAGGGAAATTAAGGGTTATGGAAGGGAGAGAAATCCTTTGTCTTGTCCCCTGCCAGCTGAGAGTCCAAAACTCCAACTCAATTTGTTGTCAAGGTTGCCAACAAAAAAAAGATACCGTTCTTCCTCTCTAGAGATAGTTCCAGCTGAATGTGACAGTGAATGTCTGTAATCCCAGGACTCAGGAGTCAGTAGCAGAGGGATGCGTGCAAACTTCAGTCCACCCGGTCAATGTAGTGAGCCCCACACCTGCCAGATCTACATAGTGAGACCATTTTTCAAACACCAAGTAAGATCAAACAAAAAAATTCTAATAAGAATACTAAAGTATCAGTGGAGCATGAGGAGTGTACACAGTCTTCTTCCTTTCCCAGATATGTTCTGGAAATTTCCAAACAAGAGCAAACTGCTATTGACAATGAAAATATCTGAACTTATGCTGGGTGGTGGTGGTGCATAACTTTAACCCCAGCACTCAGGAGGCAGAGGCAGGCAGATCTCTGTGAGTTTGAGGTCAGCCTAGTCTAGGACAGCTGAAGCTGTTACATAGAGAAACCTCATCTAGAAAAGCAGAAAATAAATAAATAAATAATTAAATAAAAAAAGAATATCTTTTCCTGCAATCTCTGTGACACTGGGTGGTACCTCATCAGATGTAATTCCATCCAGTGTACTCAGG
Source organism: Peromyscus californicus insignis (assembly GCF_007827085.1). Lineage (NCBI taxonomy): Eukaryota > Metazoa > Chordata > Mammalia > Rodentia > Cricetidae > Peromyscus > Peromyscus californicus. The sequence goes on from NW_026294584.1 coordinate 136,188,982, forward strand.
AAACACCCTATCATCCTCACTTAAGTTTCTTAGCAACTCTTTAACATCTAAGTTTAGAGTCTAACAACATTTCTTGTAAGATTATTGGAAAGAGAACTGAGCAAACCTCTCTCTTGGAAGCCCCCCTCCTTGAGTGTGACTTACCTTTAATTGTTTCTGTTAACCACTGTGCTTAAATCTGTTGGAAACTAAGCCAACAACAGCAATTCTCTTCATAAGAAAAATCAACTCGACTTCATGCTGGTTCCTTGTGAAATTCTTTTCTAATGCAGAGTCAAGAATCCCGCATCACCCCAGTCTCTGGAAAGAACTCCCTGGGCTACCAACCAAAGGGTGCCATCGGGTAACTGTGTCTCAGCTGGTGCCTTACTGCCGCTGACAGAACCAAGACACCGAGGAAGGTGAGCCTGCTCTCCATCTGCCAAGGCTTCCCGGAGGAAAGGGACTGTTGTTTGGAATGGGGGTCAGGGTGGACAGGTGCATTCTGGAGCAAGGGCACCAGCAAACCAAGCCATAGAGCAGGGGCTCTCCAGCTATGGCAGGCCGACTTGATTGCAGTACAGAATTTGAGATAGCAAATAGAGCTGTGTGCTTTGCAATGGACCAGGAAAATTGGCTCTGGTTCAAAAGTGCTTAAATCAAAGATCTGAATGGGGAGCTCTGGGGCGGCGGCTCAGGGTCCCAGTACCTTCACCTTTGCCCTGTCCCACTGCCTCCTCTGAGCAGAGCTCTGAGCTCAGGAACCGCAGATGGCTAATGGGGCTCGGCTCCTCCTTTTATTAACAGTGAGGGACTATGAGGAAGACTGGTTGGTGCCATTATAGCTGTCACCAGGCAGCTGGAAGCCTACCAACAAGCAGGAGGAGTCTGCGGTCACCTACGGTGTCTGGATCAAACACTGTCAAGGTGGGACTGACACATAGCTCAGCTTGTAGTTTGTCCCTCCTGCCCAACCCCCACTGCCCTAACACATCTACATGCACCCAGATCTATCTGTACCCTCTCACGCTGACTGGTGGACGGTCTCGTGGGTATGTGTGTGCATCAGCGCTGTTATACATGGGTGCATATAGATAACACACATGCAATTAGGTGGCACATGTACTTACAAAGAAGCACAAGAGTGTGAGTCTGTAGACAAACTAATATACATGCTCTCGTGGACTTTACTTTCAGGATTCTGAAAGGTGGACGCATGTTGTCATAGAACAAACAGAACCACCACTTCCAGCATCTTCTTTGGCTTGGCCTAACTAAGCACAGGTTCTTTGCTCCCCCAGCAGGGTTCCAGGACAGCTATTTCCACTTCTCTCCTTCCCCTCAGTCTTCAGTCCTCGTCTGATTGGCCAGCTGTTGACACACCCCGTTCTAATGAAGGAAGAACTGAGCTAGCTGGTGGCAGGGAGCCAAGACCCAGGACAGTGGCTGACTTCATCTCACAGGCCCGTCTCCTTGCTGACTCCTCCTGTGGCTGCAGCTGCCCTGCTCCTCAGAGGCATGAAGCACGTCCCTGCTCATTCCACCTTATGGCTTCCTGAAGCCAGAGGAAGGCCTAGCTCCCCAAGCCGCAGGTCAACAGGCCTCCGTTCCACAGCAAGGGCCTCGGTTTCCCCAGCTGCACCACAGAGTGATAAATTACGGTACTTGTGAAGAGGAGGCATTCTGAGTCTGCATTTTCAGGGCTGGGCGTGATTTTTCTGTAGCAATCAACAGTGTTTCTGGTATGGATGTGATATATATCAGGGCTAGAAGATGAGGTTCATTCCCTACAAGAACTCGGGTTATGGCGGGGACAAACATCCCAGAAAGGAAGCAGACTAAAGGAAGACCTTCTGAAATTCCATCAGATTTAGATCATGTTAACCAATCCTCCCCCACTATCCCAGCTGTGCAGCTGAGGTTTTCTCTCCCCTGCAGATTGACTAATCATTCTTTTTGTTGCTGTTGTTTTTCGAGACAGAGTTTCTCTGTGTAACAGGCCTGGCTGTGCTGGAATGCACTCTGTAGACCAGGCTGGCCTTGAACTCGCAGCTGCTTCTGCCTCCTGAGTGCTGCCATAGTCAGTCCTAAAGGTCCTCTCCTGCGCCTTCTTTCCATCAGCACCATGACTTTTGGCCAGCCTGGGAAGTCAGGTTAACAAGCCTTTCCATCCACCTCTGCAGGCTTCTGTCCATTGCACTAAACCTGTTCCATCCACCTCTGCAGTCTTCTGTCCATTGTCCTGCCCCTGTTCCACTCACCTCTGCAGGCTTCTGTCCATTGCACTGCCCCTGTTCCACTCACCTCTGCAGGCTTCTGTCCATTGCCCTGCCCCTGTTCCACTCACCTCTGCAGGCTTCTGTCCATTGCACTGCCCCTGTTCCACTCACCTCTGCAGGCTTCTGTCCATTGCCCTGCCCCTGTTCCACTCACCTCTGCAGGCTTCTGTCCATTGCCCTGCCCCTGTTCCATCCACCTCTGCAGGCTTCTGTCCATTGCCCTGCCCCGTTCCACCCACCCCTGCAGGCTTCTGTCCATTGCCCTGCCCCGTTCCACCCACCTCTGCAGGCTTCTGTCCATTGCACTGCCCCTGTTCCATCCACCTCTGCAGGCTTCTGTCCATTGCCCTGCCCCGTTCCACCCACCTCTGCAGGCTTCTGTCCATTGCACTGCCCCTGTTCCACCCACCTCTGCAGGCTTCTGTCCATTGCACTGCCCCTGTTCCATCCACCTCTGCAGGCTTCTGTCCATTGCCCTGCCCTGTTCCATCCACCTCTGCAGGCTTCTGTCCATTGCACTGCCCCGTTCCACCCACCCCTGCAGGCTTCTGTCCATTGCCCTGCCCCTGTTCCATCCACCTCTGCAGGCTTCTGTCCATTGCCCTGCCCTGTTCCATCCACCTCTGCAGGCTTCTGTCCATTGCCCTGCCCCGTTCCACCCACCCCTGCAGGCTTCTGTTCATTGCCCTGCCCCTGCTCTCTCCCTTTCGCCTCACTGCCCAGAAGCTGCCTTTAGCTACCAGTGGTTATCCTTAGTTTGTCAAGACCTAGACTAAAGAGAGAAGACTCTGGGCACACCTCTGAGGGGTTATCTAGACAAGGTGACTGGAGGAATTCTGAAGCCCACGAAGAGGAGGACGCTCTCAGAGCTCGAGCATTGGTCTTTCCTCTGCTTCCTATTTTATCAACACCCTCACCAACACGGTTGGTCCACTTTGTTTTATGTTAAGTGGGGTCCTGTACTTAAGATGCTTCCTTTGTTCTCAAGATCAAGAACAAAATATTGCCTAGCATTGTGGCATGTGCTGATAGTCCCAGCCATTCTGGAAGTGTTCTCAAGATCAAGAACAAAATATTGCCTAGCATTGTGGCATGTGCTGATAGTCCCAGCCATTCTGGAAGCTGAGGCAACAAGATTGCTTTGAGATGAGGAGTTCAAGGCCAGCCTGGGCAACATAGATCTCCATCTTTAAATAAATAAATTATACATATACTATTCCACATATATGTTATATATATTATATATTATATATATATAATATATTATATATATTAAAAAAGAAAAGCACAAAATCCCTACAGCCCTGCTTGATGGCCCCCGCCTGCCTCACACAGCCACTTTTACCATCTGTACCTCTGCCTCAGCCTTTCCCAGCAGTTTCCCTCCCTCTCACTCCACCTCCTCCCTTTGTGGCCGCCCTCCTAACAAGTCTTCTCTCTGTCCCTCCTTGGGAAGGTCATCCTGGGACGCAGACATTTGTGGTCCAGCAGCTGTCAGGCAAGGCTGCCCACAGCTGTAATCTGCTTCATGCCTCTGCTCCACTTGTCAGCGTAAGACTCCGATTTTCTGCTTTGCAGACCGTTGAAAGCATTCCTCCCTCAATGAGATAAAGGGTAGAGGATGGGCTGTTTTGGAACTTCGGAGGCTGAAGTATGCAGGGGTCTCTGTTTTTATTTATTTAGTTAGTTTTGTTGCAGGGCTGGGTTTGAAGCCAGGGCCCCGTGCATACCGATAGGGAGTGATACACCCCAGCCCAGTGTCCTTTTCTGACACACAGAGGAATTGTTAACAAACCTAGTCTGGGCCCCTTGTCCACAAAATGTTCAGTTTAGGCCTGTGCCCCTACCTGCTGCCCTCGCCCTTGCCCATTGCTCTCCATCTATGACTGGTCCTTAGGGATTAGGAAGATTGGTGTCGGGAGTGGGATTGGTCAGTCCTGGGAGCCTGGTCCAGGAGCAAAACTGATGCCTAGTTCTGCTGATTCCTGGGCCCCAGCTAAATTTGTATATTCAAATTGCCTGGTGTTTGATTCATTCTTCTATAAATGGTAACACTGCTGTAAGCAAGATGACGTTTCTCTATCCCAGCAGGGCGTGATGGCACACATTGGAGATCCTACCACTCATGAGATTATCCTGAGCCACACAGCCTGTTCAAAGCCAGCCTGGACTGCACAAGACCCTCCATAGTTTTTGTGTGTTTCTTTCTTCGTTTCTTTGTTCCTTCCTTCCTTCCTTCCTTCCTTCCTTCCTTCCTTCCTTCTTTTCTTTCTTTCTTCCTTCCTTCCTTCCTTCCTTCCTTCCTTCTTTCTTTCTTTCTTTCTTTCTTTCTTCCTTTATACATTCTATCTATCCAGTTCTAACCTAAACTAAAGGAATTACAATTTCCATTTCTTTCTCTATTATGTCCTTTCCTCCTACAGGAATTGTTCGGATCCACAGCCAGGCGAGTACTGCAGTGGAACACCTGCACTCTCGGGTCTGTGACCTTTGTGTCCCTTTCCACCCGCTAGTTTCCGACCAGGATTTGTCTGTCTCTCAGAATGTACAATCAGCTCTTCCAGAAGGCTTGTGACACTCCCATCCCCACACTGTGAGTCTTTGGTTGTGATTTCTGGAAATTGTTCTGTTTCACTTCTCAGCCTTAAGTGAATTCTAACGTGAGTTCAGAGGAAGTTCAAGAGTTCCAATCAGCCTTGTCAATGTTTATTTAGTTCCTTTTTTCTCCTACCCTGGGGACCGAATGCTGGCCTTGCACATTCTTTAGGTTCCTAATGGTAACTTTGGCATTAGACACTAGGAGCTAAAAGTGAATAAGAGTTAGCGCCGCTTGTTTAGAGGCAGCAGGGGATGGGACAGCTTTGGTGTAGCATGGGGGCTATGCTGGTTCAGAAGACTGGGTATGCCAGCCTTACCCAATCCTTTCTGTTAATGATAAAATCCCATCCTCTCAGGGAGAAACAGTATGCTCTGTGTGATGAAGGAGTTGACGTCCTTCCCCTTCAAAAAGTGACCAGGGAGAGCCTGGTGTGGTGGTGTACATCTTCAATAACAGCACACGGAAGGCAGAGGCAGCCGGGGCCAGTCAGGGCTACATAGTGAGATCCTATGTGGTGAATTGAGAAATGCCCTCCATACGCTAAGATGTTTGAACACTTGGTCCCTAGTTGGCAATACTGGAGAGGTTGTGGAACCTTTGGGAGGTGGAGCCTTGATGGAAGAAGTACGTCACTGGGGCCAGGCTTTGAGTGTTCACAGCCTTGCCCCACTTCCGATAAGCTTTTTGCTTCAGGCTTGTAGTTGAGGGTGTGAGTCTCCTCTGACTGCTCCGGCTCCCATGCCTACCACTTGCTACCTTGCCTATCCACCATGGTGGACTCTCAGCCCTCTGCAACCATAAGCCAGAATTAAAACTCTTTCTCCCATAAGTTGATTTTGCTCCTAGTGTTTTGTCACAGCAACAGAACAGTAACTAATGCATCCTATCTTTAAAAGGACAAAGAAGATCCAGACAAAGGGTCCTGGAATCCTCTGTCTCGTTTGCCACCTTTTTATGTTCCACAAAATGGAGGGCAGAAAGATCTAGGGACAGCTGAGGGATCAAATCACAAGAAACTAGAATGAAGAGAAAACAAGACTCACAACCCCTTTCAATCCCTCTTCTGGCTTCAGGAAGGAATTAGAACAATGTACAAAGGACATAGACAAATTCCCCTTCCCTCTAAACAGCAGCCCCAAAAAGGTTTCTACTCCTTTAAAAATTTCTGTAGGACAAGGGGTGATTAGATCTGTAGATGTTCCACTCACCAGTGTTGGAGTAAGAAACTCCAAGGAAGACATGAAGCCCTTGGAAGAGCCAGTTTCTGAGTCCTAGCTTCTATACCTGGGCTGAGATGAGGTCCCCTTGGGAAGGAAGGGGGGTAATTACAAGGTCAGTTTTTATTATTTAAGAAATACAGCTCTTTTGGGAGAAGGAGTTTCCCCAGAAAAACGAAAATTTACAAATACAGACTCTAAAAGGGACTCTCTTCCAACTGCTACTGCTGGCAACATCACCTAGGTAACCTTAGAATAAAGGGTACCTGTTAGAATTCCTAGCCACTCTCCCAGGTACATGACCGCACATGCGCTGTCCAGTAGCCAAGCAAGAGGCTTAGTCATCCCAGGGCCTTACATCCTACGTAATTAGTGTGCTGCGCGATCACGTTATTTGCATGCAGCATGATCATGCAATCTATGTACATGCGTGGCATAGCTACATAAGCCCATATGCGCATATGCAGGGGGAGCCTATAAAAAGCAGGTTCCATCTATCCCTTCTCTCTCTTTCTGCACAACCTTTCCATAGGCCTAAGTACCTCCTTCTGTTCCCCTTCCCCTAATAAACTCTTGTAGTGGGTTTTGTTGTACCTCATGGCTTTTCTTGCACAGTAAACAGTGCCGCTTAATGAATAACATTGTGCCGCTTAAAAAATAACAGTACAACAATTTGGTCTTGTAAAAAGCACAGATTTACACAAAGGCAGGCATTTTACTTCTAAGACATTACAGGGAACCATGGGAAGTTTAAATGTGAAGTGGAACGGTCATACTCCCTGGAATCATCCCCCTTCACCCGGAGGAGTAGAAAGAATGAATCAAACCTTAAAACACACATAACAGCGCTCGTCTTAGAGATCTGCCTCCCCTGGACCAAATGTCTCCCTGTAGCCCTTTTCAAGATTAGAACAGCTTCCAGAGGGGACATGGGATCATCCCAATTATGAGATATTATGTAGTCTACAAAATATAAGTAGAGGAGCTTTGTCTCCCACAATGAAAAGTAAAGACTGATTCTTGGAAAAACTGTATACTGGCCATATCTCCCACTTTGTCATCATATTTAAGGGACTTTTTACTTGGGTCCTACCCTTGAAGTTCAAGGTTTATCAGTACCAACCAGAAGATCTGGACAAGCTTCAGCTTAGCAGAGTATTCCTGACCACTGAGACTATTATATGAACTGCAGAATAAAGATAGGACCCATTATGCTTGAGTTAAAGGACAGTTTCTATTGCTGTGAAGAGACACCATGACCATGGCCACTCTCATAAAGGAAAACATTTAATAGAGTGGCTTACAGTTTCAGAGGTTTAGTACATTATCATCATGATGGGACATGGTGGCATGCAGGCAGACACGGTGCTGGAGCTGAGAGTCCTACATCTTGATTGGCAGACAACAGGAAGTGATCTGTGATACTGGGTGTGACTTGAGCATGTAGGAGACCTTAAAGCCCCCCTTCATAGTGACACACTTCCTCCAACAAGGCCACACCCACTCCAACAAAGCCACACCTCCTAATAGTGCCACTCCCTTTGCGGGGGTGGTGGTGGTGGGGAGGAGGCATTTTCTTTCAAAGCACCATAGACTGGTATTCATGAACCAAGGGAAGGAGGGACAAAGCAATTGGAAAGTGATAAGGGTGCCTGGGAAACCCTAAAACTGAAAGAGCCACGAACCTTTTAATTATGGTGATAACAAACGTTCCGAGTTTGAGTAACTAGGCATGGAACATTAGGGAGCTGGACAAATAGATGAGAGGTGAAGGACACCCAGTGATGAGCTGGATAAACATTACCAAAGAGTGAGCCTCAGACTGTAAAAGTAGACACCTGCTTACTTTAAAACTGTAGGAACATCTGTAACCAGAAGGCCCTTAGCAGTTCAGACAAATATCTCTGTTCTGAGTCCCCAAAGCCTACCTACTGGGGAGCCCAGACCCTGGGTAGTCTTATTTGGGATGAACCATAGCCTACAATTGATAGATAATGCCTTATTCTGTAGGTATCTATCCTAAAAAAAAGGTCTGTAGACCTGAGACAAGATTGCCAACAATGTAACCTTCTCCCTGTAACCATAGTTAAAGCAGATGGAGTCAACAGTCAAGGGGTTCTAGCAGGCCTGAGCATGGCAAACATGGCCCTGGCAGTCCTTGCCCTTCCCCCATTCCCTCTGCCTTGCTCAAAACTGTTAGAACACATTCTTAAAGCTAGCCACCAAGGTCTGTTCCCTTATTTGGCCACTTCCTCCTCCTGAGGCTGAACACCAAGGTCCAGCTATCAAAGTATTTAAGTCCAGCAATCAAAGCCCCCTTTTGACTACTCTGATTAACATGCCCAGTCAAAATTAAACACATCCTAACGCGGGGTTTCCTCTTTTTCCTTTATAAACTGCCATTTGCCTATGGGCCACATCTGTCTCCTCTCTATCCAGAGGCAGTTCTTTGTCCTCTGGGGCAAATACCCTCCCCCTCTCCCGTTCCCCTTTTCTTCCCTCGCCTGTGTTTCTCTTCCCTTCTCCCTTGTTCTGTCTCCTGTCTTTGTCCCTTATCCCTGCCCTCTGTCCCTGGGGCAAATCAATCTCCTTTGTGCTGAGAACTTGGTCTTGGAGTGTCTTGTGCCAACTTCGAGGTCCTTTCAAACAAGACTTACAGGTTTTGTCTTCCAGAGCTAAGGACCAAATTCAGGGACTTATGCTTGCTAGGCAAGTGCTCTGCCATTGAACTAAATCCCAGCCCCAGGCATTAAGGACTGGGAATGGACATATCTGGATCCATCTGGTAGACTGGCTCTATCTTTGTTAGATCTGCAGCCCCTCCTAACTGAACCACTACTGAAAGTCCCTAGAGGGCCACAGAGAAACACAAAGGGACTCCTGAAAAGACCCAAAGAGGGTAGATATGGTAGAAATCAAGGATTTAAGACACATCTTAGAAATAGAATTTGGATATGGAGAGTTAAAAGCTTCAGCAGAATGGGTTAAATTTATACTACAGGCACTTGGTTAGAGTGGTTGTTATGCCTGTGTGCCAGGACACCCCCAGGTCAAGCAATACCCTTTCCCTTCGGGTGGGAGGCACACGGAGTGTTGCATGCTGGACTCAGATGCATGCTGGTCTTGTTTCAGGATAAGGGCACACCGAACAGTGAGACTTGCTAGAGTCCATTAATCTTGTTTTTAACAATGCAGCCTGGCCCACCTGAACTTCCTCCTTTCTTAGCCTGGAGAGTGAATTACTCCTTGCATCTCATATGACAGAGGGATGTATTTTTTTTCTCACCCAATTAGGGATCTTGGAGCCTCTACCCATGTCCAGAATGTCTCAATTGACAAAGGAACAAATGGCAATTACTCTGTGCTCAGTGTCTCCCAAGCTGACATATGGTGGTACTATTGATGGAAACCTTTACTCAGGCATACAGCCCAGCTGGTGTAGGACCTGTGCAGTGGCTCGATTACTCTGGTCTTTAATTTCCCGCCCTTTAGAAAGACTAATCACTGAATTAAGAGGTTCCTATCTGGTTCCTTTGACTCTCATGTCTACATTGATTCTATAGGAGTCTCCGGGGAGGTTCCAAATTAATTTAGGGCAAGAAACCAAATAGCTGCTGGATTTGAATCAGCAGCTGGTTCTGGTGGCCAACAATAAACTAAAATGTAGATTGGGAAGCCGGAGAGATGGCCAGCTGTTCTTCCAGAGGACCCGAGTTTGGTTTCCAGTAGCCATATTGGTCAGTTTACAATTGTTTCTCCAGTTGGGCAGTGGTGGGCACACACCTTTAATCCCAGCACTCTGGAGGCAGAGGCAGGCAGATCTCTGTGAGTTCAAGGCCAGTCTAGTCTAGGGAGTTACTCAGAGAAATTCCTGTCTCAAAAAAACCAAATAAGTATTCAAACATAAAACAAAAAAAATAACCTTTGGCTGACTTGTGTACAATGCACAGTCCGTACTTGTATTAATGCAGATATATAAGCTACCTTTGAAAGTTTATGTATTTTTGGAACAAGGGGACCAGATACCAATGAAAATGAATGGCCCAGGTGATCCAGCATCTCAGAGTGCCTCTGTTACAGTTTTCTCAGAGTTCTACATCCAAAAAAGCTTCAAGGCTGCTGTCTGAGATGGTTTTTTGTTTGAGTAGGTAAAATATATGTAACCTGTCTTGTAGCTTTTCTAGGTTTATTTCTTTATGTTTGTAACCAGGATTTTCTGAGTGGTCTTCCCTGATCAAACCTGATCTTTTTTAACCTTGAACAAATCCACAGCCTTTCATTTTCTATGAAAATAAAAGCATAACCTCTCCCTCAGTGTAATACATTTTTTTACTTCCATTTTGAAGTTGATATTTTTTAAATATATAGGTTGGTTTAATGCAGCAGATTCCATAATCCAATGTCTCTCAGCAGCTGTTGTTCTTTCATTAGCAATCAAAAAATGTAAAGTCAGACTCCCTATGTATTTCCCATCTCTACATTGCTTATTTTTTTATTATTTTACTTCTCTCTTATTATTTTTAAACTATTTTTCTATGACTGTTTATACTCTTTCTCTTTTGTTTCTTAAGCCTATGTACATTTTAAACACACTGTAACCTGTTTAGAGGTTTTTTTTTCATCTGGATCTGTCTTTACTGAGCATCTGTAATATTTTCTGATCACATGAGATGAATCTTAAATTGCTATGTCAGCTGCTGGTGCATGGTACTAATGGCTGGCTCCACCTTGCAGGCAGCTGCTGGGAGACACATCTTTGTACTGTAGTTGGCATGAGACTGTGAGAATAGGCAGCTATGTTTGGAAATGTTTTTGTGTGTTTGGAACCTTTTCTTAAGCTTGTTAGGGTTTTATGTGGCCGAACATTGGGTGCCATTTGTACACCTAATTTTCTGTCCCACCAGCCAGCTCCCAAATAACCACACAGAGACTAATTATTAATTATAAATGCTCCCACAAAGGCTTAGGCTTGTTACTAATTAGCTCTTACAACTTGAATTAACCCATATTTCTTATCTACATTCTACCTCATGGCTCGGTATCTTTCTTCAATATGGCATATTCATCTTGCTTCTCTCTCCACATCTCCTGGTGATTTTGCCCTTCTTCATCCTGATGCTCTCTTTCTGCCTGTAAGTCCCACATAACCTCTTCCTGCCTAGCTGTTGGCCATTTAGCTCTTTATTAAAACAATGAGAAACACACAAACAAACAAACAAGCAAACAAAACAAATAAGGGCTGGGCGGTGGTGGCGCACACCTTTAATCTAGCACTTGGGAGGCAGAGCCAGGAGGATATCTGTGAGATCAAGGCCAGCCTGGTCTACAGACCAAGATCCAGGACAGGCACCAAAACTACACAGAGAAACCCTGTATGGAAAAACAAAACAGTACAAAACTAAACAAATAAACAAACAAACAAATAAATAAAAATGTGGACTGGGTTAACTGTATCTACTATAAAGAACAGCTTTTCAATCATTCTAGGCTCATAAGCAGTGTGTAGATAGCTGGATGGTACCAGTGGACTGTCTTGGGAGAATAGGATCACACTCAGCATGGTGCTGGCAGGGAAGGGAGACTGTGTTATGCCTAGGGAGAAATGTCTCACGTTATTCCCAAGACTACTGCTCATTTTTTTTTTTTAATTTTATGTGCATTGGTGTTTTGCCTGCATGTATGTCTGTGTGAGGGTGTCAAATCTCCTGGAACTGGAGTTACAGACAATTGTGAGCTGCTATGTGGGTCCTGGGAATTGAGCCCGGGTCCTCTGGAAGAGCAGCCAGTGCTCTTAACCATTGAGCCATCTCTCCAGCCCAAGATTTCCTCTTTTATTTGAGGGGTGGTGGGGGAGATGTTTTGAGACATGGTTTCTCTCTGTGTAACTCTGGCTGTCCTGGAACTTACTATGTAGACCAGATTGGTCTTGAGATCTGCCTGCTTCTGCCTCCTGAGTGCTGAGATTAAAGGTGCGTGCCACCACCACCTGGCTAAGACTACTGCTCTTGATGGGGCAATTATGTTGTCCATTCATGTACTGACTACTCTTGCCAGTGAGTTAGCAGGAAACTCAAGGAATAGATCACACCTTTACCTATTGGTTAGAGAGGTGCTTTGGAAAATGAAAAGATGTAATGGCTTTAGCCTTCTCTCATCATTGTGGCAGGGATCCTAACCACAGCGGGCTGCTGTATCATTCTCTGCATGAGAGGGTTAACCCAAGGGCTCATTGAGGCAGCAATTTGTAGGCAGAGTTTCTCTGTGTCCTAGCAGCCACTTCATAATAACCACACTGAGCATTAATATTAATTATAAATGCTCGGCTAATAGCTCAGGCTTGTTTCTAACCAGCTCTTACAACTTAACCCACTTCTATTGATCTATGTGCTGCCCCGAGGCTTGTGGCTTTTACTTCTATGCCATTTTGTGTGTCTGACTCATTCTTCGTCTGGCTGACGACTCCTCTGACTCCACCCTTCTTCCTTCCATCATTCTCAGTGTGGCTTCCCTGACTAACTTTATCCTGTTCAGCTATTGGCCGGTCAGCTTGTTTATTAAACCCATCATAGCAACATATATCCACACAGTGTACAGAAGGATTATTCCACAGCAACAATTAATAAACAAAAATGCCTGTGACATATCAACAAAATAATGTGATGCTTCTAGGTGCTAAATCAGATCAAAAGTCCTATGATGAAAAGAGTGAAGAAATTTTAGATTCACTTAAAAGGTTAAATTATATATAAAAATGTATTCAATGTGGATAAAAGAAAATAGTGAGAATAAAGTTATGATGGTCCATTTTCAATGCAAAAGTACATTAGAGCTCACTCCTTTGTGGTACAGAAGTTAGTGTCCCTTCCTGTCACACAGGAGACGGCAGTCCAGTTTCAGGTGGGGGAAGATGGCTCCCTGCTTAAGAACACTGTTGCTCTTCCAGAAGACCTGGGTTCAGTCCCCAGCCCTCACGCCAGGTGGTTTATATCCCTGTAACTCCAGTTCCAGGGATCCAGTGCTGTCTTCTGGCCTCCATGGGCACTGCACACACACGGTGCACTTACATAATACAGGCAAAGCACTCAGATACATAAAAGAAAACAAAAATGTGTTTAGAGTTAAGAATGACAGTTCTGAGCCTACTCAGTGCTACCACCATTGTCTGGGTTGGCACCCGACCTGACAAGACTATAGAATAAACCACCTTGGTTTCTCCACCCTGACTCTCCGCTACTAGTTTTTATGAAGGGGAAGGGTGGTTTGTAGTGAGTAGCCAGTCCAGCTTTGATCTGGAAGTTCTAACCCCCATTGAGGCTTCGGTAACTGTCACACCTACAAGGCAGGGCCGAGAAAGGACCCTGAAGACCCGAGATCCAGATGCGCCGGCTCTCTTGGTTCCTGGACCCTGGACGCTGGAGGTAGACTGAGCCGAGTTCTCCAGAGAACACCACCAGACCCTTTCCCTTTCCCTTCACTTGTGAGTTACCCCACAAAATAAACCTCCCTTTTAACTTAATAATTTCACCAATAGTGGCTCTGTTCCCCACAAAAGTGAATATTGCCGTCAAAATGGGCTGTTTTGGTATTGTATGTGAGAGGGGAGCAGACAGACCTAGGGCTGGAGATCTGGGCCTGAGTTCTGCCACTTCTACCAGAAACCAGCGTGAGGTCGTGTGCTGCTGGCACTCTCTGAATTCCAATTTCCTCATGGTTCCACAGTGAAGCTGTGAAGCCTCAGGCCTCACTCTACATCAAATTTGCTTTGTCAAGAGCTAGACCTGAAGAAGCTAAATGGAGACCTATGCTGGAAAAGGGAAAATAGTACTTGACAGAGCTCCTGTGTTTAAAGGAAACTACTGCTGTGGAACAGTCTTTGTACACTGTAAATATGTATTATTCTCATTGGTTAATAAAGAACCGACTGGCCTGTGGCTGGGCAGGAAGAGATTGGGTGGGAGAGCTGGACCAAGAGGACTCTGGGAAGAAGAAGGGCCGAGTCTGGGGAGTCATGAGCGAGATGAAGATGAAGCAGGAGATGAACATGCCATGCTGAAAGAAGGTACTGCCACATGGCAGAGGGTAGATAAGAAATATGGGTTAATTTAAGTGGCAAGAGCTAAGTCAGTAACAAGCCCAAGCCGTTGGCTGAGCATTTTTAATAGTAATAAGTCTCTGTATGGTTATTTGGGAGTGGCTGTAGGGACAGAACTGACTGACAGTCCCAACAAAAAACTCCACCTATAAACTACTGCACAATGAATGTGCAGTGGAAAGGCTACGGACGTCTCCTTGTTCTCAGGGTGTGGACAGCCGGCTTCCTAACTCTCACCTACTGTCTTTCTCTGCCTTCCTAATGGAACCCTGGTTTTATTTAGGTGGAAATCTAAATAAATACATAGGCATCCCACCGTAAACTAGTTTCTTTCTTTCTTTTTTCTTTTTTTCTTTGTGTGATTTTTTTGAATGTGTGAGTGTGTGGAGGCTAAATGAAAACCTAGGATGTTGGCCATTTTTTTTTGTTTGTTTGTTTTTTTGTTTGATAGTGTCTCTTACTGGCCTGGAGTTCGCCAAATAGACTAGGCTGGCTGGCAGCAAGCCCCAGAGTTCTGCCTATCTATGCCTCTTCAGTACAGTGATGACAGGCATGCGCCATCCAATACACTTTTTTTTTTTTCATTGTGAGATCAAATTCAGGGCATCAGGCTTGCATGGCAAGTATTTCTACCTCTGAGCCACCTACAATTTATGCTCTGAGATTGGATCTCTCACTGAACCTGGAACTCACCAATTTGACCAGACCGGTTGGCCAGCCCACCCCAGAGGTCCACCTGGGACTTCGGGTGCACTGATGCCACTGGCTTCTTACGTGGGCTCTGTGGATCCGAACTAAGGTCCTCATGCTTGACCAGCAACAACTTTCCCAAGGAAGCCAGCTCCCTAGCTCATCCACATTTGTTCCTTCTTTCCTTCCTTTCTTCCTTCCTTCCTTCCCTCCCTCCCTCCTTTCCTCCTTCCTTCCTTCCTTCTTTCTTTCCTTCCTTCCCTTCTTGTTCTTGTTCTTCTTGTTCTTCTTCTTGTTCTTCTTGTTCTTGTTCTTGTTCTTCTTGTTCTTGTTCTTGTTCTTTTTGTTCTTGTTCTTCTTCTTGTTCTTCTTGTTCTTGTTCTTCTTGTTCTTCTTGTTCTTCTTGTTCTTGTTCTTCTTGTTCTTGTTCTTCTTGTTCTTCTTCTTGTTCTTCTTGTTCTTGTTCTTCTTCTTGTTCTTGTTCTTGTTCTTCTTCTTCTTCTTAAAAGATAGAGTTTTCTGGAACTCCATATGTAGACCAAACTGGTATCAAATTCAGAGATCTTCGTGCCTCTGCTTTCCAAGTGCTAGGATCCAAGGCATGTGCCACCATCCTCAGCCATACTTCTTTCGCGTGTCTTCCTTTCACAGGGGCCATGCTAATTTTCTCTGTATTGTTCCCATTTTAATACATGCACTGCCGAAGCGAGTGCACCATATTTCTTTTGTGTGAGAGAAGAGTAAGCCCCCTCTGTGGAACAGGTTTTCTGGTTTAAGGCTTCTGTTCTAGAAAAGCCAGAATGATGCACACCCATCCTAAAGATATTAAGGGCCTAAAAAGCAGTGTTTGGGAGCAGAGTTAGGAGATATTCCTGGTGAAGGGCCAGACCGTGGATGTTTTAGGCTTTGAGAGTCATACAGTTTCTGTTACAACCACTTGACACTTGTCATCTTGCACAAGGGACCACGGAACTGTGTAAATAAAGGAGCGTGGCTGTGCTCCAGTAAAATATTACGTATTCACACTGAAATTTGGGATTGCTATAATTTTCACATGTCATGAAATACTATTCTGCTTTTGACTTTTTCAACAAAATCTTGCAGGCCACACTAAACCAGGATTTGGCCATGGCTGGAGTTTGCTAATCAACATTATATAGAATACAGTTCCTCGGGATCAAGCAAGGATCGAGCAACGGCGCCTTTACTGTTTGTCAGTTGTTTGTATGTTTCTTTTTCCTTTTCCTTCTTTTTGCCCTCTCCCCTCCACCCGTCCGCCCCACCTCACCCCTCCCGTCTCTTGCTCTTTTGTGGTGCTGGGGACTGAGTCCAGGGCCTTGCATAGGACAAGCAAAACCATGTAGCTACATTACCAGTTCTTTTGACTTTGAGACAGGGTCTCACTAAGTTGCCTGGGCTAGCCTTCAACTCACTCTGTACCTTAGATTGGCCTTGAACTTTGAACCTCCCGCCTCGGCCTCATGAGTAGCTTTGATTACAGACCTGTTCTGTCAGGCCCCGCTGCTTCTATATTTCAAAACCATCCTAGATGTCTACAATGTAAGGCCACTAGTTTTTACATTACACCAAAATTTCCACATCTAAATGAATGCTTCCTTCCCACTGGTGCCCTTGGGAAATAATAGACTCAGTGTCTCTCCCCTCTCAGTATTACACAGGCTTCATTTGGATATTTAAGACGGGTCCTTTGTTGTTCTTAGTTTTGCAGGGCTGGGATGGGACCCAGAACCTTTCACAGGTTGGTCAAGTGCGCCACTGCTGAGCTGTTTCCCCAGCTCCTGTTTGCTTTAAAACAAACAAACAAAGGCTGGAGAGATGGCTCAGAGGTTAAGAGTCCTGGCTGTTCTTCCAGAGGTCCTGAGTTCAATTCCCAGCAACCACATGGTGGCTCACAACCATCTGTAATGAGATCTGGTGCCCTCTTCTGGCCTGCAGGCATACACTGTATACATAATAAATAAATCTTTAAAAAAACAACAACAAATAATCACCACCACCCCTCAAAAAAAAAAAAAAAAAACCCAAGGCCATAAACAATCATTTACTTCAAATCTAATCTTTGTAAGGCCGCATTACTATGGACCTCTTGATGGTAAAGTACAGCTGAGGTAGCCTGGGGCAATATGGGCAGACAACGGCTCTTTCCACATTAGCTGAGATGGCACTGGAGGTGGGAGAAACCACTGGGAACAAGGAAGCAGCTGTCATGGCTCTATGGGAAGGGCTGAGGAGGAAGACTTTACCCTGCAGTATGGAAGGATAGAGAGACTTGAGGCTCCCCCCACCCCTTTCTCTCTCTCTACCATTGAGCTACATCCCCAACCCACAAGGGCTGATTTTTAAAAGTTATGGTGTGTGAAGTTTGATCTTAGTGGGTAACTTTCCCCCCGAGAAACACACACATTAATGGAGAGACAGGAGGGTGGAGTTGAAGTTGATAGCAGAGACAGAGGCTGTAATCACTTCCAGAGCCATGGATTGTTTCTGGGTGGTGGTTGTGTTAATGTATGCATCTAACATCTTGTACACTACTTATTTGGTTAAAAAGCTCATGGTTCTTTCAGGAATTGTGATAGTGTAGACATACTTGTTTTGGGTTTGGGCACAGGGGAGGGTTGTTGTTCCGGACAATTCAGAGAAACATGTAGGGTAGTTGTGGTTAAGCCCAGCAATTAGGAGGTAGAGAAAGAAAGATGGAGAGTGAGAGGCCAAGCTGGGCTGTACAAGACCCTACTTCAAAAAATCAGACCAGATGCTGGAGGGACAGTTCATCAGTTATGATCAAGCACAGCTCTTCCAGAGGACCTAGGCTCAGTCCCCAGCACCTACTTCGTGCAGCTCACAATCACTTGTAACTCTAGCTCTAAGGCAGTGGTTTTCAACCTTCTTAATGCTACTTGACCCTTTGATACAGTTCCTCATGTTGTGGTGACCCCCACAGTTGTCTGTAGCTCCAGTTCAGGGAATCTGACGCCGTTACATAGACATACATGTAAGCAAAACACCGATGCACATGAAATAAAAATAAAATTTAGAATACACCGGCGGAAGCATGAAGTTGCTACTTCATAACTATAATTTTACTACTGTTATGAATCATAATGTATATATCTGATATGAAACCTTCAAAGGGGTCTTGACCCACAGGTTGAGATCCACTGTTCTAGGGCCTCTGATGCCCTCTTCTGGCTCCCTCATGTATCTGCACTCACTTGTACATTCTCATACATGGTTACACACCACACACACCACACACACACACACACACACACACACACACACACACACACACACACACACATCATTAAAAAAATCAATATATTCTTTAAAAGAAAAGAAACCAAACTAAACAACAACCAACCAATCAACTGTGAATGAGAACCCCAGGAAAGAAACTATTTACACAGGCTGATCAACTAATAAAAACTTCAACGACTATGGAAGATTTGGGAATGTTGCTTATCTGGTAGCCTAATTTCAATGTTTTCTGGGCATCTTCAGCCTGAAAGAATCATTCCTTGTCCACCTCTATGTCAGCCCTAATGTCCTGATAAACAGATAAAAACCTTTAAAATGCATTAACTTAAGAAAACCTATCCTCTACTACTGGAAGCCTAAGAACACCGTCAGGTGAAATGAGGAGCTTGTGGACGAGATGCCCTCATCCCCTGGGAACTGCCCACTTCATGCTTCCGCCGGTGTATTCTAAATTTTATTTTTATTTCATGTGCATCGGTGTTTTGCTTACATGTATGTCTATGTAACGGCGTCAGATTCCCTGAACTGGAGCTACAGACAACTGTGAGCTGCCTGTAGATGCTGGGAATTGAACCCAGGTCCTCTGGAAGAGCAGCCAGTGCTCTTAACTGATGAGCCATCTCTCCAGCCTCCACTGATGCATTTTTAAAACGCCTTGATTTCTAACTTTCTTTGTTCTGTTACTATACAAACTCCATGTGTGGCTGGAGAGATGACCTGGCAGGTAAGAGCACTGTCTGCTCTTCTGAGGACCTGAGTTCAATTCCCAACACTCACCTGGTAGCTCACAACCATCTATAACGGGATCCGATGCCCTCTTCTGCCTCGCTGCAGATGTACATGCAGACAGAGTACTCATACATAAAATATATAAGTAAATAAATCTTTAAAAAAAAAAAAACAACTCCAAGAAACTGCCCTTGTGTTGGAAAACTGTGTTTGCAGAGACCTAAATGTGTTGCTGGGTCACAGTCACTCAAAATTGGCTCCAGAATAAACGCTCTCTTATTCCTTTTGAGGTGAAAGCTGATTTTTTGCCTTGATACAACCAACCACAACCAACCGGCAAAGCAAACAGAAGCACGTGTGTGGACAATAGAGGATGTTGTGGGCGTCAACAGTTCACGAGTCGGGGGAAGGTGGTTCATTGTGTTCCTTGAGAACACATCAGAGAAAGAGTGCTCCGAAGTTGGCCTTTCTTTCTTGTGCTACCTGTGGGCCGGGGCTTCTTGCGTGTTGGATAAGCACAGTCCCAGGGACCACACGCTGGCTCTGTGTGACAGTTTTTAGTGATGCCCAGGAGAATCATTTAGCTTCAAGTATGGTAAGAACCGAGCGGCTGCTCTCTGTCTCAGCCTCTCCCTCACTCTCTTCCCTGAGTCAACCGTGCCAAGATTTGGTCCTGGGACACTGAAAGCCCGGGACTGTGCCAAGAAGAAGAGCATGGCGGAATGGAGGCCAAGGACAGGACCGAAGCGCGCTGCTGGGACCCCCATCCCCAGGTGTGGTCCCCGGGC
The DNA here is from genome assembly GCF_007827085.1 of Peromyscus californicus insignis. Taxonomy (NCBI): domain Eukaryota; kingdom Metazoa; phylum Chordata; class Mammalia; order Rodentia; family Cricetidae; genus Peromyscus; species Peromyscus californicus. Next base: position 136,208,634 of record NW_026294584.1, read on the forward strand.
CCCTCTCCTCAGCGGGGCAGCCAGCCCTCCTTACAGCGCTTCTCCACCCTCCCAGTCTCCTAACTCCCAGGAGCCAGACTGGGCATCCTGGAAGCAATCTGCTTGTTCCTCTCTGGGAGCCGGACAGTTATCTCCAGGGTGGGGACTGCTAGGGGATTTCAGGGTTTGGGGTACAGGAGAGGGATGGAAAGAGGGTCTCTTCAAGGGAAGTTCAACAAGGTGTGCGTGCCAGAACACGGGCCAGCACAGTTTGAGGACTCTCAGGCTGGCTGGGTTCAGGGCTAATCCTTTCCTGAAAGTTTGTTCCTATTTCTCTACAAAATACTCCTCCTGGCTGAGAGAGGCAGACCAGCTCTTGGTGGAGGCAGGAGGATCAGGAGTTCAAGGTTATCCTAGGCTACATAGTGAGAGGCCAGCATGGTCTACACGAGGGAAAAAAAAAAACCAAAAACCCACTATGAAGTGTTACTATATAAATTAAGTGGCAAATGTTGTCTTTGTTAGGGCTCCTGTTGCTGGAATAAACACTGTGACCAAAAGCAACTTGATGAAGAAAGGCTTTATTTAACTTTTATATCCTGAATCACAGTCTATTGAGGGAAGTCAAGGCAGGGACTGAAGCAGAGACCAGTGGAGGCATGCTGCTTCCTGGCTTGCTCGGCCTGCTCTCTCATACAACCCAGGACCACCTGCCCAGGGATGGCATCACCCGCAGTGAGCTGGGTCCTCCCACTTCAATCATTAATCAAGAAAGTGCCCCAAAGAGTTCCCTACAAGCCAATCCAATGGGGGCATTTGCTCTGTTAAAATCCCCTCTTCCGCCGGGCCGTGGTGGCGCACGCCTTTAATCCCAGCACTCAGGAGGCAGAGCCAGGCGGATCTCCATGAGTTCGAGGCCAGCCTGGGCTACCAAGTGAGTTCCAGGAAAAGCGCAAAGCTACACAGAGAAACCCTGTCTCGAAAAACCAAAAAAAAAAAAAAAAAAAAATCCCCTCTTCCAATATGTCTAGGTTTGTGTCAAGTTGACAGAAACCGATCAGTACAGATGTCACACATTGATGACTATTTTTAAAGTGGTAGACGGTGCTTGTCCTCCTGGAAGACACCCATTTTTCCACCCCCTATTACTTGTTAGATGTCATGATACTTGGTGCATTTTATTATTTGCAGTGCTGGGTGGTGGAACACAGTACTGAAAAGTGCTAAGTGAGCACTCTACAACAGAACCACACCCCAGGCGTGATAATTCCAAAAGTCACTTTTCCGGGGACAAACTTTGTGGGGTGTGTGTCTGTCTGTCTGTCTGTGTAGATTAGAGGACAATCTTTATCCTACTTTTGCTTGAGACAGGCAAAGCTAGCTGGCCCTTGTGGACCAAGGATATGCTTGTGGCTGTTCCCCATGCTGCCATTGCTACCAAGTGTCTACCTTTGGAACTTGCTATGTAGATCAGGCTATCTCAAACTCACAGAATCTACCTGGCTCTGCCTCCCAAGTACTGGGATTAATGGTGTGTGTCCATGTCTGGCTTGCGGCTGACAGCACGTGGGTCCTGGCGATTGAATTAGGTTCTCATGCTTGCAAAGAAACAGCAATCTCCCCATTTTTGTCCTTTTTTCAGGGGTGATAACGTGAACAAACCTTAAAATTATCATTTTTGTTTGCCTTTGTTTTCTGAAATAGGGTCTTCTGTAGCCCAGGCTAGCCTTGAACTTATGTAGCTGAGGATGGCCTTGGATTTCTGATCCTTCTGCCTCCACCTCCCAAGATGGGCAACACCATACTAGCTTTCAAAATCATTTGTATGCCCTGTTTTTATAGTCAAATTTATGCATAATCACTCAACTTTTATTATGTATTTATTTTGCAAAGCAAATCCCTCATTTATGTTAGTTCTACGACTGAGCTACACCCTTGACCCCTGAACTCATCTACACACACACACACACACACACACACACACACACACACACACACTTAAAAAGTAATTTTTAAAAAAGAACAAACTGAACTGAAGGTATATCTCAGCTGTGTTTAGGAAGGCTTGCAATTGGGCCATAATCAGATTAACATTCCTCCCATGAAAAGGAGATGAATTTACTTGAAGGGCCCTAAGGGAACAGACTTCACAACACTTTGCAATGGGGCTTCCGTACTCCCCAGTGGTGGAACCTTGTCTAGCAAGCGTGAGACCATAGGTTCAATCCCTAGCGCTGCAAACATAACAATACCCCCAGCTCTTTGAAATAAAGAACCTTCATCTTCAGGGGGACTAACTGAGAAGAAGGGAGTGGGAGGGGACAGGAGAAGGTATGGGGTGTGCAAATGTGATCAAAGTTCATTGTATACTTGTATGGACATGTCATGATGAAACTCATCATGTATAACTGAAACACGCTAATAAAAACAAAAGGCAAAAAGAACATTTATATTACATGGTACTAATAGCCACGTATCCCTTGTTCTTTCTTTGCTCTGTTGGTCACATCTCGCGTTGATTTTATTAAAGAGAATGTGTGTGTGTGTGTGTGTGTGTGTGTGTGTGTGTGTGTGTGTGTGTGTGTTTGAACTGTAAATACAATCCTGAGGGTAAACAAGCAACGTTTCCGTCAGGGCCTCAGCGTACGTAATAAATATAGATCTCTATCTCTACTGTGTGCTAGTGAATGCATTTAGGAATCCAGGGAGCCCCATGACTGAGGTGCTGTCAAGCTCAGCAGCCTCTTCCTGGAGCTCCTCCCTTCAGTCCGACACCCCCATCCTGCCTGTTCCTACCGAGTCTTTCCACCAAGGGAAGGGAATCAGAGCGTGTGCTCGCAATTTTGAACCTCTAACTTTTCTTTGAACCCCCTTGTGGAAGCCAGTAATGGCGAGGACCTGCTTCCTGCTGGCACTGAGGATTCGACAGAGACATGGCAGCTGCCCGACTACTACCCAAGGGATCGCTGATGACTGTGACACAAAGCCAGCAGCGAAGGTGTGTAAGAAGTCTGCCCACCATGGTCCTGTCACTGAGCGTCCAGGATACGGAGACACAGTCCGGCTACAGGCTGCCCAGCCTGGTCTTAAGCATGCTAGCTCCTGGTAGAATTTGGACCACCAGCTGAAGGCTCATGGTTTTGGAGTGCTGGTGGCATGCTGAAGCCTCAGAGGATTTCTTGCAATTCCCCTCTGTCTTGTCATATGCTTAAAAACAAGTCAAAAACTTCACAGCTTGTATAATTGGACCATTCGGGATTCATTTTAAATTTGGGACTAGTATAACTCCTTCATGTAATAAACTGTAAAGAGCCAAAAAAAAAAATTGGACAGCATAAATTGGACTTGGTGAGTTTAAAAAGGAAAAGAAAAGGAGAACAGGAAGTTGGGTGGGTAGGGAAGTGGGGGTGGATCCGGGAGGAGTTGGCAGAGGGAATGAATATTATCAAAATACATTGTATGAAATTCTCAAAGAATAAAAATGTCATTTTACAAAAGAAAGAAAAGAAAAAGACTTAGGAAGCAAGTTCTAGGTCAGATCCAGGAGTGCCCAAGAGCACACAGTTCCTTTGCAGGCACCCTAAAGCTAGAGCAGTTCCTGATCAGGGGAGAACTCCCCTGTTTGAAAGCACACACACACACACACACACACACACACACACACACACACACACACACACACACACACACACACGGCTCTGTAGGTCGCTCAGCAGGCCAGGCCCAGCTCACTGCCGCTGTTAGCTGACTACTCCTCATGTACCTTTCTCAAAGACCCAATTTTTATCTGTCCTGTGCTCCCTGTAACAGACTTCCCCTCCAGTCTCCTCTCACATCCCAGGCGGTCATCATCAGTTCACTTTTATGGGGTTTGTAAACCCCTCCTGCTTCTTACTGCTGCTCTGGGACATGGGAACTCAGGTAGACCTGTCAGAACACTTCATCTCTGGGGCAGATGGCAGCATTGGAGAAGGGAGCGGTGACAGATGTGGCTGTACACAGGAGGCCTGGGCACTGTCCGTATCCCCGTGTGCCTCCAGAAGTCTCAGCCACGGCATGGCTTCCCTTCATCCCTCCTTTTCCTGCTTTGAGAGTCTGCTTCTCAGAGGGCTGGAGTTTGAGACCTACAATGCCTTAGAGCTCCTTTCTTTCAGGCTCTGATGTACTGATCTAAAGAGTCAACCTCAATTCATCTCATTTCCAAGAGATCTGATAGTCCAGGAATGACCGAGGACATCCTGAGATCACACCCCACCACTGCAGTTTAGCTTCTGAAGTGTCCTGGGCTAGAATGAAGCTTTGGGGAGCTGAGTCCAGGAGATGTAACAGGGGCCATTTTTCCTTTCTAGAGTTTGATTGGAAGGGTTTTCTGATTCTGTCTTATCATGGGTGGGTGGCGAGCAGTCAAGTGGGAGTGGAGGGACTGAGCTGAGAGAGTGGATGAGAGGAATCCCGCCCCCACTAAGAGGTCTTGGTAGCAGTGTGATGGCAGGGGGCCAGATCCTGAGAAAGACAGGGTTTGAGTTGCCTTTTAGGGAAGCAGCTGCACCAGCAATTCCGGGCTCGGAATTCACTTTGCCAGTTCAGTTCAAGCCTTGGCTCCTTCTTTCCAGTGTGTCCTGAAGAGCACGTGTTTGGAGTCCAAACTCGAGTGTCTCCAGTCCTTCTCCTAAGCCTGCTACATACAGGTCTCCTGCTGGGGTAGGTCCCCAAGACCTCAGAGGAGGAAGCCTCAGAGTTGTATATGAGGGATAATTATTAGTAACCAAATAGACGGTTCTGCTATGCAAGGGGTAAGAATGGGCTTATCCCGACCCTCCCCACCCCCCAAAAGTAAAAATCTTTACTGGGAATGGGGGGCTCACATCTTTAATCCCAGCACTCCCACAGAATTTCTTTTCTTACCAAGTGAGTAGTGGGAGGCAGAGGCGGGCAGATCTCCGTGAGGTCAACCCGGTTTACAAAGTGAGTTCCAGGACAGCCCGGGTTACACAGAGAAACCCTGTCTCGAAGAGCAGCAAGAACAAAAAACAAAACAAACAAAAAAGTAAAAAAAAAAAAAAAATTGGGCTTATCATGAGTGGAGAAAGATGTGGCCAGATCACCATGTTCTCTTGGGTTATGTTTCTGCCAGAACATCTCCATTACCTCTTTGCTGTAGCTCTGCGATGCTAGGAAGAGGTAGGCCTGTGAACTGCTGGTACTCCCAGAGAAGGGGAAGCCTCCTGAGGGCTCTAGCTGCTCTTTCCACTGAAGACATAGATGGACTATCATCAGATAGAGCAGGTGGCTCATGAAAGCAACCCTGGGGTAGGATACCTGATGGAGATGGGTCCGAGGATACAGGTAACAGTGGCTCCCGGTGGTGGGATGGATGGGTTCCCAGAGCCTGCTCTTCCAGTCTCAGTGCCAATCCTGGCTCCCACTAGCCTCCGTAGAAGGCCACCCATCGGTGTCCCACCCCAAGGGCAGCCCTACTTCCTGGGAGGGATAGAGGGGCCTGTATGAGATCTCATCATGCTACTCAGAATGGCCAGCAATTTAAAACGTATGAATTATTTACTTCGGGCATCTTCCGTTTAGTAATTTCCAACCACAGGTAACTGAAATTGTGGAATGCCTGCTGGTAGAAGGGCACTGTGAAACAAACACCCAAAAAACCCAGAAGCTTTCGCTCCTCTTAAGTCTCACAGAGCTCTGCTTCAAGTTCTCTTCATTTGACTCTCATTATGCATCTGCTGATGGGCTGTGACTGCACTTCTACCTACTCCTCCATCCTCCTTCCTTGGGCCAGAGCCCCTTCCAGGTATTCCAGTGTCTATTCTTGCGCCCCTTTACAAAGCAGCCTGAGGGAAGGAATCTTTCCTTTATTTCTTCTTCCTCCTCCTCTTCTTCTTCTCCTCCTCCTCCTCTTCTTCCTCCTCCTCCTCTTCCTCCTCCTCTTCTTCTTTTCCTCCTCTTCTTCTTCTTTTCCTTTTCCTCCTCCTCTTCTTCTTTTCCTCCTCTTCTTCTTTTCCTCCTCTTCTTCTTTTCCTTTTCCTCCTCCTCTTCCTCCTCCTCCTCCTCTTCCTCCTCCTCTTCTTCTTTTCCTTCTCCTCCTCTTCCTTCTTCTCTTTTTCTCCTTCTCCTTCTTCCCCTTCCCTCCTCCTTCTCCTCCTCCTCTTCCTCCTCCTCCTCCTCCTCCTCCTCCTCCTCCTCCTCCTCCTCCTCCTCCACCACCACCTTCTTCTTCATAGTATCTAGCCCAGGCTGGTCTTGAACTTTCAATTTTCCCACCTGATCATCTGGAATGCTGGGATTACCATCATTCTCTACAGCACCCAGCTCCTGTGTTTCTAAAGCAGTTCATGCATCATCGCCTTTTTCCCCTAAGGACATCCAACAGACTCCTTCCCGTGGCCCACAAGGCCCTATAAAACAGGCTCTTCCTGTTTGCAGTGCTTCTCTCTGCCCTCTTCGCCCCCTGTGCGGTCGCCTTATCTGTGGTCCCGATCTTACCTGCTGCATCTTCAGCTTTCAGGTGCCAGATTTAATGACAGCTGCTCCTCCGGCAGCTCGCCCTGACTTCTGAGCTAGAGGATCCCCAGTCACTTATCTGTACTCAATTCTCTGTGCAGCATTTATCAGCATATGATTACCTCATGTAGTCATTATGTACGTCATCTCTCTCCAACAACACCCTGGGCCCATACCTTGAACTCTTGAATGTAAGGTTCTTGAAGCTGGGATCTGTCTACTGCCACTGTCCGGGACTCTAACTTGGCACATGGTAGGCACTGAATATTTGTGGGTACCTCCAACACTCCTGACTCTTGTGCTGTGGTAAGTACCCACAGAGGAAGTTGTGGAGAATGTGAGGCCTTTCCCCTCCCCTAGGTCTGTGTCCAGCCCATAGCCATCTGCCTCTTCCTGTTTTTGTCCCCATTTCCTAGTGTGAGATACTAGCCAGGTGGGTGCTGGGAAGGAGTAGATGGGAAGAATGGGAGCCAACATCATGTCCACACAAACACAGGCCAAAGTCCAGATTGATGGTATCGAGCCTGAATGACTCCAGCTGCATCTAATTTAACCTGGGCCGACTCACTGGAACCTTGTGGGCTAGTTGTCTGATTTCTGCTCTTTTCCAAGCTTCAATTAAGGGAGCAACAAAAGATCCCTCTTATGAGCCACGAGTGGTGATCTCATCAGCTAAGACAAATATTTTCTTTCTGGTTATATTTATAGAACTCTTTCTTGTTTCCTTGGACGATCCTGGCTGGCATCATCTGTTTACCTTCTCTTCATCTGGGGCTGCATGTGTGGGGAGCAGCTTTTTATCTGTGCCTTCAAGCCGTGCTGGATTTCCAAGTCTTCTGTTTGCTTCTCTTAGCTTTCGTCTGCAAGGCTCTTGTCAAGCCAAAGAGTTTGTAATCTCCAGTCACCAAGGCACTAACTAGTACTATTTAAAAAGAAGAAGAGGAAGAAGAAGAAGGAGGAGGAGGAGGAGGAGGAGGAGGAGGCAGCCCCCTTGGCTCCAGCCCAGCACTGTTTTTTCTTAGCAATGCCTCTGTCCATAGGATGGGATTTAGTATTGATTTCTCCCTTCCCCACCAGTCAAATGCTTCAGATGCAAGGCCATCCTTGGTACCATCCCTGGGTAGGAAGCATGCACTATTCCCATGGGCCCTTAGACTCATGACCAACTTCCTCCTACAGTGTTGGCTCCTGCCACCTGGGAATGTTTGTCAAGGGTGCAGAAAAAGGTGCCATGGTCACCAGAAAGAGACGCTGAGGACAGGTTCCTTGAACAGAGAGAAGCTGGCTGGGGTGCCTCTTGGCTGTCCTGGAACTTGCTATGTAGACCAGGCTGGCCTCGAACTCACCGATATCACCTACCTCTGCCTCCTGAGTGCCAGATTAAAGGCATGTGCCACCACTGCCTGGCTCTGAGGCAAATTTTTGGGAGGCTGTTTATACACAAAGCGCTGACGGACATAGACTTTACACACATATAATACAGAGTAACGATCAGGAAGATGCTGACATTCTTATGACGATGACAGGGCAGTCAAGGAACTCACTAGGTGGCCGCCTGTGCACTTGCACAAGCCATTTGTTGAATCTTCGCTATGAGTGAAGTAGCTAAAACGCACGCCCACTAAGTTAGAAACATCTGCTAAGAGTTCAGGGGGTATTTGTCCGATAATGAGCCTGATGATATCATAAGGTAGGAAGGGAGGAGGCACAAGCTGGGATTGCAGGTTGAAGCAAGCCGGGGAGCCACTGCTTGTTGGAAAGTGTGAATTCACTGGTCATAGTTTTAAAATAAAAAAATTTGGACATGGCACCTGTCAAAAGATCCTTTATTATGAATTGGAGACATGTGAGACTTCCACAGAGGTGTGCTTTAGAAACAGACTTGTGAGTACACGGGCTTTGTCCATGTCTCTGAAGTCAGAGCTTCAGGCTTCGGCCAGCTTCACCTTCCCAAAAGGCTGTTGTCATCGCCTCGCTGATCCAGATGGAGATGGAAGCAAGTGTAGGTGGGTGTGTGGGCCGAGCAAGAGCACCTGGGGCACTTTCCCGTGTGCAGCAGCCCACGACCCCAGGGCACCAGCTCTGTGGACATGCCCCTTGTGCTGGGCTGTGCCTGGGATGCATTGAGATGAGTTCCTGGACAAGCTTCAAGACCATGAAGTCACCTTCCTCTACTCTTGGTTTTGATCCAGAATCTTTCTGGTGCTGACCCACATCCAACTTGGGCTTTAAAGGTTAAAAAAAAAGAAGTGATTGGGAACAACTGGGGACAGTCTGTAAACAAGCAACAGGGACAAGTGGCTGAATATTAGGAAAGAGATCTTTTTCAAAATGCAATCAGGAGGGCCTTATGGTGTGAGAGAGGGCAGATCGGGATGGTGAGAAATGAGTCTTTTCCTCAGCACTTTTGGATGCGGAAGAGATATACATGATACTCATGTTTTTTTGCTTGTTTTTGTTTGTTTGATTGTTTTTTAAATCTCTATTGAGAGGCAAATACAAAGCAAACCGGGCTTTGTGCTCAGCTCCAGAGACTCAGGGTTAACATAAGAAGGTATTGATTGGGATGTCTTGTCAAGCCCTGGTCTTTCAAGTCACACTAGAAACTGTGGCATAGAGAGAATTCAGTTATAACGGAGCTAGTTAAATTTACAAAGGACCTGTGACCCAGGACCTTGGTTGGGCACTGTGGGAAGTCAGGAAAAGCATGTACTTGCTGTTTTCTGACATGTTTTGATCTTAGGTTTAATTATTCTGATACTTTCCGTCCAGTGGGTTAGATGGAGTACAAGAGAGAGGTTAAGTGAGTGTGAGAGAGGCGTGCACTCGGGTTCTGCCTCAACCACTTGTTAACTTTCGGACTCTGCGCAAAGCACACCTTCCCCATTGATACTGTAGATGGTTTTCCCGCTTACTTTTCTCGCCACGAAGTTTGCCAAGTAAGAAATAAATACAACAAGCGGCTATAAACCGTTGTGTCTTGTGTGAACACAAGCACGTCTGTCCCCCTGGATAAACCCTCCTTTAAGCGCTGATCGAGATGCTTCTGTCTGGAAGTGTTGACGGAAACTGATTGCAGGTTTGAGTCTCAACACCTGTGAAATCCACCCATTCGAACAGCCTCCTGTCTACCAGCATCCCACTGCTCTAGGTCCGCTGCGTGGCGCTGACCTCCCTCCCAAGTGCTGGGATTACAGGCATGCGCCACTATGCTCAGGTCTACAGTCTTAATGGATTGCAAGAAGTAAGTTTGGGGTATGTGTCCCCCACTCAGGAGGGCACGGAGGGGAGGCATAGCAACGGGAATCCACATCGCCATGCCTGCCTTGTTCATTGTTAAGGTCAGATTGGAGTTTTAGGAATGTCACTCCCAAATCAGAGGGGGAGCTAGAGGGGCAGGACTCAGAGTAGTGAAGGTGACCTGACCAAGAGAGCAGGGAAAGAGCAGAAATGCTGCTCTATGGGAGTGTGTGTGTGTGTGTGTGTGTGTGTGTGTGTGTGTGTGTGTGTGTGAGAGAGAGAGAGAGAGAGAGAGAGAGAGAGAGAGAGAGAGAGAGAGAGAGAGAGAGAGAGAGATGAGAAAACGGGGGAGAGAGCTCCTGCCAATGCGCAAGCCCAGGATTAGACTGGAGAATGGGTGTGAGGGGAGATGAAGGTCAGTTTAAATGACGTTAAAGTCCCAGGAGGCTTCTCCCATGCTTAAAATAAATTGTGGTAAAATGCACCTAGCAGCCAGGCATTGTGGCACACACCTTTAATTCCAGCACTCAGGAGGCCGAGGAAGACTGATCTCTCTGCTGCAGGCCAGTCAAGGCTGCATAATGAGACTCTGTCTCTACAAAACAACAATAATAAAGCACATGACATTTTGCCATCTTAACCTTTAAGAGTGAAACAGTCCACTGTATTAAGTGCATTAAGATACTAAGTGTGTGTGGGTGGGGTGGAGAGAGGGCTCCTCAGATACAGAGTTTACTGTTTTCTACACAGCCACAGAACTGGGGTGCTGGAATAAAAAATGTGGGGCTGGGTGTGGTGGCATGTGCTTATAGTCTGAGCAGTTGGGAGCCAGAGGCAGGAGGAGAGCAAGTTCAAGGCCAGCCTGAACTACATAGTGAGCTCAAGTTGAGTTTGGTCAGTACGGTAGGATTCCGCTCCCCACTCCCCACAAAAAGGTGTTCCCACCATCACTAGTGCGACCATTATCACCACCCACCACAGAACTCTTTCCTCATAAAACCTGAAACTCTGCTCCCGACACCATCCTCAGTCCATGGAATTCTATGAATTTCTTGATGATTTGGCTATTCTAGGAGTCTCATATAAATGGTATCGAGTAATATTTTCTTTTTGTAGATGACTGATTTCACATACTATAATGTCCCCAAGTGTCAGAATTTTCTTCCCTTGTAAGGCAAACAATCTCATTATACATACTTGAAGTTTTTATTATGATGCACAATAAAAAATGTAGTTTACTGGCTGATATGTAAAATTAAATTAAGTTATAAAATAAAAAATTTAAAAAAATGTAGTTTACATTATGATCTATTACACCTGTTTATATTATTGAAATGACATCTCATTAGTATGTGTGATACAATGTGTATCATTTGAGTAAATATTTTAGATCCAAACCACACTTCGCTTAGGTGAAGTACTCTGACATATTCCTATTCTATTTCTTTAAAAAACAATGCTGCTACAACCCTCCAGCTCAGCTTCATGAGACACTAATGGGTTGTGTTCTGTAGTTTGTAAATAATTGGTCTGTTTAGACAGTGAGGTTATCCAGGAAAATAGCAAGGCTTGGTGTGGATTAGTGCCAAGGCTTTGAGTGAATCTGGAGGGGCAAAAACTGTGCCATCCATTTGTCCTCATGAATGGCCTGCAACTGCAGCCCAAGCTACTAAATTAAGTTCAAACTATCCGTTTGTATTAAGTATAAACAGAATAATTCAAGGCTATGCTGACTCTCCCAATGGGCTGCAGCTGGCATAGGTCTTTTGCATTGATTTATTCATTGCCAGTGACCCTTGCTCTCCATTTTTCTATCTCCTCCATATTCCCAGGCTCTATTCTCTGCTCTGAGAATGGGGAGTAGGATCCAAAGCAGTGATGGTGGCCTCTAGATCTCCCAGAATCCTCAGCAGTCTAGAATCCCCAGTAGAGGGGTAGTGTGTGTAATGGATGGTGGGGTGGGGCTGAGCCTCCAGGCCGCATGCTGGGCTGTGCCTTGCTGAGAGTGGAGTGCAGGTTTGGGGAAGCACAGAGAATGGAGGGCAGGCTTCCCACCCAGGGTGTGCATCAGGATACCTGATGGTCCAGGATGTCCAGACCTTTCGTCATTGCCTTCCTGGGTCACTGCTCTCTCAGCTGTATCAGTTAAATATTAACACACCAGTGTCCCCAGGGAGTCACTATCATTAGTTAGCTAATCTCTGTGGCATCTCACAGGGTGAGGTCAGCCCAGTCAGCTTGTGAATTGCAGAGAAAAAAAATGGGGGGGGGAGGGCGGGCAGGAGACCATCTGCATTCCTCTGGCACCCCCTGCATTCTGCACAGCAGTGGCCGTTGAGGACATGGCAGAGTCCATGTGCTTTTGGCACACTGGCCTAAGAGCGGTGTAGGAGTGGTCACACCGAACATTCTCAGTCTAGGACTTGGAGTTTGTTTGCAAAAGTCCAGGAAGAATTGGACTTGTTAAAAAAAAATGGGTCTGAGGTTGTTCCCATCACAAACCTAGAACTCAGTGGTAGGCAGCCAGGTAGAGACTAGATGAGGAGCTTGTCAGGATTTTGAAGAGGCTGACCAATGAGAATCATAGAGAACCTCAGGCTGGGCCATTTAAGTAGCCAAAAAATTTATACCTTGAGAATACCTATAAAGCTGGTACAGCACTTACCTAACACAAAAGAGGCCCTGGATTTTAGTCCCACCCAGATAGAGCATTGGTTCTCAACCTTACTAATGCTGCTACTGTTAGGATCCTGCCCTCGCTCTGGTACATATGCAGCTTGGGTTCTTGCATCTTACATTATCAGTGGGCCCGGACAACTACGTACCGGCCTTAAAAGGCCAGACACGACCCCCACACTCTCTACTTCTCAGCTACCCTTTAATACAGTTCCTCATGTTGTGGTGACCCCAACCATAAAATTATTTTCGTTGCTACTTCATAACTGTGATTTTGCTACTGTAATGAATTGTAGTGTAAATATCTGTGTTTCTCAGTGGTCTTTGGTGATCCCTGTGAAAAAATGGTTCTACCCCCCCCAGGGGTCACGACCCACACGTTGAGAATCTCTGAGATAGAGACAGGAGAGGGAGAGGAAGTGTGTGTGTGTGTGTGTGTGTGTGTGTGTGTGTGTGTGTGTGTGTGTGTGTGAATATCCATAAAACATGCTGATTGGTTTAGAGATTCAATTATACAAAAATTTAAAGATTTTTATGCAACTTTTCTGTATATGGATGACACTCTATATTATCAAGGTTCTATTTGAGCAATGGCTGCATTTTACCCTTATAACCCAGTGAGGTTAAGAGTGGTCAGTGATGCCGGGCGGTGGTGGCACACACCTTTAATCCCAGCACTCGGGAGGCAGAGCCAGGTGGATCTCTGTGAGTTCAAGGCCAGCCTGGTCTACAGAGTGAGAACTACACAGAGAAACCCTGTCTCGAAAAATCAAAAAAAAAAAAAAAAAAAGTGGTCAGTGACATCCTCATAGCTCTGTTCCAACCCTGATGTCCCAGGTCCCAGCCCTTTTCCTCAGTAAAGAACCTGAGAATTAAAGCGTGAGTAGTTTGATCTGTGTGAAGTGTAAAAAAGAACCTGGGTGCTCTGGCCCCAGACCTAGGGCTTTCTACACCACTCCCATATTCTCTCCTCCAACCCCGTTTTCTTTGCCCAGCCCTGCCAGCCCTTACTTGCTCCTGGCCTAGCTAAGAGAAAGGACACCTTGAGGTCCTCATATGTGGGTCTGCAGAGGTAGCACAGCATGTGACGTGTCCGTGTGTCTGATGGGCATCAAGAATTTGGTCCTTTCTGAATGAAGCTTGGCCCAGCCTATCTCTAACATTTTTAGAAGGAGAAGACCATTGAGCCTCTGACTGCTGGGGCTGCCGGAAGGATTGTCTCAGCTCAGGGGGTCAGGATCAGCTAGGGCAGCAGCATAGCAAGCCCCTGTCTCAAAAGAGGAAAACAAATAAGTAAAACAAAATGATTAAGGGTGGCCCATAGTTCCGTGAGTAGTAGTCAGTGTTAGCAACGTGGGATGGAGCAGTTGGCACAAAGGCATTGGGAGCCTCGGCTCCTCTGAGTCCTGGTGTGCCCATCTGCTGAGGGGTCCCGGACTGCTGAGACTGCCCACTTAACCTAGGCCACTCTGCACACTGGAGACCATTGTTCTGTGCTGCCTAGGGCTGAGGAGGTGCTGCAGGGCGTCCTGACCTAGTGAATGGCTGTCTTTGGGAGTCATGCTTTCTCCTCCTTTTAGGACTAGCTAATTTACTGCAGACCCAAATAGCTCCAATGGAAGCTGGGTCTCAGGAAGGCCACATCTGGCCTCCGGCATAGAATTCCAGGGCAGGAAATGATTCTTGGGGGTCTCACATTAGCTTCAAGCAGACATTCTCTGCTGTGGAAATCTATTTAAACACTGCCTGCATCATAGGAGGTTCGTCTTAGTTTCAGCCTTGGTTTTCTGCCCTCAGGCCTTCCAGCTAAGTACCGATTCTCCTCCTCTCTGTTTTGCTGACACCGGCCCTATATTTTAAACTGAATCAAGGTTTCACCTCTGCTCCCTCCCTGAGGTTGAGGGAGGAGGCTGATCTGAGGTTTAGAGAGAATGCAGGCCACCCACATCCTCCTGCCTTCGGAAGAGGATAAAAGGAAGCTGCATCCAAGAACACAGTGTGCTCTCTCTTCGAAAGGCTACTTTGGTAGGTTCCCTTAGCCAAACAAGAACCCAGGAGGAGCCTGGGATAGACAGGATGTGGATGAGGAAAGGAAGGAGTTGAGGGAAGTAGAGGGGCTGGAGAGCATGTGTGGAGAAGTTAAGTTTCTAGGTGTTTTGAATCAGGTGACAGGTTGGAAAATCCACACCACGTTATTTCTTTACTTCCAGAGGCCTGGTTACGCATCAAGCCAGGTGATTCTTCTCATTCCTTTTTTTTTTTTTTTCAGAGCTGAGGACCAAGCCCAGGGTCTTGCGCTTGCTAGGCAAGCACTCTACCACTGAGCTAAATCCCCACCCCCTCATTCCTTCAATAAACATCCAGACCTAGGGTCTGGAGAGAGGGCTCAGAGGTTAAGAGCACTGACGGCTCTTCTGGAAGACCACGGTTCAATTCCCAGCACTCACATGGCAGCTCACAACAGTCTGTAACTCCAGTTTAAGGGGAATCAGACTCCCTCTTCTGGTCTCTTTGGTTACCAGGCATGCACACAGTGCAGCAACACACAGGCAAAACACCCATATGTATAAAATAAAAGCTTAAAAAACATATTCACATACTCCCTCTATAGGTCAGAAGTTAGAAATACAGAAATAACATGTACAGCTGAACCCCAAAGGAGTTAATAGTTTAGTGAAAATTCACTTAAGAATTGGTGGTTACTGCAATATAAGTAAGCAGAGGGTGCTCTAGATGCTGTCTTAGTTAGGGTTTCTATTGCTGTGAAGAGACACTATGACCACAGCAATTCTTATAAAGGAAAACATTTAATTGAGGTGGTAGCTTACAGTTTCAGAGGTTTAGTCCATTATCATCACAGCAGAGAGCATGGCAGCTGGGAGCATGGTGGCATGCAGGCAGACACGGTGCTGGAGAAGTAGCTGAGAATTTTACATCTTGATTGAAGGCAACAGGAAGTAGTCTGTCTCACTGGGCATGGCTTGAGCATATGTGAGACCTCAAAGCCTGCCTCCACAGTGACACATTTCCTCCAACAAGACCACACTTACTCCAACAAAGCCACACCTCCTAATATAAATGGCTCCCTTTGGGGGCCGTTTTCTTGTAAACCACCACACATGCTTTTAATCCCAGGCCCTCAGTAAGTGGAGCAGAAGGATGTTGTGTTCCAGGCCAGCCTGGGCTATGAGGCCATGTCTCAAAACAAAATAAGCCCTCTAAAAGGAGGAGGAGGAGGAAGAAGAAACAGCAACAGCAATAAACCAGTGAGACAAACAAAACAAAACAACAAATGACAAAGACCAGAATAGAAAAGAAAAAAGGAACACAGACCTGAGAGCACCTAATCCACACGGGACGGTGGGAGACATTCAGGAACTCCCCCTAGAAGTGATAACTGAGTGGAACTCTGGACACATGCTGGTCAGGTTCTTGTTAACGTGACACGGTCCCTCAGGTAAACAGTTCCTTTCCTTTAAAACGAGGAAGGGAAGGGCTTAGGGAGGAGACTTTGTCAGGAAAGTGTTTGCCATGTAAGCATGAAGACCTGAGTTCCACGCCCAGCACCCACGTCAAAAACCCAACCAAACAACCACCGAAAGCTGGGTACTGATGGGTGCCGTGGGCAGTGGAGACAGAAGGTCCCTAGGACTTGTTAGGCAGCCAGTCCAGCTGAGTGGCTGAACTCCACTTTTAGTGAAGAGACTCTGTCTCAAAAAATAAAGTGGAGAGTGTTTTTGAAAGTCACCCAGTGCAGACCTCTCGCTTTTACATGTGCGTGCATACACACGTGCCCCTCCCCCACGGAAGTGGAGGAAAGATTTATTTTGGTTCATGGTTTCTTTCAGTCCAAGGTTACTTATCCATTGCCTTTAGGCCTGTGGCGAAGCAGAACATCATGGTAGATACATGTGGAAGAAAACTGCTCATCCTCTGGAGGCCAACAAACCAAGAAGGGGATGGGGAGGAAAGGCCTGGGTCTCCAATAGCCCCTTCAAAGTACATCCCCCTGTGCTGGCTAGTTTTATGTCAATTTGACACCCTGGGAACCTCAACTGAGAAAATGCCTTCCTAAGGCCCAGCTATAGGCATTTTTCTAATTAGTGATTGGTCAGGGAGGGCCCAACTCATTGTGGGTGGTAGCATCCCTGGGCTGGTGGTCCTGGATTCTATAAGAAAGCAGGCTGAGCAAGCCATGAGGAGGAAGCCAGTAAGCAGGACCCCTGCATCAGCTCCTGCCTCTAGGTTCCTGTCCTGCTTAAGTTCCTGTCCTGGCTTCCTTTGATGATGAACTGTGATGTGGAGGCATAAGCTGAATAAACCCTTTCCTGCCCAAGTTGCATTGGTCACGGTGTTTTGTCACAGCAATAGTAACCCTAATTAAGAAAAAAAATCCCGCCGGGCGGTGGTGGCGCACGCCTTTAATCCCAGCACTCGGGAGGCAGAGCCAGGCAGATCTCTGTGAGTTCGAGGCCAGCCTGGTCTCCAAAGCGAGTTCCAGGAAAGGCGCAAAGCTACACAGAGAAACCCTGTCTCGAAAAACCAAAAAAAAAAAAAAAAAAAAAAAAGAAAGGAAGGAAGAAAGGAAGAAAGAAAGAAAAAAGGCATCTGTGGGGGGGGGAGGGCTTGTCTATATGCCAGTTGTATTCGGTGCATGAAGTGAAGGGCAGCACCTTCTAAATGTAGTGTCTGTAAGGGGAGTAGGAGAAGTTGGAATCTGTGTACCCACTGCTAAACATCATGGCATCTCTCTACCATGTTGGAGGGAATAGGAAACCTCAGTATGATAATCCGAGGGAATGTCTGTCCCACTGCTACTTCCTATCATTGAGAATTTGCATGGGATCCAGTTTGGCCATGAACATGTAAATGCCAGCTCTCCATGCTGGCCTTTTCCTGGAGAAACATGCTGTCCCTGTTTGTGAATGTTCGTTTCTCGGCATGCTGAGGGTTAGGAGTAAGGGAAAGCATGGGGGAGATGGTCATTTGTTTTTGGATGTAGTCTGCTTGGGCCTGTTGGAGTGGTACCATTGTTTCCCAGAATTCAGATAAAAGGAGAAACAGTTCCAATGAAAGCACTTGGCCAAGCGCTAAATGTGGACTTCAGTTTATCCACACCACCAGGGGCTGGGTGACCCAAGATAACTGTCTTTCTCTGGTTCAGGGTCATCATCTGACTCGGAAGCTTTCCAGCTCCCTTTCGCTTATCTCCCACTCCATCGTGGGCCTGATTCCTCTTTTTACGGCCTGTTGGTTGGGCTTTAATCTGGGGATGAAGAAGGGGCTATGAAAGCACAATGTGCTTTTTAAAAAAAGATTTATTATTTGTATGTATACGTGCCTGTGGGAGTTTGTGTGCAACACGTGCATACGGGTGCCCGAGGAGGTCAGAATATGTCAGATCTCCTGGCACCGGAGTTGTAGGTGGTTGTAAGACACCTGATATGGGTGCTGGTAACCTAACCTGGGTCCTCTGCAAGAGCTGTAAGTGTTCTTAATCAATGAGCCATCTCTCCAGCCACACTGTGTGCTTTGACAGGAATGATACTTTGTCCCACACAGTGGTGCCACTCACCTTGTGAATTCTGGCATGCACAGGAATGGCCTTTCCTGTGCAAAGTAAATTGTAACCCTGGGAGCTGTGCAATGCGGACACCTTGGTTTCGCTCTGAGACTCAGAAACAAAGCAACAAATCTCTTGGGGACAACGTTGAATGCCAGCTGGAGACCAGGTTCTCAGACTAGACATTTAAATTAATGGGAAAAAAAGTGCCCCTGACCTTTCAAGTCTTATTATTGTGGTCCCAGGACCCGGGGTCTTTTAATATAAAGGCTTCAAAAACGTTTCAAGCTTAACATCCACTACTCTCCGCCATGAGCACGCATCTGGGCAGATGAATGACCTGGAAATATCTTATGCCATCCTGACTCCACCCCTTGCTTCAGAAGTTCCTCCCAACTGGAATCTCTCTCTTAGAGCAGTGGTTCTCAACCTATGGGTTGTGATCCTTTTGGGGGTTGAATGGCCCTTTCACGGGGGTCACCTAAGATCATTGGAAATATCAGATATTTACATTACAATTCATTACAGTAGCACAACTACAATTTTGAAGTAACAACGAAAATAACTTTATGGTTGGGGTCACCACAACACGAGGAACTGTATTAAAGGGTCGCAGCGTTAGGAAGGTTGAGAACCACTGCTCTAAAGCACCATGTCCACTGGACTGAAGTTAGGCCTTCCTTGCCAGCCCAGCTCTGAGACACCCTACCATCCATTCTCGGAACTCCTTGAAAAGTCGCCTTTACTGAGCCAGCACAGGTGACACCAAACCACTGCTTAAGAACAATGAACTCAGTGGGGGCAGCAGAGCATGTGTCTGTAATCCCAGTGCTGGGGAGGTGGAGGCAGGAGGATTGCAAATTTGTGGCCAGCCTAGGCTAGATATTGAGTCTGACACACTCAAATTAAAGGTTGGTGACGAAGCCCAGTCGTAGAGGGTCTGGAACCCGCAGGGCCCTGGACTGGGTCGGACACCACAAAACCCAAACCAAATCAAACGGAAACAACCATGGCTTCCTACACACCTAGAGGAAAGGTCCTTGTCATTCTGAGGCCATGTGCCACTTGATCCCAAACTCGTTCTCAGCAGCATCAGACTCTCCTTGTTCACCATCACCCCGGGCTCTGCATTGCTATCCCTTCCTTCTACACAGAGCTCTGCCCCAGCCATAAGGGCTACCAGAAGACGTCTAGAACGACAGGAGCCTTTTCTTTTGAAGTCTACTCTACTATGTCCCAAGTGGCTTAGGGTAGTGCCTGGCTCATGGTAGGTGCTTGGTCGATACACAGTGGCCGGAAGGCACACATGCCTCACCGCCGTGCACCGTCTCTTCCTTCCCTCTGTTTCCTGCCCTTCCATCCATCCTGTCGTTGTCCCAGTCTCTACGAAGGCTCCCGAAGGCAGAGCTCTGATTTGCCACCTGCTGGTAGGTGCCAGTGCATCCAACCCAGGTGAGTGTGTTCGTTAGTGTTTGCTGACAGCATGCACACAGGAGTGGTAGAAACAGCACTTTCGAACCTTTCCTACCAGGCAGGCTCCACAGCCTCCCAGGCAGTAAATGAGTAACCCTTGCCCTCCCCGGACTAGTCTTTGGATCAGACAGGGTACCAGCAGCCCCAGCCTCTGGAATTCTGTGCAGCAGGCAGGTCTTCCTCGGGTTTCCTCCTGCCGCTGCCATCACTTTCTGAGCTGCTCACATCGGGCATCTGATGTCCTGCAAGGGGCCCTTTCCTCACACATCTACCCCGAGAAGACTGTGCAACTGAAAGGACTGCTTGACTCAAGAGAGATCTTCCCAAAAGATTTACAGCATCAGGACTTTAGGCTGCTACATTCCAAACACCGGACACACACCGAAGAGATAGAGTTAAATATTTCAAACTTACCTCATCCTCCCCCCTTTCTCAAGGGTGATTGTGCTGCTCCTCGTCCAAAGCCCAATCCTTCTCCATATTTGGGAATCTGGAATGGGCACTAGGGGCACAGCCCTGGCCCCTCTCAGTGTCTGCTGGGAGCTGTAGTCCTTTTGATCAGTAAGTGGGCTGTCCTTCCTCAAGAGAATATCTACCAACAGGAAACCTGTGTCCACATGGGAGATGGAAGGGTACTTGTAGGAGGCTGCCCTGATCTTTTCAACTCTGGTTTTGAGCAAGGTAGCACTCTCTCATAGCTCAGTCTCCTAACCTGTAAAATGGGAATAATTACCTCTCCCTTTTCCTGCTTTTCAAATTGTTCGTTGGGTAGGGTAATTAACCAGCATCGTGAAGTCCTTTGAGCTCATTCCAGCAAGGAGTACCTTATAAAGGAAAATTGTTATCTCTATAGGGGAAAATATTAATTTTGATTGCCTAATGACCTCCACAAACCAAACCTGCCTACACATCAGGAAGACGCGGTTTAATCCCTCCTCTGTCTTCCACCCACCCTGTATTTAAATGGTTCTCCTGCCTCTTATTCAATCTTCTTTCACCATCTCCAGTTTCGTGTCCTCAAGAATAAGCTCTTCTTCCTCTAGGAAAAGCAGGAAGAGCGAGTCCGCTCTGGGCGAGAAGCGCAGAAAAGTCTCGATGAAAGAGGACCTGCATCTGCTTTGGTAGCTGCTGGCTTCAGCCTCCTTCTTTCTAGCTAATGATGATGTGCTCAGCAGCTGTGGGAGAGGATGATGCTACCACAGTCCGAGGGACTTCTGAAAATCTGAGGAGAGGTAGCCTATCTGGGGAGCATGAGAGTTTTGACTCCAAATTCTTGAGAGGCTGGAGGCTGGCATGGTGTGGTGGGCCAGCAGTAGACAGAATCAGAGTGCTTAGAATCCTGGCTTGGAGACTTCAGGAGACCTCCGTGGAGACCTCTCTGGCCTCTGTTTCTGTTCCTGTAAAAGTGATGTCACAATATGTATATAGTAAAATGTTTTGCAAGATGCTGCCCAAAGTGGTGTAAGAGGTTGTATGGTTGGTAAGGTACAGTGGTGAACAGAAGAAACTTAAAAAAAAAATTAATTCTCATGTAGCCCAGGCTAGCCTCAAACTCTTCATGTAGCTGAGGATGACCTTGAACTCCTGGTCTTCCTGTGCCTCTATTTTCCCAGAGCTGGGGTGCTGGTGTGCATCACCATTCCTGATTTATGCAATGCTGGAGATCAAGTCCAGGGCTTCATGCATGCTAGGCAAAGGATACAAACTGAGCAACATCCCCACCCAATAGCAGGGACTTTAAAGTCAGATACACTGGAATGAAATTCCCCTTGGCTTATCCACAGAAATCTGATAAAATCACTGAGTCTACTTAAGCCTAAATTATATCATCTTTAAGACGTAACTGAGAGTAAGTGTGCAATGAACAGACCCTGGTGCACACGCAGACCTTCGTGCACACTCACGCTACACTAACACAGCGATGATTCTATCATTGCAATGCTGATTACATGCTTTACCGTTGGTCAACTTACTTGGTGACAATCAAGTAAAATAAGATGGGGGGCTGGAGAGATGGCTCAGCAGTTAAGAGCACTGGCTGCTCTTCCAGAGGTCCTGAGTTCAATTCCCAGCAACCACATGGCAGCTCACAATCATCTATAACAGGATCTGATGCCCTCTTCTGACATGCTAGTATACACACAGAGTACTCATACATAAAGTATAAATACATTTTAAAAAAATTAAAGAAACTTTCTTGTTTAAAAAAAAAAAGGTGAGCCGGGCGGTGGTGGCGCACGCCTTTAATCCCAGCACTTGGGAGGCAGAGGCAGGCGGATCTTTGTGAGTTCGAGGTCAGCCTGGTCTAGAGAGCGAGATCCAGGAAAGGCGCAAAGCTGCACAGAGAAACCCTGTCTCGAAAAAGCTAAAAAAAAAAAAAAAAAAAAGGTGAAAGTGCGCTTCTTAATTTGGAGAGTACTGCACAAATGAGTGGGGTCATCAGCATTCAACGGAGGAGGAGAATTTTCCTTTTAGTTTCATGGTCACAAGGCCATGCGTCTAGAGTCTCCAACTGTCACTTAGCTACAGAGAACCACAAACACATAAATCATAAATCATAGTGTACACAACAGCACTCTTGATTTCTTGTTTTAGGCAGTGGGTACTATTAATATCCAACAGAGTGCTACCAAAGACTCCCATGACACGCTGCGGGTGGGTAGGTGGGGGGGGCAGAGCATAATTATACATAATTTCACAGATGGACTGTGCATTCATTAAATGTGAAAGGTCACTTTGAATGGTGAGATTTCGTGTTATTACTCTCTTTGCACCTGAGGGATCTTGATAGAGTTATTATATTTACTTTGGGTATATTTCATTTCAACAAAAATGATGAAAAGGTAAAAGACAGCAGTTTCTGGACAGCAGCTAGGTCTCAGGTGGAAAGATGTCAGGAAGGGCCCATGTGCTCCTTTAAGCCTACAGAATGCTTCTCTAGGAAAGAAAATGGTGTCTCTGGGATCAAGGAGGAGCTGGAGAAGTTCATAATGACAGAAAATTAGAGAGAGATGGGGGCCCTTCTAGACATCCCTAGAGCAGGGGTGGGGTACAGGGTGTGCCCTTCCCCCACTCCTGTTTGCCTCATGGGCTGTGATAACACGGTGGTTTCAGTCAGAGTCTGTGTACACATGCATTTCCTTGTTTGCTATGGTAACATGGGATTCCTGTTTTTCTACCTCTATTCTTTGTGGTCCCTTGGATCCTGGCTGCCAGAGAAGAGGACGCTGAACTTGCCCACACATTCGCATTGCCCCCATAATCAACCTTTGTCCTGAGGGATTAGAGGAGGGTGTGGTGAGCTTACCTGTAATATGCCACCACTGCCTGAAATACTTGGAGCCAGATGCCCGGGAGCAAACACACTCCTCAGCAGGATACAAAAATGGAAGGGATGACAGCAGCGTGCATACTGTGCATGACACTCTTCTCCTCAGAGAACTTTCCATAGGCAAGTCTGTATGTGCCTGGAGACAGCTTGTCTGTGGGGATGCCATCCCCCACTGAGAACAAGAGACATGGGGGCTGGGAAGGCTCTTTGTGGTTCACACACACACACACACACACACACACACACACACACACACACACCCCTAAACACACCTTCAGGAAGAGCCCAGTGCATTAACACTTCAGCACCAAAAGTCCTTGTCGTGCTCCCCACCACCTCATGGTCAAGCCACACAACTTCAGTTGGGTCATTTATACAGCCTTGACATGATGGCACCTCCTAGAGGTTTGCAGAGAGAATCCCAGATTATCCTGTTGCCTTGGCTGTATAGAAATAAAATCAACAAGACTGGAGTTTAGCTGAGTAACTTGTAACTTTGAAATGAATGGAAACAGAACTGTTATTGGAGATCTATTTTTTTTTTTTTTTTTTTTTGGTTTTTCGAGACAGGGTTTCTTTGTGTAGCTTTGTGCCTTTCCTTTGCGCCTCACTTGGTAGTCCAGGCTGGCCTCGAACTCACAGAGATCTGCCTAGCTCTGCCTCCCAAGTGCTGGGATTAAAGGCGTGTGCCACCACCGCCTGGCTCTGGAGATCTATTATTTATCATCTATCTATCTATCTATCTATCTATCTATCTATCTATCTATCTATCTATCTATCTATCTATCATCTAGCTATCATATATATGATATCTCCAGATACCTGTGGTCTTCATTCTGTTAATCTCCAGTATTCCATCTCGTATCATCTTACTGAGCTCCAGAAGCAGCTGTCCCAGCCTCGTTTCCTTGATTGTAGTATAAGGCTCCTTCCAACCTCAAAGCTCTCTGAGTCAGAGCTATAGACTTTATTAGATGTTTCCTAGAAAACAAGAAAAAACTACTCCAGGAAGGAGACTGAAAATCACTCGTAGGCAAGAAGGCAGGCTGGGTAGCAAAGTCGGGAAAGTATTAAAACATCCCTTCCTGCTCTCTGAGGCAGTCTTGCTACAGCCAGGTTGGCCTTGAGCTCCTGATCCTCCTGCCTCAGTCTCTTGAGGGTTGGGGTAGCCGTTTCTCTTTTCTCAGGAGCTGGGCTCTCCAGCAAGGGTGTTCCAACATGAAGGTGCAATGGTGAGAACCGTTTGGAGAGGTCCCTCCAGAGCGCTGCAGGGCTACTGTTTTGTAGCATGCTGACGAGTGCAGGGATCCAGACAAGAGTGAGACCTGACCTCTCTTTAGGAAGGACGCAAATATGGGAATGACAGAATTAAAAGGAAACATGGAAATTGGGGAAGATGTATAGGAGAGGCATGAAGAAGCTGAGCACAAGTGGGAGTCTGCAGGAAGGAATAATGAACTTGAATTCGGTGGAGAGGAGAGCATTTTACCCCTTTGGCAGCAGGGTCAGGCTGAACACCTGTCCCAGGAGCATGTACTCCATATTCCAAACAGCTGTCTTTCTGTTGTGAGATTAGGTCACCTTTTCTGAATAGATGTTCTTGACTTATGGGTCAGTGAAGAAAAGTCTCCTGAGGGGGGCTCCCTGGTGAGAACCTCAGGTATCTTCAAGGTGGATGAAGAGAATTATAAATGGCTTTGTGTGTGTGTGTGTGTGTGTGTGTGTGTGTGTGTGTGTGTGTGTGTGTGTGTGAGAGAGAGAGAGAGAGAGAGAGAGAGAGAGATTGATTCTCATCCTGTAGCCCTGGCTGACCCAGAATTTACTATGTAGACCAGGCTGACCTCAAATTCAGATATCAACCTGTCTCTGCCTCCTGAGTCCTTGGATTAAAGGTGTGTGCCACCATACCTGCTTATTAATGGCTCTTTGTATGTTTGTTTTGTTTTGTATGTTTGTTTTGTTTTGTTTTATTGGTATTGGATTTAGAATAGCCAAGGGAATGCTGGGAAACTTAAGTTGGAGCTTTTCCATCGAAGACAAGGATTTGGAGCTGAGGCAGAGTCTAAGCTTTAGCAGAAACAATAAGTGGGAACAACAACAACAATAATAACGCCATTTTAAAATTAAAATATAATGACATCCTTTCCCTCCATTCAGTAACAATATTATTTGCCTTACATGGTTGCTGCCAAGCGCAAATAAGACAAGCATCATGGGTTTTGAGGAGCTGATGTGACATCCTCGGTACGAAGGAGACTCTGGGGCCCAAAGGCCTTGTTTAGTCCTTCTCTGCTGGGCTTTCATTCTGGGACCTTGGCACGTTACTCAGCCTGTTACTCTGTATCTCCCTGTCTTATCTACAAAATGAGGATGATACAAGGGCCCATGTCATAATGCTGATGATTAAGATGAGTAATGTCTTCAGCACTCTGAAGAGCACCCAGTTAGAGTCAATGCCATGCTACATACACGGAGACATCGTCATGCCAATGCCCCCTGCAGGAGGATTGCAGCTATGGTGACCACTTGCTAGGCACAGAAACTGAATTCCCACCGCATCTAAACGGGGAGGAGAAAACAGGAACCTCGAGTTCTCCTATGAACCTTGAGTCGCGGCTTATCAAAGAGCCATAAAAATGCCTGGAAGGTCTGGAGCCAGGAGGCACGCCCCTGAAGTCTTGGGAAAGCCTTGTCTCCACCCTGCTCTTACTTACCGCTTTGACTTTCACCAGGCCAAAGGTCCCTGCTTAGTGGGATCTAGTGTCTGTGGAGCATTAGCACAGATAACCTGTACTGAGGACCTATGGTTGGCTGGAACTGGTTTGAGTGAGCAGCTGTGGAGACAGTTTCCTGGCATGACAGGTCAGGCTGACCAGAGATGTGAACATTTCTGACTTTGAGCAGAGAGTTTAGCTAGAGTTGAACTCTGGGGCTGAGGATGTGTCTCAGTGAATAGACGGCTTTCCTAGTATGCATGAAGCCCTGAGTTCAATCTCTACTGCCATATAAACTGGCTGTGGTGACATATGCCTATAATCCAGCACTCAGGAGAGACAGGCAGGGAGAAGTTCAAGGTCATCCTTTGCTACATAGCAAGTTCAAGGACAGCTTGTTTCTAAATGTAAGGTCACACAGATTCTAGAGCCTGGAGGTGAAGAGCATTCTGTTCCTTGCTTGAGCCTGAATATATGACGCCAGTCATTGGCCTGAAGGATGCCACAGATTTGAAGGTTCAATGGGCTATCCCAATCTCCTGATGCTTATAGCTACCGTATGTGGCACGTGCTAGCATCCCCATCCTCAGGGAAGACGGAGGCACAGGGAAGTTGGACGGTTAGGTGGAGGTCAGCCAGCTTTGTCACAGACAGAATCAAGAATCTAACCAAAGTTTCACTTTCCTTCTCTAGATACCAAGCCACACCTGCATGTGAGGAGGTGCCCTGGGCTGAGTCCTGAGGGTGCCACACAGAAGGAAGAGCACCACATCACAGGCAGGCACTAGGAGCTGGGTTGTGATGAGGAGACCGGCGTCTTGTTAACTCTGCTGGTTTCCCCACAGTGAGATAATCCCACCAGTACAGACACTGACTCGGGCCAGGCCTTGTTGAGTGGGAGAACTGTACCTATTTCTACTCCTAGCTTATTTCAAGGATGAGCCAGTGAAAGGAAGGTAGGTACTTTCCAAACATCCGGTATCAAGGGTCCTGAGTCAGGAAAAAATCTGGCTGGCCAGGTGTAGTCTGTCATACATGTCCACTCTCACATACATAGAACAGATTGGCTTCTGTTTAGGATTGATAAATCTGCACTGGAGAAGCTGGATATACTCAGAAAAAGGGGACAGTGGGTCACAGCAGTGGTGTGTTGAGAGTCATGCAAATAAATGAAGCACATGCTTATTTTTATTAACATTTATTATGTGTATTAGTTGTACAAAATAATGGGTTTCATTGTTCTTTTTGTTGTTGTTGTTGTTTTGTTTGTTTTTTCGAGACAGGATTTCTCTGTGTAGCTTTGGTGCCTGTCCTGGATCTCACTCTGTAGACCAGGCTGGCCTTGAATTCACAGAGATCCACCTGCCTCTGGCTCCCCAGTGTGGAGATTAAAGGCGGGCGCCACCACCGCCCGGCTTCATTGTGATGTTTTAACACACGCATTTAGCACACAATGACACAATTTTATTTTTATATGAGTTTTAGCACATCCCACTCCTGCTTTAAATATCTTGACCTCATTCCGATTACTGTATCACTAACTAGAGAAATTTATTTCTGATAAGGAAAATTTTTTTTAAAGGCTATTCTGCCATCTGCTGGACAAACCTGAAATAGTGAGAAATTTGTTAGGAATTAGAAAGACTTTTCCTGGCCTCAATCTCACAGTGCTGGTGCCTCTACTTGGTGGCAGTCTCACTTGGCTGACATGTTCTTTTTTTTTTTTTTTAATTTTGAATTTGTGTGTGTGTGTGTGTGTGTGTGTGTGTGTGTGTTCTATCTTTTGCTGCTCTTTCAGTTCTGACTGTTTTTGGTCTGTGTGCACATGCTCAGCCAGAGGTTGACATTCCTCTGTTGCTCTTCGACGTATCTTTTGCGACTGGGTCTCTCACTGAACCTGGAGCCCATTGATTTGGCTATCTTGGGTAAGCAGTCAGAACCGGAGATTTTCCTGTTTCCACTTCCAGTGCCCGGATTCCAGATGTGGGCCACCGTGCCTCTCTTCTTTCTTTTTTATGTGGGTGTTGAGAATCCAAAATCAGATCCTCATACTTGCAACTAACCAGCGGAGTCACCAGTTGAGTTCTCTCCCAGTTCCTGCTCCTCTGAGTTTTCAGGGCACATTTTAAAACTCGGTTTGAGGGGCTGGAGAGATGACTCAGAGGTTAACAGCACTTGCTGCTTTTCCAGAGGACCCAGGTTTGCATTTCAGCAGCACCCACATTCACAAACACCCGTAGCTCCATATATTGGGGGATCCAATACAACACCCTCTGCTGGCCTTTGAAGGTACCAGGCACGCATGTGATACACAGACAAATATGCAGCAAAACACCTACCCACATTAAAAAAAAAATTTTAAACAACTCAGTTTGATAAACAGATGAGCTGTTATGTTTTGCAACCCCATAATTATGTTATTACTAATGATCTTTATCATTTAATGTTCAACTAGAGGTGGAGCTGATGGAACATTTTGGCAGCCTCAGTCTGCCAAAATGCACGTGCCAAGCATCTCTGCTTTGTTTTAGTGTTTTCTGCAGGGGAATAAATACTGTCTGTTGAGGAAGAAGGTCTCCTCACAATGACACAGAGAATATATTGGTTCCAAAGGTGATGCTCCAAATACTGACCCCCAATAACAAGGGCCAGTGCAGGGCAAAAAGGCCATGTTTTCTGTGTGTTCTGTCCCTGTCTCTAGACTTGCTGTTGGAAAACAAACGCAAATGCATCTACTGTGCTGGTCTCTCCATGGCTGCCCCATCTCCCTTCTCTTCCTCCTTACTCATCTGACAACACTTTTGACTGTACTTTACTTGCTTTATGTATGTATGTATGCATGCATACATGTATGTATGTATGTATGTATGTATGTATGTATGTATTTAGAAACAGGGGCCTTTCTGTGTTGTCCAGGCTGGTCTCCAATTCCTGGCCTCACAATAATCTCTCCACATCAACTGCAGGAGTAGCTGGGTCTGTAGGCATGTGCACTTGTTTATTAATAGCATTTGCTTCCTTTTGTTATTTGTTTCCTCTCATTATGATATAAGCTCCCCAAGGCTTTGTCCTTCGTTTCAATGGGACCCTCAGTGTCTAGAACAATGTCTGCCACCTACTAGCATCAGAAAGTGTTTGTAGGGCCAGTGAGATGGCTCAGTGGGTAGAGGGGCTTGCCACCAAGCCTGGTGACCTGAGGTCACCTCCAGGACACACATGGAGGAAGGAGAGACCTGACTCCTGCAGGCTGCCCTCTGACCTCCACACGTGTGCTGTGGCACCTATGTGTAGGCACACAGACAAACGTAGAAAATTAAAATATGTATATTTTAAACTCATTTATTTTATGTGAGTGTTTTGCTTACATGTATGTATGTGCACCATGTGCAAGCCTGGTGCCCCAGGAAGTCAGAAGAGGGCACCGGATCCCCTGGAACTAGAGTTACAGATGGTTGTGAGCAGCTACGTGGGTCCTGGGAATTGAACCCAGGTTTTCTGCAAGAACAAGTGCTCTTAACCACTGAGCTATCTCTCTGGTCCCTAGGGGAAAAACAAATTAAACAGTACTTTAAACGAGTAATATCCTGGGCTCTTCACCTTACATAGTCACAGTACCAGTGTCTGACAGACTTGACATTTCTGTCTCAGCTGTCTGAGGACTTGCTGCAGAGACTTAAAGACGGCTGTGTCAGTGTTAGCAACAAGAGAAAGGCATGTATGAGGTGAGCAGGCCCTGGCCTGGTGCCTAGCTGTCCTACCCAGTCTCTAAGGGAGCAGGTGATTCTAGGAAAGCTTGGGAGAGAGTTCAGAAGCTAGAGAACTGGACAAATGTAAAACAAAAAGGCTGAGGACAAATGTAGAAGAGTTAGGAAACCCTGTCTGAAGCACACAGATAATGAGTGATTTATGTATCTGTTTAAATTATATAATTGCAAGCTGGTATATAATAGCAACTGGGAGCAGTCTGATTCCTGAGTTTGAGGCCAGCATGGTCTATAAAGGGAGTTCCAAGAGAGCCAGGGCTACACAGAGAAACCCTGTCTCAACAAACAAACAAACAATATATAACAGCTGCCACTTAGCATTTTTTACTTTGGTCCCAGTACTATATTGAAAGATTGCATTACACATGTATGGCTTTGTTTTTATGATATTTTTATTTTACATAAACAATGCGGGGCCCAGGAGCTTAAGTAACTCACTTATGTGTTGTTGGTTCATCTGCTGAATACAGAGCATAGATCAGTTCTATCTCCACCCCGACATTCCTTTCAGCCAAAAAAGGCTTCCTTTGGTTTGACAGTGTTTCTGAGGCTTACTTGTTGTGTGACCTACCTCGACTATGAGGCAGAGTAATAATCGTCCTTAACTCATAGAGATGAAGAAATAACTGAGACCGCACAGAAGGCACTTCGCCTGTACCACACTTCAGAAGCATCGAACCCAGGAAGGGGAAACAGTCAGCTTTGTTGCTTCCTTTCGTTGTCTGTCCCACGCTCCCTGCTGACATCATCTCACCCTTTCGGAGGTTCAGAATAAAGGAGCAGGTAGCTCCACCTCCTTATTGGAATTTCTTCCGTCCGGCCTCTTCCGGTTAGTGAGGGACCGGTCGTATTTCACAGGGCATAGGAGATTTCACTAATGGTTCAGGTGCCCCAGCTTTTCCAACCCAAAGCTGGTGAGCGCTGGTGCGTTCTCCATGGAGGACGACAGTTTCTGGGTGCCAGAGGTTTGATGTTGTAGTCGGAACGCCCTAAGCTTCGCAGAGCCAAGAGGTCAGGACTACAACTCCCAGAGTCCCGCGCTCCAGGGCGCGCGCGTGCGCCGTAGTGGCGGGGGCGGAGGCGGAGGTGTCCGCCTCCGTAGGTTCAGAGTAGGGCTCTGTTGGCGCGCTTGTGACTCTGGTTTCTCAGGTCCTTCCAGCACTTGTCGAGGTGCCTGGCGTTTGGCAGCATCTCGACTTATGTGCAGGCCAGTCCCTCGATAGTTAGGCTCTCGGTGAGCGCAGGCTGTGCCGCGGGTCCAGCGTCTTCACGGTCCTTTCCTAGGAACTGATTTGGAGAGGCGTGGAGGGAAAGAGTACCAGGCCTGCGGGTCATCTACCGGGCCCACTCCGGATTTCCAGGAGTCTCCGGAGAAGCTGTCCTCCTGACGTGTGAGGAGACCCGGCCGAGCCCAGACTGGCTATGAAGAGCGACGCCTCGACTTCTGCAGCCCCCTTGAAAGGGCTCGGGGGCCCTTTGCGGAGCAGCGAGCCTGCGCGTGCCCTTCCGGCTGTGTCACCCGGGGCGCACCTGCTAGAGGAGGCGGCCGACCTGTTGGTGGTGCATCTGGACTTCCAAGCCGCACTAGAGACTTGCGAACGGGCTTGGCAGAGCCTGGCCGAGGAGCCCGCAAGTGGCACGTATGTGCTGGGCTGAGTTCCTTTCTGGATCCTTTTGGGGGAGGAACTCGGTCTCAGAATTTCTGGCATTGCCAGATTGCACCAACCTTACACCTTGCTTTCACTAGGAGATCCTCTCGGAGAGAGGCTGGTTGCTTATTCTGCACCCGTTACTGAGGAAGAAAGGGTCACTGTACAATAAAGAAGTCAAATCATTGCAACAGTTTGGGGGGAAGCCACAGCCAATTCTTTGCTCACTCTTTCAGTGAGGAAGGACAGGGTGAATATACATTAAGTGTTCAGTCGTAAGGGGGTTCAGTAAGCAGGCAGCAGGAGGCCTCCTTTGGGGACCCACCTATTCACTGAAGTCCTTGTCAGATCATGGAAAATGGGGGTCAAGGCAGAAGTGTGGTCTGGTCCTGTTAAGGACTGGATGAATTACTTTTAGGAAATCCTTGCTTTTTCTACTGCATAGTCCTCCTCTGGCAGCTGGGGACACCGTTTCTCTGTGGAGTGTGAACCTTCCTTAGAGCTGTGAGCTTACTAGGGAGGGAGCAGGCAGAATGAATAGTCAATGTTGATAGCAGAGAAGCAAAACCTGGAGAGATCAGCTGTGGTTTTAGTGGGGTGGAGGTTGCACAGTGAATGTTGAAGGCGTTGCTTATGGACCCTGGACGTAGATAATTCTAAAAGGCTAGCTGAGTTCCCACATGAACACCCACTCAGACACCTCCCTCCAAGCCCACTTCTCGCTAAGCAAACTGTTGACCCCACTCTCCTTCAATGCACACCTGTTGGCTGCATGCTTGCTGTGTGCCATCCCCACAGGATTACTTTTCAGCTCACTCAATTCTGATTCCACCTGGATGCAAAGATGTGTGTTGGGCAATAGCTCATTTTCCTCTAGAAGGTTTCCAGAACTTAACTGCAGGGAGAAGGGCAGTCCAAGAGACCAGTGGTGAGGCTTTGGTCCAATAAATAACAGAAAAGGTAAGGGTGGTGGCCTCCGAGTTGGAAGCTGGATACCAGTCCCCGAGTGGAAGAGGGAATGGAGAGAGGGGAAGCCCTTCTAAAGCTGACTTGAGTCTTTCTGCCGACAGTGTTGTGGAGGTGAAGTGTTCCCTGTGTGTTGTGGGGATCCAGGCTCTGGCAGAAATGGATCGGTGGAGAGAAGTCCTGTCCTGGGTCCTCCAGTATTACCAGGTTCCTGAAAAGCTTCCTCCCAAAGTCCTGGAGCTGTGGTAGGTCCTTGTTGCTGACACTGGGTCAGTGTAGGAACCCAAGTCCTCTCTTGAGTCAGGGTCTCATGACTCCTTTGTCTTCCTCCATCAGTTCCCTTCAAATTCAGGTCTCCCCACTCTGACCTCAACCCACAGGAGCTAAGGATGAGGAAGGAGGCATTTGGGTGTAGGATAAAAGAAAGGAGAGCTCACATCGGATAGTAGAGAAGCAGGCTAATGAGAGGACAGGGTCAGTCAAGCCTCCTGCGGCCTCCTGGGGATTTCTAATTCTTAAAAAAATTTTTTTTGGCGTCTATTTTGTGTATGTGGGTATGTGTATAAATGGTTGTGTGTGTGTGTGTGTGTGTGTGCGTGTGCGGTATATGTGCATGTGTATATGTGGGTGCACATGCATGTGTGCTTGGAGATCAGAGAGGGCATTTGGAGTCCTCTATCATTCTCTGCTTTATTCCTTTGAGGCAGAGGCTCTCCCTGAACCTGAAGCTCACATTCTTTCTTGGCTAGGCTGTTAGCCAGCAAGTCCCAGTGGTCCTCCTGTCTCTCCCCCCGACCCCATGCTGGGATTATAGATGTGGGTGGACCACATCCTGCTTGTTATGTGGGTGCCAGGCCCCCAACTCTGATCCTCAGGATTGCACAGCTAAAGCTCTTTTTAAAAACTATTTTACTTTTTGTTTTATTTTATTATGTGTATGGATGTTTTGCCTGAATGTATTACATGCATTGTATGCCTGTACTACATGCATGCCTGATGTCCACAGATGCCAGAAGAGGGTGCTGGATCCCCTGAAACTGCAATTACAGATCGTTGTGAGCCTCCATGTAGGTGCTAAGAATTGAACCTGGGTCCTCTGGAGGAACAGCCAGTGCTCTTAACTTCTGAGGCATCTCGAAAGCCCTTCAGTCTCTAAAATTTTTTTTTGCCCTCCAGACAGGGTTTTGCTGTATAATAGCCTTGGCTATCCTGGGACTAACTTCGTAGACCAGGCTGGCCTTGAACATGCAGAGATCTGCTTGCCTCTGCCTCCCAAGTGCTGAGATTAAAGGCATGGGACACCATGCCTTGCTAGCAATCTCTAATTCTTAAAAAAAATTCTTATTATTATTTTTAAAAATTGTGTGTGTGTGTGTGTGTGTGTGTGTGTGTGTGTACATGAATGCCAGTGCCTTTGGAGGCCAGGAGATGGTCTCAGATATCCCAGAACTGGAGTTGCAGGTGGTTGTGAGCTGTCCAGTATGGGTCTGTGAATCAAACTCCAGTCCTCTGTAAGAGCAGTGTGCACTATTAATCATTATCTCTAACCTTCCAGTTTTTAATTCTTTTTTTTTTTAAGATTTGTTATGTATACAGTGTTCTGTCTGCAGGCCAGAAGAGGGCGCCAGATCTCCTTACAGATGGTTGTGAGCCACCATGTGGTTGCTGGGAATTGAACTCAGGACCTCAGGAAGAGCAGCCAGTGCTCTTAACCACTGAGCCATCTCTCTAGCCTCCAGTTTTTAATTCTCAACAGTGTCCATGTCCCACAGGGTAGGATTGCAGAAATTTATGGGTTTGAGAATGAGTCACCTATAGAGTACTGATTCTTCTCTTTTGGGGATTGTGTTGTTTTGGGGGACACAGCATCCTTCTATACAGCAAAATGAAAGAGCCTGGAGCTGTGCTGGCTGTGGTTGATGCCTGGCTCCAAGACCCAGCCAACCAGGGTCTTCCTGAGTACGGATCATTGGCAGAACTCCACCTGTTCCGGGTGCTGCTCCCCTTGGGCCACTTGTCAGAGGCTGAGGGGCTAGCAGAGGGCTCTGCAGCTTTCAGCGAGGAGCAGCGGGAAGAAGTGCTCCAGGCCATCCACACAGCAAAGCAACAGCATACGCAGGAGCACTTGAGGCAGGAGCACCTGAGTTCTCAGGAGCACCAGAAGCTGAGCCAGCAGGGTAAGACTCAGGGCTCTCTGGCCTCTGCAAAGGGGTCCCATGGTGTCCCCTGTACCTTCTTGACTTTCCTAAGATTAGAAACGTAAGAATTTAAGTCATAGAATGGAAAGCCACTGTGTTGCACTACAAACCAAGCTAGGCTTTCTGAAGTTGGAACTCAAGGAGAGTCTACATATGGGAGGTGTTGCTGGGGGTCCCCTGGCCCTGATTTGTCTTCCAAGTGCTGGGATTAAGGGCCGGTTGTGGTAGTGTACACCTTTAATCCCAGCACTCGGGAGGCTGAGGCAGGCGGATCTCTGTGAGTTTGAGGCCAGCCTGGTCTACAGAATGAGTTCTAGGACAGCCAGGGTTACACAGAGAAACCCTGTCTTGAAAAAACAAAACAAAACAAAAAAGAAAGAAAGAAAAGTTGCTTTTCTTTGGGGGTCTGATTAGTCATTTCCTTGGGATCCTCTCACTGGATTTTTGCATTCATCATGCTGGCTGTGATACACACACAGTTTAACTAGGTAATTTATGAAATAAAAATGACCTCCTTCAGCTTTGGGTCTTTGTGCCCGGCCTCCTCTCTGCCTTCACTTAACTAGAGCTTTTGAATGTTTTGTTTTTTCAGCTGAGGTCTGCCTTGTTCATTAGTGTGCAGTTGTGCTACCCAGTGGCTTCTGGTCACATCCTCACAAGGCAGTGGAGTAGGGCTGGGAGTGGGATTGTTCTGTTACAGGAACTTAAAGGCCTTTGGCTCCAAACCATTTTTGCTCCTCAGTCCTTTCGGTTCCCATTCCTTCAGTCTGTGTGTGAATACTTCCAAGATTAGAACATTACCTGTCTCCTGGAGTGTGCCTTCTGTCTTTTTTAATGATTTATTTTTATTATTTTAAATTATGTCTATGTATGTGTCTGTATACGGATATGCCCGTGTGAATGCAGGTGCCCATGGAGGCTAGAGACATCAGATCCCCCTGGAGCTGGAGTTATAGGCAGTTTTGAACCCCACAGCGTGGATGCCAGGAACTGAACATATACTATGTGTATGTGTAGAAATAATATGTGGCCGGGCGGTGGTGGCGCACGCCTTTAATCCCAGCACTCGGGAGGCAGAGCCAGGCGGATCTCTGTGAGTTCGAGGCCAGCCTGGGCTACCAAGTGAGTCCCAGGAAAGGCGCAAAGCTACACAGAGAAATCCTGTCTCGAAAAACCAAAAAAAAAAAAAAAAAAAAAAAAAGAAATAATATGTGAAGCCGGGAGGTGGTGGCGCATGCCTTTAATCCCAGCACTTGGGAGGCAGAAGCAGGCGGATCTCTACAGAATAAGTTCCAGGAAAGGCTCCAAAGCTACACAGAGAAACCCTGTCTCAAAAACCAAATGAAAACAAAACAAAAGAAATAATATGTGTGTGTGTTTATTGTAGAAAAGGTTGCTATGATATCACTTTATTGTGTGGTGGAATAAATCAACTAAATAAAAATTTAGGTATGACAAAAATGATAGTAAATTAAACAAAACAAAAAAACAAAACACACCAAAATTAACAGACCAAAAGACTATACAATTCAGTGAACGTCTATACGGTTTGAATAGCCATTCGGAACAGAAGCTTTGGAGTTTCACTTTGGATTTTCTACTTCCACATTGAATATATTTTTATGTACTTAGTCACCATCAGAGACAAAGTATCTGTTTCAGAGCAGAACTAGAAGACAATTGGCTTTATACCTTCCTTCAGCATCTTCTGTCTTTGGACAGCTTGGGGATTGTTAAATTTTCCTCTTTTTAAAATTTACATGAAAGCCTGTTATTTTTTTTTTTTTTTTTTTTTTTTTTGATTTTTCAAGACAGGGTTTCTCTGTATAGCTTTGCGCCTTTCCTGGTCTCGCTCTGTAGACCAGGCTGGCCTCGAACTCACAGAGATCCGCCTGCCTCTGCCTCCCGAGTGCTGGGATTAAAGGCGTGCGCCACCACCGCCCGGCGAAAGCCTGTTATTTTAATCAGGAAATTATAATCCTTTTCTCCAAAGTACTCTTCTCTGTGGACCTCCTGGGATCATCTTACTTCTTTGCTAGCAGGCTGTTGGTTTCAGGAGCTGCCTGTGGCTGCCAGGCCGTCCACCATTGCCTTAGTTAGGTTTCTGTTGTTGTGATAAAACAACCAAAAGCAACTTGGGGAGGAAAGGGTTTATTTCATCTTGCACTTCCGCATCATAATCCAGCATTAAAGGAAGTCAGGGCAGGCACTGAAGACAGGAACCTGGAGGCAGGAACCGACTCAGAAGCCATGGAGGAGTGCTGCTTACTGGTTTGCTCCTCATGGTTTGTTCAGCCTGCTTTACTTATAGAACCCAGGACCATCACCCAGGGATGGTCCCGCCCCCTGTGGGATAGGCTCACCCACATCGATAATTAATGAAGAAAATTCTCCACAGGCTTGCAGGTCTGGTGGGGACATTGTCTCAGTAGAGGTTCTCTCTTCCCATTCTAGTCTGTGCCAAGGTGACATGAAAATTAACAGCACAGCCGTAATCTCTGTGGCAGGTCCAGGGGCTTCTGTCAGGACTGGCACCACTTGTCTTTGGGCTACTAGTAGTCATGATTTTATTCACAATCCCAGTCTTGATTCTCTACTGCATATATTAAAACCCTTTATTTCTCTGTGGTAATGGTCACTAGTAAGGCTCTGAGTTGTTTCACATGTCAGTTTGTAACATGAAGAATGTTGTAAAATAAGGGGGCTGTTTTCAGACACGCTTACATAGCTGAGTGGGTCTTGTGTGCGCTGACTGTGTCTTCATAGAGCCTGTCCTTAAAACGTCTTTGGTCGGCTGAGGGTGTAGCTCAATGGTAGAATAATTGCCAAGCATCTGCAAGGTCATGGATCCATCCCCAGCATTGCGAGAGCCAAACAAACCCCCAAACAAACAATGCCGTTTTTAGAGCTTTCGAGTTTTCTTTGGAACTATCTCATGAGCTGTACAAGGAAACCATTCTCGTTCTGTTTTGATTGACTCTTCAGCTCTAGCTCAAGGCTCAGAGCCCGGGAAGCTGATTTGCCCGACTCACCCTGCAATGCTCTGTCCCCTGGTCAGGTTCATTCTCCTGGAAGTTGATGTCACTGCTGAGGTTGCTTCGCCAGCTTTGGGGCTCTGTGACAAGCCACCTCCTCTCTCAGCCCTTCAAAAAGAGCCTCCTGGCCGCCTTGATCCTCTGTCTGTTGGTTCTGCGGTTTGACCCAGGTGAGTGAATGGCACCTACGGCAGGGCCTGTGGGAGCAGGTGCTGCTGGGCGGGAGCCACCCCCTGTGACACTGTGACATTGTTCTCTGAGCCTCTTCCATAAAGAATACGTGTCAGCCTCACCTGGAAGGAGAGACCAGGCCTAGAACCTAGGAGAGCAGTTGGAGAACATTCACCACCCTGCTGATGGAGTCACCTAGGCCTCTGCTCCACCCAGAGACGATCTCTAGACAGAATGCAAGATAAGGAAGCCTTCCTCATCATAACACCTGAAATAGTCTGTTGATCCAAGTGTCTCCTGGCTAGTGTGACCTTGAAGTTGTAAATGAAATCTGGTGCACTTTAGAAGGTGTGGGAAAATAACTGGAATTGATCTTCTGGTTACAGAACCTTCCCTGCTGCTGTGTGCTGGGCCTCAGGGTGCCTAGTCTCTTCTGCTTCACTTGAGAGAGAGATGAGCTTTCCGGGTGAGACTTGGGAAGGCACCTGATTTTGTGATCACCCAGATGTGCAGACACTGGGCCACCGTTAGGGGACCACTATTTGAGAAACATACCCCGACCCTTAAAAAAAAAAAGGCAAGGTCTTGCTGTGTAGTACAGAATGTCCTCAAACGGTTTTGTTTCAGCCTCCCAAATGCTGGGAATGTAGGTGCGCATCACCAGGCCAGGTTTTCTGCCTTACTTTCTCTGAGTTGTCAGTCTCTGCTTTTCGCAAGAATTTAGACTTAGGATAGAATTATGCAACTTTCCAAAACCAAGGGGAAATGAAAAACCTTAAGTTTAGTCCATGCCTTTTCTTTCATTTTTGGTTGAGAATCCAATAACCAGAGAGGTCAAGTGACTAGACCAGAGTCCACAGTTTGCCTGCTTTCAAAGCTGCCACCTTTTGACTTCAGGTCCCGGCTTTCCTCACTCCCCTTTTCTGTGGTCAGAGTTGGTTTAACCCTTTGCTGGACTCGGAGCGGGAATGTCCCCTCTGGACAGCTCTGTTGGTTGTACAGAAAAGTCACGGGCAGCTTCCAGAAACACTATGAAAAAGATGGGTGAGCAGCCATACCCGACGTGGGCCACACACAGTCTCGGGACTGGAAGAACAGATTTAAGAAAGGGAAGTGTAGTTTGTGTGATTTTTGTCTGTCCCCGACTGTCTGCTTTGTAGGCGTGATAAGAATTTAGAAATTCCTTATGACTTCCCCTAAACACTTTTGTGTCATTAATGCTGATCTAAACGGTGACGCAGAAAGCCGTTTGAACTTGGCTGTGCACTGGGCCGCTCAGAGCTTCCTCAGGAGAGGAGGACCTGGGGGTGGACTGCAAATAGAACTTGGAAGAAGAAGGTCAGTTGATGTAAAGAAAAAAAACATGTATGGAGGGTCGGGGTAGTGTTTGGTGGTAGATGGCATATGTAGCGTGTGTGAAGCACGGGGTTCCCTCCCCAGCCTTAGAGGAATAAATAAATCCCTTTCTCTCTCCACCCCCTCTGCATTGTGTGTGTGTGTGTGTGTGTGTGTGTGTGTGTGTGTGTGTGTGTTTGCGTGCATATGTGCACAAGCATAGATTCGAGGTTGATGCTGGGTGCTTTCTTACTCTCCACATCGTCGTCATCGTCATCGTCATCATCGTCAAGACTGGGGATTAGATCTAGGGCCACACACTTGTGGGGCAAGTGTCCTGAGCTCCAGCCCAGGCCTTCCACCTTAGTCTTTGAGTCTCTTCAGTGAACCTGGAGCTTGCTGTGGGATCGCAGGCTTGTGTGTGTTCCCACTGTGCCTGGCTTGTGTGTGTGTGTGTGTATGTGTGTGTGTGTGTGTGTGTGTGTGTTCCCACTGTGCCTGGCTTGTGTTCCCACCATGCCTGGTTTGTGTGTGTGTGTGTGTTCCCACCATGCCTGGTTTGTGTGTGTGTGTGTGTGTGTGTTCCCACCATGCCTGGCTTGTGTGTGTTGTGTGTGTGTTCCCACCATGCCTGGCTTGTGTGTGTTCCCACCATGCCTGGCTTGTGTGTGCCTGGCTTTCACATGGGTGTTCAGGATTCAAACCAACGTCTTCACACTTGTTCCGCAGCACTTTACCCACCAAGCCCTTTCCTCAGCCCTGAACACTGCTCCTCCCCATTTTGAAGGGCAGGTCTGTGTGTTGCTCAGCCTCGCCTCAACCTCTAGTCCCAGCTGAAGCTCCAGCCTCAGCCTTCTAAGGACCTGGGATACTTTTATTGTTTAAGAAAGAAATATGTATTTCTTATTTGGAGGCCAGGGAGGAGCTGAGATACCATGCTTGCCTGGTATGTACTGGGGCCTGGGTTCCCATGTGACCTGGTGTGGCACATCCCTGTGCTCCCAGAATTTAGGGAATGAAGGCAGAAAGGTCAGAGGGCCAGTCATCCTTGTCTGTAGAAGTCCCAGGCCAGCCTGGGCTACATAAGACCCTGTCTCAAACAAAACAAAACAACCTACCCAGATCAAACCAAAACAAAGATGGAAATATATATTTCTTGTTTGCTTTTTTAAATCTGTAATCCAAACAAGGAGAATAAACAAAGGGTAGATTTTCATTTTTAATGTAGTTAATCTCTGGTAAAATAGGTAATATTGTCGTAAGGCTCCAAACTGAAAAAGAAATAGAAAGGTACAGAAGGTAGTGAAAATCTCCCAGAATGACTCTCCTCATGGGCAGCCATTGCTACCAGTGTATTTCTTTTTCTCATGAAGTAGAATTGGGGCTTAATAAGCATTGTTTTTAGACTTTAAAAAAGTGTGTATGAGTCTGCATGTGTGTGTGCTGCACCACATGCCATGCCTGGTGCTTTTGGAGGCCAGAAGTGTTGGATCCCCTGGAACTGGTATTACAGATGGTCGTGAGTCTCCATGTGGATGCTGGGAACTGAACCCAGGCCTTTGCAAGAGCGGCGAGTGCTCTTAACCACTGAGCATCTCTCCAGCCCCAATAAAAATATTTTAATATAGGCCGAAGCATGGGACTGAAGAAAGAGAGGCCCTCAGAAGGAAGCGGGACGCACCTGGAAGCGCAGGTGTGGGCTTCTGAGAGTCACCAGCGTCTGTGTATATATCAGAAAGATTCAGATGTAATAGGTCTGGATTCCCTTTCTAGATTATTTAAGGTTATTGTAATTCTAGTGGAGAAAACATATCTCAGAGAAAGAGAAATTCCTTGTTATTGAGGAGGCTTCGAACAGCAGGAGGCCCAGATGTGTTTTCTAGCCACCATGGAGGGGCTGAGGGAAAAGCACTCATGGTAGGTTTTCCTTCCCCACAGCAACTCCTTCTTCGCTGCCCCTCCTCTACCAGCTGGTCCAGCTCTTTCGCCGGATCCAGAAGGCCACACTCTCTCGGCTCTACCCACTTGCCCTCCGTGACTGAGTGGTCCTACCTCGGCTGCCGTGGCCTCTTGCAGTCACATCTACAGAAGCAGAAACGTTGTGTCCGGTGGCTGAGCTCCAGCTGGCACTTTGGGGGTGGGCCCACGTCGTTCCAGAGAGAGTGACAAAGGCAGGTGAGCTGGCTTGCTGCCTTGGACCCTCCCTTTGGCATCCCACTGTGAGGGGGCCTCAAAGGGAGTGTGGAAATAGCGGTGCCCAAGGCCCAGCCGCCCAGAACAGAGGTCTGGCTGCCCAGAACAGTTCTCTTACCTCTTACTGCAACAGCTCCTCAAAAAGGAGGGGTTCCAGAGCAGGGAATGTGTCTCGAAACACTGTTTTCTTGACAAAGGCAGAGGGTGCTTTCCAGGCTGGGTGCTAAGGGAGCTGGGGGTTCACAAACATCTGGTGGAGTGGCCTTTAGCCTTCCGCTTCTGAGAAACTTACCTCTGAGAATTACTCCACAGCGCAGTATTTGAATTCGAGTGAAACTAGAGCTGCCTCTTCTCCATGCTCTCCCACAGTCGACCATCCCCTCCCACTGGTCCTCCAGTCGGGCAGGAGGCTTCTGCCTGAGGCGTTTTGCTATTCAGGCAGAATGTGGCTTCTGGCCCACCCAGGTGACTGCTGGGAGCAAAGTGAGCCTGCCTGACCTTATCTCTGGGGAATGTGATCTTCCTTGGTGCCTCTTAGTCTTAGCTCAGTTTTCCAGGATGCCAGGGGCCAAGCACAGCTCTCGTGGACCCACTGTACCCCACTACCCTTTGGCCTGTCCGGCTAGCTCTGGTACACACTGTGGCAGGTCCCTCTCTGTGCCCTGATGTCCTAGTTGCTCTCTGTGGTTTGTATAATGCCCGTGTGGCATGGGAAGTAGGCCAGTCTCGGAGCTCTGAGAGCTGAAAATGGAACTGGGTAATCAGGTGATCTGGAAGAGCTGTGGGGGCTGGGCCGAGGGGGCTGATGGGGGGCCGAAGGGACAAACCCCAGGGACGAGGCGCTGGGCTTGCTTCAGCTTTTCTTTTGATGACCACAAAGGTCTCGAATGTTTCTGTCTAAATAAATGCAGAGCATTCTGGTCCCACCAGTATGGCGGCCCTCAGCCGGCCACCCACGCCGGATCTCTGTCAGAGTGGATGATGGGAATGCAGAGAGGGTTTGCTAGCTTTTTGCTCGTTGATTTTTAGGAACTGTGAGTCAACAGTTTCTCCTTAGAAGAGGAAACTTGACAGACACTTAGAATTCCATCTGAATCCTGAGGACTTGGGAGCCATGATAGCCTTTCCCTGTCAGTTTGTGTATGGCTTTTAAATAGACCCCAGCTCACTGGGAAAGAAAAGGACTCAGGAAGGGTTGAAATCCCTTGACAAGGATTCCTTTCTTGCTTGCTTTTGAGATGGGAGTTTCACTATTGTTACCCAACTTGGCCCAGAACTCCAGGGCTCGAGCGATGAACTCCACCTACCAGCTTCTTGAATATTTGTGACTCATGCACTTTATGAGAATGATTTTGAAATGAGAATTTGGACATTCACTGCCCTAGAAAAAGCTCCTTAATGGCTTCCATGGCCACAGGATACAAATGCAGATTCTTCTGAAAGGAAACTTAGGCCCAGTGTTTGCAGGTTTGGCTGATAGCTCCTTTGCTGTGCTGCCCTGTTCCCTGGGCACGCTATATTCTAGCTGCCAGGCCCTGCTCAGGCCTCTGCTGTGGCTTAGCTGTTACTGCTGGAGGGTCTTGTAGCAGCTCTGACCCAGGAGACCCTTGGCTTTTCAGACTTGCTCAAGGGGTACCTAACATCCTTCTGTAGCTCTTTCTCTTTCCCAGCCTCCATCTCAAGCCCCTCCTGCAGTGGTGACTTGATGGTAGTGGGATTGTTTGCCTCCTCCAGTGCTGGAGCTCTTTGAAGCTGCAGAGCAAGGCTCACATCCCTGCTCTGCTGTGTGGGTGACTGTTGGGCAGAGTTCAGCCTTCTCATCTGTAAGTCAGCCCTTATCTCCCAGGGACTCGCACATGCGTAAATGGGCACTTAGGAAGCTGTTGGCATGTTCTCCTGCCCTGAGGAAGAGTTCTTGTGAGTGGTTGCTGAGCCGAGGCCTAGCTGAGCATGCGTAAGTGCTCAGAGGGGTGAACAAGTGGGTGACTGGAGAGGGCGTGTGCTTTTGGCAACGTGTGCGGTCCCATGCTATGAAACCCGGACTGTATAGGCTTGGTTGTGCCCAGTTTGTCTTTCCGCTCTCTCCTGATCCTCTCCGTGGGGCTCTGGTTATCGCCCTGAATGCTGCAGGGCTGTCTGTACCCAGCCCTAACCACCTGCCAGTTAGGTGAGGAACTTGTAACCCAAACTGCTGCTGTTACTTTGGCCTTTCCAAGGATGTAGGCTGGTCCTCAGCTCTGGGCTTAACAAGGTCAGAGTGAAGGGAGGGCCTTCTTGGTAGACCAGTACGGTAGCCATCAGCCAAAGGTGGCTTTTGAGCATGAAATGTGGCTCATCTATGTAGACATATTCTGTGATTGTAAAACGTACACACTAGAT
This sequence comes from Peromyscus californicus insignis, assembly GCF_007827085.1. Classification (NCBI taxonomy): domain Eukaryota; kingdom Metazoa; phylum Chordata; class Mammalia; order Rodentia; family Cricetidae; genus Peromyscus; species Peromyscus californicus. The sequence goes on from NW_026294584.1 coordinate 136,251,816, forward strand.
GTCAAAGACCAAGTACTAAAACATAAAAATAAAAACTAAAATAAAAGAATGGAAATACAAAGATTTTTATATTGATTGAATGTTGAAATGATAATATTTTGAATATATTGGGTTAAATAAAATCTACTGAAACTAATTTCAGCCGTTTCTACTTTTTGTAGTGTGGCTTTTGGAGTGTTTAAAATGTCTTATGCTGCATGCATTTGAATAGTGCCATTCAAGACACCACACATACTGGCCTGTTTCAGAGGGGGATTGATGTCCGAGAAGAGCAGTGCATGCTGGGATTGGGAGATGCTGGGTCTAGAGCCGGCTCAGTTGCAGATGGTATCTTGCAGCCACCTTCTTTTTCAGTTAACGAAACCGAGACTCAGAAAGGTGAAACCATTTGTCCTAAGTCACAGCCTGAATAAGACCCAGGCCTCCTGACCCTCCTAGTGTTCTTACCCGGCCCCTCCCGCCCCAGTCTTCTCTGCCGCTCTCTGGCTGGAGTTCATGGTTAAGAGGGAGATGTCTCAGAGAGGGAAAACTAGATAGAATCGATCAGTTTCCAGGTGTCTGCAGTGTGTGACATAGAACAGGTGTTCTGACTTAAGGGGTGCTTGGGATAGCCGGAGCAGGAGTCCCGTGCTTAGACAGGAGGCTGGGCTGGCGTGGGTGGGTGGGTGGGATCAGGTGGAGGTGGGCAGGCAGCAGTAGAGCAGCAGGAGAGCTGGCCCTTAAAGGAGGACATGAAGTTCTAAGAAGATGAGAGGCATGTAATGTCCCCTGCTCTTTGCACGTATATGTACATATGCATACATTTGCATGTAATATGCACATGTGTATACGAAGACATAAATATATTAGAGGTTTACACATACAAAGCTATACATAAGTTACAAAAGGGTTATTTTGGGAAAGAAAATCTGTCCCTTCCACACATTCATTCCTATGCCTCATTTTCTGCCCCAGGGCAACTGCTGTTCACCTACCCTTCAAGTTTTCCTTTCTCTTACACAATAATAGTGTATTACTGCTCTTACACACCCTTGCCACACTTAAAAAGAAAAAAAATCCCCAACCACTTCATTAATCAAGGGGACTTTGCCCCCAGTGAGCACAGGTGGATCTGCCTCATTTTTCATAGCTGTCTAACAAGATCACTTTTTCATTTAAAAACAAAACCAGGGGCCGGGGAGATGGCTTAGTGGCTAAGATCACTCATCATTGTTGCAGAGGCCCCTGGCATGCTTCCCAGCACCCACATGGTGGCTCAGCTATCAACAACTCCAGTTCCCGGGGATCTGACACCCTCCTCTGACCTCCTCAGGTACCAAGCACATAAGTTGTATACACACATACATGCAGGCAAAATACTCGCACCCGTAAATAAATCTAAGAGTTAAAAACAAAAACCCAGCCGGGCGGTGGTAGTGCACGCCTTTAATCCCAGCACTCGGGAGGCAGAGGCAGGCGGATCTCTGTGAGTTTGAGGCCAGCCTGGTCTACAGAGCGAGTTCCAGGACAGGCTCCAAAGCTACACAAAGGAACCCTGTCTCGAAAAACCAAAACAAAAACCAAACAAACAAAAAACAAAAACAACTTTCAAGATGGTATCTGGCCGTATTGCCAGGACTGGCCTTGAACTCCTGCTTCAGCCTCCTGAGTGCCGGCACCCTGGCCTCATTTTCCTATCACATTGCTGGAATCTGTCTCCCTCTCCCAGGTTTAAGATCCACAGGAGATGGTCAGAACTCTTCACTATCACTTCACACAGAGCGGCTGCCGGAGTAGCCCCCATGGTCACTGCCCCAGCCGCAGTCTGGGTGTCTGGCTGGAGGGCAGGCCTGTGTATACTCTGTCTGGACTTCCGGTTTTCCCTAAGCCTGTAGTCTGCTCCTGCCGCTGCTGGAAGAAGACATGACTGAAAGAGAAAGGTCTGGTGTCAACAGCCTACAGGGAACTGTGAGGGATGGCCTGACTTTCCTCTCTTTGTACGGAAAAGCTGCAGGAATAGTGAACTCGGACCTCTGCCCCCCCTTTGGGGTGTGGTGAGTTTACCGTCTACCTTAGTTCGGCAAGCTGCTACGGCCTGGCCCTGGCTGACCTCACTCTGCTCTATGCTCTCCCTCTGTTTATTTCCTCCTTTAGTGTGTTGACTAGAAGTTAAATGCAGTGGGCACGGTGCCTTGAGCCGTTTCGTAGGCCCTACTCTGGATTAAGTCAATCCAGACGGTGTTAGTTAGCCTCTAGGCCTTTTGATGACTCACATGCTCCCCTCTTTTCTGGTGCTGGGAATGGATGTAATTCGGGGTCTCACACATGCTAGACGTAACCGAGACCACTCAGCTGGACCCCAGCCCTGTGTTCCCTGACTTAAAAGCATTGCTTCAACCTGTCCACTTATCTGAGGTCACAATGTTCACAATTTCAGTTGCTACTGGTTAACCTCGGAGGGTCCCAAACTGAATGTGTGCAATACAGTAAGATTCTGAGAAAGAGAGCGAGAACATGCCTATCATTTATTACAGTGTTACTGTGATCATTCTAATGACTGTCAAGTATGTGATTAGTTATATACTGCATCCAATTTATAAACTTAAAATTTTATTTAATTGTTGTGTGTGTGTATATTCATGTCACAGCACCTGTGTGGATGTCAGAGGACACCTGTGGGAATTGGTTCTTTCCCTTCACCATGTGGGTCCCAGGGATCAACCTTAGTCTTCAGGCTTGGCTGCAAATACCTTATCTCCTGAGCCACCTTGCTAGCTCCCGACTTATTAATTAATTAATAATTAATTAATTAATTAATTGATAATTAATTAGAGACAGGGTTTTTCTGTGGTTCAGCCCTGGCTGTCCTGGGACTCACTTTGTAGACCAGGCTGGCCTCAAACTCACAGAGACCCACCTGCCTCTGCTTCCCAAGTGTTGGGATTAAAGGCCTGCACCACCGCCACTCAGCACAGCCCCCAATTTATTATCTTTATCATGTATACTCCAATTCAGATGTGTATGATATACATATGTTATCTATATTAGGATTTGCCATTATCCTTAGTCTCAGGGCATCCACTAGGGGGAGTCTCTCCACTTCTTAAGTAAGGCAGGGGTACTGTGTGTGTGTGTTTGTGTGTGTGCAGCATGATGATCCACCTAACCAAGCTCGCCTCAAGCTGAACTCACTATGTAGCAGAGGATGGCCTTGAGCTCCCCACGCTGCTGGGTTTAGGCCTGTGTTACCATGACTGTGTTAGCTTTGTCAAGTTTTGTTTTGTTTTTAATGTAAATGCCTAACCTTGGCAGCTTGAGAACCTGTGGAGGAAATAGTTTGCTCTTGAGAGAAACTGAGGGGTAGTTAGGCATTCTCTGTTCCAAGGGAAATGAACTTGGGATAGGGCTATAGCATGGTGGCCTGGCTACCAGGGCCAGATCTGAACACAAGCTGGAGATTGTGTGGCCCACTTCTAGTTTGAATGCTTCTGACCCAAGCTCATGTCTTTCTCCTACTTTCCAGTAGCCTCTTGAAACTGTTTAGCACCCCTTGCCCCTCTCCTCCTGCCTGAGGTGGGAGTGTTGGAGTAGATGGAGATTGACAAGCATAAGATGATGTTTGAAGACTTGGTTGAAAATCCAAGCAATTTTTTTTTTTTTTTTGAGACAGGGTTTCTTTGTGTAGTTTTGGTGTCTGTCCTGGATCTCGCTCTGTAGACCAGGCTGGCCTCGAACTCACAGAGATCTGCCTAGCTCTGCCTCCCAAGCGCTGAGATTAAAGGCGTGCGCCACCACCACCCAGCAAAAAACCCAAACAATTTTTGTAGACATTTTTCAGTTTGAAACAAAACAAAACACTTTAAGAATAATATCCTGTTATTTATATGGAGATGTTTCTTGGGCAGAAAACCAATTTGTATGGCTAAATTGTAACCAACAGTTCTCACCCTCAGAGATGTTCTGGAATAAAGATTTCATACCCCCCTCCCTCCCCCACCCTGTACTGGGGATAGAATCCAGGATCTGAAGCATGCTAGGCTGTGCTCTATCCCTGAGCCTCTCCGTCAGCCCTCTACCTTTGTATAAATGCCTTTTTCCCCAGAGTGGCAGTACACCATCCCTTGCTCAGATGCATGCCTTCACCTCCTCTGTGTGCTGTGGAGTGTTGCTTATGTATAGGGAGGTGGGGTGAGTGCTCCAGGGTGTGATGGAGATTGTTTTTCTCATCTTTTGCTCTCTCTTGGAAACTAGTTTTATCTCTGTGAATTCAACTACCACTACCTTCACTTGGAAATTTCCCAGCTCTGTTTCTGACCTCTCAGGGTTTGCTTGTCCCCATTCCCAGCTACAGAGAGAACTCGGACCCATGCAGAGCCCGCCATGTTCCCATTCCCAACCGTCAGCCTTTGCTCTTGTTACTCACTGGCTCAGTCCCAAACATACTCATGTCTAACGTTGTCTGTTCTTCATGTTTCCATAGTGTATCTAACCTGATAGCAACTCACTCTTCAGCCATGTTCCTTTTTCTGTGAGGTCAATGCTGTTGCCACTCCCGAAGTATGTTTCTCTTTTCAGGCATGTTCTTGCACCTAATAATAAACCGTTCATTTCATTCAGTCAAGAGGCACATTTTGAGGGGGCTAATAGAGTGTCTGTCCTGCCTCATACTGCTGAGATGTATCGAAGCACTTTCCGTATATTAACCAATTGTATCTTGCAACACACCGGTGAGGCAGGGATCGAGATGACAAAGTAGACAGAGCAGAGCTCAGAAACTTGCTTTGCTTGGCTGTTTAGTGGTGCTGGGATTCGAACCTAGGCAGACTGGCGCCAGAGGTCAAATTCTTACCTTCCACTGTTGCACTTAGAATGAAGCTCTCTCTATTCGTAAGAGGCCATGTAATAAAGATGAGTTGAATGGAGTTGGATTCTGGTCTTGAGAGTCAGAGGAAAGAGAGAATAGAAGCAGCAGAAGTTGGGGAGCCAGAAAGGACAAGATTAAGACTAAGAGGTGAGGGCGGGAAGGAGGAAGGACCAGTTTGGGTACCTGTTTCAGTAGTGTCCTTGCTCAACTCACAAGCACTATATTGACAATGACAGAGGGTTTGGTGACTCTACCAAGATGACTCAGGTGGACGAGCCCCACTCCTGGTTACCACTGGTCTCAGCTGGATTCTGGCAGATCAACTGCCTCTTCTGAAAGGAGCCTGTCCAAGCGGTTGTCTGAGATCCTGCTTCCTCTTCCTCGTCTAGTACAAAGCTGGGAGCTGGCGAAATGGCCAGTGATCCTACGAGAGATGCCTTCATATCCATTCCTAGTCTCTCTTTGGCAGGGGATGGCAGCCACCTTCCAGCACACACTCACACCTCGAGAGAATTCTGAGGAGCTTAGCCCCTCTCCTCTCAGTAGTAGTGTTCTGTTCCATTCATGGGTTTGATGGTCTCCTAGATGAACAACGATGACTTGTTTTCATAGATGCTGAAGACAACGGCCAAAAGACATGCCTGTGTGTGTGTGTGTGTGTGTGTGTGTGTGTGTGTGTGTGTGTGTGTGTGTGTGTGCTGGAACTCAGAGTCTTGAGCATGCTAAGCACAAACTGCTGCCAAGCTACAAGGATAAGTAATACCTTCATGGCCTCTTTGTTTTTTTCTTTTTCTTTTTTTTTCTTTTTCTATACACTCAACGGAGTACCTTTGCTATATAAGTGAGTGGGCACTGTAGGATGGTATTTAGGAGTGTGGTTCCCGAGACTGTAATTTGTGATTGATATCTTGGCTCCCCTTTCTTTGACAAATCATCTTTTCCGATGCCTCAGTTTCTTTAAAATATGCAGGTGGTTATCTGAGTTGACATTACTTTAGACGTCTTGAGGGATCTAAGCTTTAGATGCTGGCCTCTAGGGTGCCTGAAGCAGTTGATGGAGGTAAGTTTTTCTTGGTCCCTTGACCTTAATGGCTTCTGCATTTTGTTTGCTGTCCTTGACTTTCAGCTCCAAGCACTCACTACCTCTTGTTCCCTTCGGCTGGGTTCCACGTGTGTGGCCTGTGTGGTTAACTAGTATCATTAAAAAGTCCTTCCCACCCCCAGGCAGGTGAGCTGGACAGGAGTCGAAGCTAAAGAGACAATACTCTGAGACCATTTGTGACATCAGCCAGTTAGCTTGAGTGGGCGTGTAGAAGAATCAGGGCCAGTGTGAAGATGATGTCTTCTCCAACTTAAGACAAAAGTAACCCAGCCACCCTAATGTTGACTTTGGAAGAATTACCCAGAAGAAGGGCTGGTGGGACTGGGTGGTCTTACAGTTGTCCTGAGATTTGCTTTTTCCCTGGTGGTAGCCTGATTACAGCAGCTGTAACCATGGAGACTTGAAAAGGGGCCACTGTGTCTGTGACACTATGGCCAAAATGTTCACCTTCCTTTTTCCAAATGCCCTTCAGACTCTGAGATAATAATATTGGAATATTAACATTAAATATGAGTGTACTTACGGTGGTAGGGGATACACAACACTACTTATCAATGTCAAGTACTTGACTCCAGGTTGTCTCATGATAAGCTATTGCTTGCTGTCTGTTACAGGCTGTGGACACCTGGACATGGACACTTCTTCCTAGTTCTTTCCACAGGGTAAACTCCATCTTTGCCATTCCTTACCTGGTAGCATCATCCTAGATATCTGGACGGTCAAGGTCTAAGCCAATGGCACATGGACAAGCCTCTCCATGTAACATTTGGCCTCCCAGTTCGGGTTCACAGCCAACGATCATGCTGGGGCTCAGGCCTCTGGCATCAGACTCCTGGACATGAAGTCGAGCTCTGCATTTTTACCAGTTGTTTAATGTGGACTAAGAATCAACTTCTGTAGGTCTCAAATTCTTCATCTGTACAATGAAAGTGATAAAATTTTATTTTCTGTAGTCTCTTGTGAGCAGTAAATGAAATAATGCACAGAAAGCCCTTAGCACAGTGTTTACTCAATATCTGGAAATACCACACAAATAAATATGAATATCACCAGTAGGCCTGGATCCCCGCTCCTCAGAGGCTGAGACTGACGGATCAATATTCTACGCAGTAAGTTTAAGGGTAGCCCAGGTGACATAGTGAGACTGTCTCAAGAACAAAAGGTAGGCACTTAGTCGCGTGAGCTTTAGAGAGGGAGCCGAACTTCTAACTAAAGGGAATTGGAGGCCCCACTACTACTGTGACGACGATTAAGCAAAGATTGGCTTGGGCAAAAGCATCCAGAGACCCTAGGATTGCAGAAGGTCAACAGTCTCCACTGGAGAAAAGGCTCCTGAGTCCTGGTGGTGTGCATAGGACAACAGCAGCAAGACACTTGGTAACTCAGAAATGCGGAGGGGAGAGCAGAGAACTGCAGGCAGCAAGCGCACTCTCTTGACTGCTGGCTTGCGACAGCAGAGTCTTATTACAGTAAGAGAACAAGAAAACAGTGGAGATGATGAAAAGAGAGGACACCGGCGGAGAAACGAAGGTGGCAGTGGAAGAGGAACCACCGCCAAGCACAGAGGGACAGAAGCTGCGGTATTGGGTGCCCGAGAGGGAGAAGAAGCAAATGGAAAGGCACATCCTTACAACAGGCCAGGCCAGGCCAGAGGAGTTAAGATTAAAACCTGGAGACAGGCACGACTCCTCAGTGAAATAACACTACCCAAAATGGTGCCAGAAAAGCATATCATCCCGAAAGCAGAGAGAAGGCAGGCGAAAGAGAGAGAACTGCTCCAATCAAAGGCCGTCAGGAACGCGTGATTCGAGGGAGGGAACTTCCAGAGCAAAGACTCAAAGGAAGAGTCTTGAGAAAAAGCCAGAGCCAGATTCCACCACCTGAGAGGCCTGGTCGAGTGAAGAAGGAGACCAAACAGTTTGAAAAGGTTGTTGCATACCCTCTTTTCCAGCCATCCAGTACAAGTCGGATTAAAGTGGATCTTCTTAGGGAAAAATCTCCAGACAAAGAGAAAGTGAGCACAATTATAAAACCTTGTGGAAAGAGATTCTTGGCTGTGCCACCCTTTTTGAGAACTCAAATAGGAAAAATAAAGGATCAGTAAAGTTTCAGAAAAAAAACGAATAAAAGGTGAAGAAGCTGGGTGGTGGTGGCCCATGCCTTTCATCCTAGGTGGTGGTCCATGCTTTTAATTCCAGGGAGGTAGAGGCAGGTGGATCTCTGAGTTGGAGGCCAGCCTGCTCTCCAGAGTGTGTTAATTCCAGGACAGACAGACAGAGTTACACAGAGACCTGTCTGGAAAAACAAAAGGCCAAAACCAACCAAACAAAAACTTGAGGATATATCAGTCACAGAGCACTTGTCTAGCACATACAAAGCTCTAGGTTCAAGCCTCACTACCGCAAACACAAATATACATATACATATTCATTCCTATGAAGACCAACTTTTCCTGTATAATCTGTAGACATTATCTCTATTCAAATGGGTATGGCTCAACTTTGAGGTCATCATAATTATGCCAGTAACATGAACTCACTGCACAGAAATGCATCCCGGAAGAAGTAGACTCACACCTCCTAAGCAGCATGTGGAGGAGGTAGAGGTCATTCCTTCAGAAGGCTTTTCAAATGCAGTGTGGGTGGTTGCTTTCTCAAAGTAAACCTGGATTTGACATCGCTTCTCTACTTGCAGAAAGGGGATTTGTATTAGGTTCCTCCAAGGAATGGAAATGTCTTCTTATTCACTTACCTACCTAGATATAGATGAAAGAGACTTATTTCATTTACATGTGCAGTGCTGGGAATCAAACCCAGAACCTTGCACCTGCTAGGGTGATGCTCTACCATTGAGCCACATACCCAGCTCTAAGGAGATTGGTCATAAGGATTGGTTCATGCTGTTATGGCAGCTAAGAAGTGTTAAGATGTGCAGGCTTCAGGCTGTAGGCTGCAGACCTAGGAGAGCCAATGGTGTCTGTTCTAATCCAACTGTAAGAAAGCACAGAAGGTCCTTTGGAACTTAGCCTTGTACTCTGTTCTGTTCTTTTGGGTGAGCCCATCCACGTGTAGGAAGGCTTCTGATTAATTTGATGTTAATTTCATTTAGAAATGCTCTCATGCATACACCCACATGTTTGACACCCTTTGGCCCAGTTAAAGCAACACCACACACACACACACACACACACACACACACACACACACTTATAGGGATGGGAAAAACATGTCCTTTTGTCTTTCAAAACTTCTATTCAGGAAGGGACACATGGGGTAAGGGTGGGATGGAGGAATATCAGTAAGTATTTTGGGATTGCTCAGATTAAATAATTTTAAGAATGTGGACTTAAAAAAGAAGCACACACTTTTTTTAAATTTTCATATTTATGAGGTCCTATGTGATGTGATGTGTGTGTATGCGTTTACATTTGTGTGGGGATGTTTGCCTGCATGTGTCTGGGTACCACGTGCATGAAGCGCCCCAAGAGAGCATTGAATCCTCTTGGACTGGAGTTACAAATAGTTGTGAGCTGCCATGTGGGTGATGGGAATCGAACCTGGGTCCTCTGGGAGAGCAGCCAGTGCTCCTAACTGCTGAGCCATCTCTCCAGCCCCCAGTATACATTTCTTACTCTAAAGCCACCGCCAGTCTGCTCAGGCTGCCAAAACAAGACACCACAGACTGGGCAGAAATGTACTTTCTTGGGCTGAAGGTCCAAGGTCAAGTATGGGTAGGGTGTGATTCTCCTGAGGCCCATCTCCTTGGTGTGTACATGGTCTCCTTGCTGGATCCTCACATGGCCTATGGGAGTGCATTCCTAGAGTCTCTCTCCACTTACAAGGACACCCGTCCTGTTGGATTAGGACCTTATCCTTTTAAAGAAATCTTTATGTGTGTGGATGCCTTGCCTGCATGTGTGTATGTACAGCACATGCATGTGGTGCCTGAGCAGGCCAGGAGAGGGCATCAGAACCTCTGGAATTGGAGTTAAAGACAGTTGTGAGCTGCCATGTGGGTGTTAGGAATTGAACCCTGGTCCTCTGCAGGAGCAACAAGTGATCTTGAAAGCGGAGCCATCTCTTCAGCCCCAGGGTCTTCTCTTTAATCTAAAGGACCTATCTCCAAATACACCCCCCTGGGGACTAAGGCTTTAGAAACTGGGGGGCAGATGCCAACAATTCCATAAATGACGGTTAACATTCTTTTTATTTCTCTGCAATCAAAAGATTTAGCATTTGTAGTATAGTCATGGCTCTCTCAAATCCCATAGAGATGAGATGTTCAAGGGTATCACCATTATAGAGTGCATTTGAATGCTATCACTGTTGATATTAAGAGCGTGCTCATAATATACTTAATGGCTTATGAAAAAGACTTGAAAAATTAGCTTATTTAGGTGCTTTCTCTGAGCCCTGGTGGGGCAGGCACTAAGCTGAACAACATAACACAGGTGTTGCAATTTTATAGGAGTGTTGAAACACATACTCACACCCTGTAATCCAAAGCATGTAAAATATTAAGTAATAAGTAAATGGAAGAAGTAATAGAATACGTCATAGGAGTTTGGAAGAGAAATAAATTATGGAATTAATAATAACTACTCTTTATTGAGTTTGACACAATTTAATTATGAGTCTCCATTTTTGCTTATTTATTTTTTGGTTTTTTGAGACAGGGTTTCTCTGTGTAATAGCCCCTTCTCTGTGTAATAGCCCTGGCTGTCCTGGTCCTTGCTTTGTAGACCAGGCTGGCCTTGAACTTACCGAGATCTGGCCTGCCTCTGCTTCCAGGGTACTGGAATTAAAGGCACGTGCTACCATCCCCTTGCTGAGTTTCCATTTTTAAGCTATTGCATTATAAGACTGTGGCCTGCCTGGGCCCCTCCTCTCTGTGGGCACTGTGATGCCGCAGCGAAGCTGCTGGCCCAGCATGTCTGTCCCCAGCACTCTCCATAGTGTGTGACAACCATGGAGGCAACTTCTCTGGAGCAGTTGGAGTGGGCAGTCCCAGCTTGGAGGCTGGGTATCAGTGGGAAGTGTGTGTTCAATGCTTTCTCACATGCCAAGATGATTAAAGTATGTATCCTATCCTCAAGAAACTCATAAATAGGCAAATCCATGAATGGTGGACCGACAGAATAAACCACTAGGTAGGCTTTACCCTGCTGGTTCCTCAGAGCAAGTGGGAAGGTGTGTCTTCCTCCGAGGCACATCATCTGGCCACAGCAGCTCCAAATACATCTTGAAGAACTCTTGATTTCCCTCAGTGACTTGTGTGGTGGGCAGTTGCCAGAGAAAAGAGGGAGAGAAGAAAGTATGGTTGCATCTTTAAGTATGAAGTGGCCCTTGGTAGGGAAGTCTGTGTTGAGGTCAAGGCATAGGAACCATCCAGCCCCCATCGGCTTGGAGACAGAGGGACACCGGAGACCCACTAAAGAGTAGTGGCTCTTAACAAGGCTAGGTACCCCCATGACCCCACTAGATGGAGAGTGAGGAAATCCCTTGCTCTTCAATGTCATCTGTGGCCACAAAGAGGAGGTCCTAGTACAGGGCAGAGGCAGTGAGAACCCTAATATTCTGGAGTACAGGAGGTGATATCTGCACATTTGGGGATTAAGTGGGAAGGGATCCTGTAGGAGTGGGTCAGGAGGAGAGATTTGAGAATGATGGAGCGGGAGCTACTCTGACAGAACTTAGTACAGCACTGAATTCCTGAATCCCATTATGGAGGGCTTGCTGTAGATCAGGAGCCCTGTGTAAGCCATCTTATTGAATTCTCCAGTGACCAGGCAGGCGGTGGCAGAAGCAGAAGCTTGGGCCCTGACCAGGGGCTGGTCAGATCCTGCAGGCTCTCCTGAGCTGAGGTGACTCTGACAGACTAGTTAGCTGCCTTCCCACAGCACACCAGCCAGTGCTGGCAGCCGGAAGACGAACATTTGGGGAGCAATGAGCATTTTGTTTTGAAGTATTTTTCCACTGCTTTCCGGTGCTGATCTCGGAGTGGATGCGGGGTATGTGTGCATACGTGTGTCACGGTCACAGGACTGCTTTCCCGACTCAGCTAGGCAAGGGAGCTCGGCTGCCGCTCCTGGCGTGGGAAGCAGCGGGGCTGGATCAGGGAGCCGCGGGCAGGAGGGGAAGTGCCATTGTGACCTACCCAGGTCCCTCCCCTCCGCGGGCACTGTGATGCTGCAGGACAACTGCTGGCCCAGCATGTCTGTCTCAGGCCCCCTCCCTCGCAGTATGTCACAACCGCGGAGGCGGCCGTATCTGGAGCAGTTGGGGTGGGCAGGCCCAGCTGGGAGGCGAGCAGGCGAGGAGAGCGGCCACGATGGTGAGACTTTCCGGCCCCAGGCTGGCCAGGGACGCGTGCAAGTGCCCGGGTAGAGGGCTGGGGGACCACGGAGTAGCTGCGGGATGGCTTTGGAGCCACTGGGCTCCAAGTCTCTTGGAGGGGGTGTGGGTCCGTTCAGGATCAAGGGTCATAAACCCAGGGGTGGGAAACATCTAGTTGTCAGGTACCTTTTATTTTGTAGAGAAAGTAGACAGCAGGAGCCCCTCTCCTCTTAAAGGGACCTAAGGTAGATGATTTGCGCTTGCTGATGAGAGGAGGGCGGACCGGGAGAGCCGGGTGGAGAGGCGAGTGAGAATTCGGGGGACCACCACTCGTGGACCAGAGTGAGAAGAAATGGGATGCTGAGGGATTCTGGACAGGTGGTCTGGACCTGTGTGGCTGGCTGGGGGAGTAGATAGAGTCAAGTCTCCAAAAGTGACAGGTTCCAGGCTGGGGTCATTCTCCACTCTTATAATCTGGCCATCGGCTTGTGTTTGGGACAACTTAAATTTGAGCTGGGACCTCCTGGACCCAGCCAGCTTGGCAGGAGCCTGCCGCCGGTGCTGGCTCTCCGGACATCGTCTTGGGTTTGGGGCACCCTCGATTCGAGCTGGGTCCTCTGGACCCAATTAGCTTCGCAGGCGGCAGGCGCCGGGCGCTGGTGCAGGCTCCTCACCTTTCCCAGCGGTCAAAGTCAGAAAGACTTTGGGACTCGGAAGTTTCCCTCCCTAGAGACCTGGGGACTTCAGCAGTTTAATTTTATTTCCTTTCCTGGATTCGAGGCAGCGACTCCTCACGGATGGCTGTCTCCACTAGCGGCTGCTACCTTTATAGGTAGAGAGACCCCCTCCGGAGCGCCGCGTCAGCTGCGCCAAAAGCGCCAGGGACGCCCAGCTGCCCGGCCTAGTGTTGGCCTCAATCACCTTCCCCCGACGCCTGGAGGCTCTAGTGTTTCTGCAGTGAAGTGGGACAGAAAGGTTAGGGTGGCGGGGGTGGAGGGCAGAATACGAGTATCTCTCAGACCAAGGTCAGGTTCTCCGAGCGCACTTGCTCGGGTGTCAGTGACAGGGCAGCGGCGCCAGAACCTCCCTTCTCTCCTCCCCCCTCCCCTCCCCACCCTCCTTTCCCCCTTCTCCTGTTCCACCCCTCCTCCTCTATGGCTGTTCCTTTGGGAGAGTGCCCAAGACTTTCTGGGGCTGGCCCTCCTGTAGTCCTACCTCTAAGCCTGTCTGTCCGTCACTCCTCACTCCCCAGCATGCTCCCAGACACACCTGGGAGGTTGAAGAATTTGAGAACACTGGAGTGGCCAGAGGAAACCACTTCTACTCCGGTCCCTGGTGTGGGAAATGAGGAGTGCAGAGCCAAAGTTCAGATTTTGGCGCTTGACTACATAGCTAGCTGTGTGACTTCAGGAAGGTCATTAAACGTCTCTGGACTGTTTTTTTCTCATCTACAAAGTGAAGAGGGCTTAGTTCAAATTTCCAAGGCTCTACATACATTTTATTATTTTTCAGTTTTTTTGTTAAAGAAATGATATATATATATATGTATATGTTACATATATATATGTATATGTTACATATATGGAGAGTAAAGGCTTATTCTATGCATCATCTAACTGCATATTTGCTATGATCAGTCACTAGTTTTTTTTTTTTTTTTTTTTTTTTTTTCAAGACAGGGTTTCTCTGTGTAGCCCTGTCTGTCCTGGAACTCTTGTAGACCAGGCTGGCCTCAAATTCAGAGACCCATTTGCCTGTGCCTCCTGAGTGCTGGGATTAAAAGCATGCACTATCACACCCAGAAAAAAAGATCAAAATATTTATTTATTAGTGTGTTTTCATACACACATGTGTCTGTGTATCAGTGTTCTCCTTTCACATGGAACCTGGAGGTCCAAATCAAGTCATCAGGCTTGTTTAGCAAGTGCTTTTACTTGCTGAGCCGTCTCTGTGGCCTCAGTTCTCAGACTTGCTTTATTTATTTGGCCACATACTGTAGAACTGATATTTAATATCTACAGTTCCCAGTGCATAGCTGTTGCTTTAAAATTTTCAAAGTGCTTTCACCTCTATATTTTCATTTTGATTTGAATGTCTACAGACTCGTGAGTAGAGCCTAAAAGATGTTTGGAGAAGGGGGCAAAGACAGTCAACCAACACTTGGACAAATGCCAATGTGTTCTGAGAGACCTGGGAAATAAACAAACAAAAACAAAACAACAGCAGCAACAACAACAAAAAACAGAGTAAAGTTTAGAGGCTTTGAAAACCTTGATGGTCAAATGTCTTGAAAAGAGCCCATCGTTTTATTGTGAAGCCCTGAACTTCGTGTAATGAGAACATTCCTTATATGCCCAGCACTGTCTTGATGGGCAACAATTTCCCATTCACAGAACCTCTTAGTGAACTTTTTTCTTCTTATCTCCTCCCTCCCTGTTTTTCATTTAGAGATGGGTCTCATCACATTGTCCAGGCATCCCTTAAGCTTGTATTGTTTCTTTTTCTTCAGCCTCCTGAGCAGCTGGAGACTCTATCCTTTTCTTTTCCTTTCTTTTTACATTGGGTGTGTGGGGGGGAGATGGAATCCTGAGGCCAAGCCTTATTGTATGCTTGGCAACTGTGCTGCCTTTGAGCCATGTCCCCAGACCCTGACTCATTCCGGAAAGACTAGAATGATCAATTTGTAAACTTTGATCTCAAGAAGCCCACCCTTTGAAGAATGTCTTCACTTCCTCCAGTGGGTCAGGATTCAGGCAGCCAGCCTCCATGTCTGTCCTCTCTTCCTATACGGGTCATGGAGGTCTTCTTGGGAGGTAAGCAGAATTAGCTTTGCCATTCCCATTTTTGTTGGGTAAGAAATGTGTAACTGGTCCCCCACATCTTTTCAGTGTGGTGTCTTCAGTTACTGGGCAGGCGGGCATTTTTCTTATGACTTGCTGGCTTGCTTCCCAGGTGCATAGCATTCCATCCACCAATGTCCTTTAGTGGTTCCACACCAGATATTCAAGTCACACAGCTGATAAGAAGATTTGAGCTTAAACCCACTCTCTAAAGCCTTCCTTCTTAACCATCGGCTCAGTGGGTCAATCCCATAGCCCAGCATCCCATCTGCTGTCAGTGTTCTTCCAGCAAGCAGCCCCTGGGAATGTGACGATGACACTTATTTTTAGAAAGTTAGTATAGTGATTCCCAGCAGGTACTTTAAGCTGGACCCATGTCAATGGTAGCAGGAAACCAGAGAGAGTTTTTATAAAGGTCACAGGGAGATGGGGACACCTATGTGACCTTTGAAATCCCTTCATGCTGTTCCTTTAGCTTTGAGGAACACTGGCTGTATTAGATGGAAATTGACATCAAATGGTGACAGACATCCCATATACACTTGCAAAAACTGGTAGTTAGAGGGGAGAGCAGTGTGTCTGGGGGTGAGGGTGGAGTCACTGCCATGTCTGGTCTCCTCTGCCATCACTCAGTTGTACCACATGGCTGTGCTGTGCAAAGTAGACTAGCATTGTGACCCAAGCACTGTGGGGGTTATAGCCATTTCTCCCTTCCCGTCACCAAGGGTAGGTTTTCCCTCCTAGCTGCTTGGGTACCTGCTCCTGACTCGTGCATGGGGAGAAGCTGTTGAGTGAGTTTTGGTAGACATCTTTTAGGCTCAGTTCAAGTTAGTGCTCAGCTGAGGGAGGAGTGGGGGGGACATTGATGCTGTTGCCAAGTGTTTGCGGGGTGTCCTTGCTGAGGGGCTCCTAGGTGACCTTGATGACTCCTAGGAGGAAAAGCTAACTTTGAGGAGGAACTGGCTGTGACCAGGTCAGTGACTGGGCGGAAGGGGGGAATGTGGTATTGTTTGAGGAAGGAAGTGGACCAACTGTTCACTTTTTCCTGGACTACTGGGGAGCTGACAATGCTGTGGCCTTTGTGGTGGGCGTTTCCTGTCTGCCGGAAGATCGAGGAAAAGTGCAGTGTGCACTACATTGAAACCTGAGCTCTAGCCTGTCCTATCTCAATGCCAACTAGAGCCCAGGGACCTTTGCCATCAGAGGGTCTCTTGAGCCAGAATCTACTTACCAAGCACCCCCACCCCTTGTCTCTCGTCAGCACCATGGCTGCCTACATCATCTGAGCTGTCTCCTCTCTCCGATGCTCATTTAGGTCAGCTCTTCCGGCTCTTGCTCATTTGCTGTCTTTTGTCTCTTGCCAGTGATCCCAAATGCACCCTAATTGAAGGGTCTGAGCAGAGATAACTCAATCTTTGATGAGTCACCTTTGTTCTTGCTTTAATTATCCCCTTGGAACACTGTGGATCTACTTTTCGCTTGCCAGCGTTGTGACCTAGGTCCTAAAATATATGTAATTTTTTTTATTCTAGCCCAACAACTAGAAATAATCCTGTGATAATAGGCTTCCTGAGAGCAATGGCATGGCAACTGAGCACACAGGTGGCCAGGGGACAATGGACCTGTCTTAGTCCTTCACACGGTTCCTGATGCTGGTCTGAGTCACTAACTTTCCTAGAGAAATACTCCACTGTTAATGTTGTTTTGTGAAAGCTTGAACTGACTTTTTTTTTTTTAAGTCCAGGGTCTTAAACATGCTTGAAATTGCTCTTCCATACTGAGCTGTGTCACCACTGGCCTCAAAATAATGTTGAAAGATTCAAAGCATTCTTCCACTGAGGAGAGTACGTAGCTTTTGTTTCTGAGAACAAAGCAAAAGGGACGGACAATACTAACATAGAGGAAATATATTAAATAGGATCCACGCAAGGAAGGGTTTCTTGCAGTAGGCTCTGAAAGGCTGCAGCGTTCTAGAATATTATTTTCTGTGACATTTGCGGTCCATGGAGGATGGGCAGAGGGGACACAGCTGTCCCACCCGCTCTGCCCTTCACGAGTTCACGCTCCATATAAACTGGCAGTTGTGGGACATGTCCTGAATTCTCCTGTCTCTTGTTCACTATTCCTAAGCGCACCTAAACATGCCCCTAGCCCTGTCTAAATGCATCAGGGGCCTGTCTGCTTTCCTTCTTCAGCAGACCAAGTCAGTTGTGGGTCTGAGCTGCGTCTGTGTTCTTAGACTCCGCTCGCTCTTCACGTTAAATGGTCTGTAAAGCTACGGGGGGCTCTTGTTCTGCTCATCTCTGCTATGTCCAAGCTCTGTGCTTGGTGCTGGAGATTCAGTTGCTTGCCCATAGAGTTTAGTTTCTGTATCAGGAAAAGGCAGACACTTGAAGAAGCAGCCATCACAGCTGAGCCTTGTGTGATAAACAGAAAGCGAATCATGAGCAAGCCCAGCAGAGACCCTAGGATGGGCTGTGGTTATCCTTACTTCCTGCCGGTAGAGAGTGACATTTAACTGAAGTCCTCAAAAATGGCATCAGCACACTGCTGTTTAGAACCTTCTTGCATATGACAGTGCTCATCATGTTAGGATGAACTTTTATAGGTGGTGTTGGACGTATCAGGTCTGTTGAGGGATGTCACTTTTCTCAAGAGGGATGTATCCATCTATCTCCCCATGCCCCCTGGATTGTTGAGTTCACCGGCTCTGGAAGCATACAGAGCCTTCCCTTATAGGGTCCCAGCAGAACAGAGCTCCACAGGCCCAGATTCAAAATAGAATCGAGGGGGAGGGGACAGGAACTTTGGCTACCAAGGGGAACCTGAGATATGAGTTTGGAGCAACAACATATGACTGAAATATCCTTGCTAACTCAGCTTACCTTGACCTCCAGGCTTGGCTGCACAGCTTATCCCGAGGAACAGCCTCCGGGTAGCGGCAGAGGAAGATGACTCATTTTAAAAAGAGATGATTCCTGTTACTCTCACAGCATTTCTGTGCAGAGAGCATTTCCTGTTGGAAATTTTGCATGGCTAGGTTGGTATTGATGTCCACTACCAGGCTTGCACTGAGGTAGACTTGGGGGACCACACCCCAAGGCGCTGGAAATTCAGAGTAAGGGTGAGTCAGGAGGCGGTAGGGTGCAAAAGCAGAGCTCAGGGTGGACTCGTCAGCCCTGGGTTCTAGGCCAGGCTTTTCACTGCTGTGAATCTTCAGTCTAACCTTTTCCTTTCTGTGCCTCAGTTTTACCTACCAGCGATGGAGAAGGAATCACTGAGTGATGTCTGGGGCCAGCCCACCCATGTGCTGAGTGTTCAGAGCTTACATCTCATCCTCAGCATGGCACATGGATGACCTTTCGTGGCTGTGAGGATTCGCTTCCCAGGGGTGTCACGCTGGTCTCCCGTTCTTCCTCTGTGTGGAACTTCAGGCAGAAAGAGGGGTGGCTGAGCAGACAGTGTAGAGAAGTCCCCCACCCCACCCCTCGTGCCAGCTTCTGCCAGGGTAACAGACCCTGAGGTTATCTACTTATTGGCTCGGTTTTGGAGATTTCAGCGTGTGCTGGGTTGTCCCTGTCGGTTCTGGGTCTGAGGTAAAGAGGCACATGGTAGAAGCAAGTGACAAGTCACGTGCTTGATGGCTAAGGAGCAAAAGAGAAAAAGAGGGAGAGCCCGGGGTTCCACAGTCCCACGAGGGTGTGCCCCTGAGACCCGAAACACGTACTGCTGGGCTCCACCTCTACTGCCTGACAGTGCCAGAGGCTGTGGGTCAGGCCTTTAACACGTGCAACTTTGCAAGGACATTCCGGATGCAAATTAGTACCCTACCATGAGCAAAGCGTCCCGTGGAATTCTGAGCATGTTCATAGACCACAGGGTTCCCAGAAACTAATAATTTTGCTGCATCTGAACTCTACTCTTTGTACCCCAAACCTCCTGCCTCCCTCTTAGTCTGAACTTCCGGTGCCTTGGGTAGATGGTGGCTGCATCTACCTCAGTGCAAGGCTGGTAGTGGACATCAATATCAAGGTAGCCATGCAAAATTCCCAACAGGAAACAGAGACCAAGCCCAGGGCCTCGCCTGTGCTAGGCAAGCTCTCCACGTAACTTTGAAATTTTTCCTTGTTCTCTCAGGATGGGCCCTTAGGAAGTATCAGTTGAGTAACTGGCTGTGTGAAATGAGAAAAACCAGGCCAACGTGGATGCAGTCTCTATTCTGACTCCTACTTTTCATTTATTTGTTTTACATTGCTATTAATGTCATGATTTTTAGTACAAAAAATTTAAACCTCCAGAAAAGTAGATGAGTATAATGCCACCCATATGTTTATTGCTTAGGTGTAATAATTATCATTTAAGGCCATATCTACTTATCTCCTGTGTTTATTAATGAGTTTTAAAAGCTGGGAGTGTAGATCACTTGCTTAACATTTGAAGGCCCTGGGTTTGATCTCCAATACTGTTTAAAATTAAAAAAATAGTACTTTAAGTACAGATATGATAGTTTATTGCTAGGTTCTTCAGATGTAATTCTAGACACTAAAAGCATTTTCATACTTAACCTCATTTTTATCATTAATGAATAATTAAATTAAATGAATTAATCAATAATTAAAGTTAATGAGCTTTTCTATTTTGGTTTGTTCAAGTTATAATTCAGAGTCTGCATGGTCCATGTAGCTGTTCTGCTTCTGACACAGCTTTGGTATGGCACAGTGCCTGTCCCCACTCTTGGTTCTCATGAATTGAGAGAGAGTGTGGCTCAGTGGTGGGTTGCCTGCCTGGTTTGTTGGGGTAGAGGGGGGAGAGTATGTAAGGAGGAGGAGGAGGAGGAGGAGGAGAGAGAAAGAGTATGGAAGGAGGAGGAGGAGGAGGAGGAGGAGAGAGAGAATATGGAAGGAAGAGGAGGAGAATGAGGAGAGAGAGAATACGTAAGGAGGAAGTACAGCAGGCACTATTACTCCATCGTCCAGCTCATAGGTGTTAGTGGCCATGATACTGTTAAGCGAAAGAACTCTCTGGGAATGTAGCTCAGGGGTAGAGTGAAAAGGACCAGCTTGAGTCGGGACACATGCGTTTTTCTCAGGATGTTTTCTTTTCTTTTCTCTTTTGGTTTTCACTCGAGAAGGGAGAGAGGAGGGAAGGGACTGAGAGGGTGGCTCTCTGTAAAGATATTTATTCATTCATATAAGATCGAGGAGGGCATCAAAGAGACCCAAAAACATTGGATCCCGTGTTGGTGGCTACGGGTCACTCTGCTTGTCTTCCCGTGATTTTTTCCCTTCCTGCAGTAATCCTGATCTTCCCTGGAAAGGCCTAGAGTGTTCCAGAGGGGAGTCAGCAGACTGGAAACCACACAGCATCCTCAATAAGCTGGGGGTAGCTGGCTGGTGATAAGAAGGGGCAAAGGTCAGAAAGCTGAAGTTTGGGGCCACAGATGAGACTGTAGTTTGGAGGAGATGATGAGAATCAGGTTCCATGTGGGCCTGCCCGGTGTTCGCACAGTGTCAGGTGCCTTCCTGAGAAGCCATGGCTTCTTGCTGAATGTGTGCTGTAGTCTTGTGTCATTAGTAACATGCTTAGTGTGGGACCGTCGCTCGGCATAGGGTGTGCTTTCCTCAGTCCTAAGATGGAAGTAGAAAAGAGCCCCACAACAAAGGGAGTAAGAAGGGGAGCCTGCGGGCTCTGACTCTCCACCTGCTCTGCCAGCAGGTGGGGGAGGAGCTAGATCATGATGACAACGGTAAAGCCAATGGCAGTCATGGCTGAATGCTTGTTTTCAGATGAGGAGAGGTTAAGTGACTCAGCCAAGGTGTCACAGCACAGCAAATGAATGGAGATGGCTAGCTGTGAACTCCGGAGTGTGGGCAAGCCATGAGCGAAGCCTTTCGCTGGGCATTGGGAAGTACTGCCGGGCTGCAGTCCGCAGTCTGTGCACCACATTGGTGGCTTTCCTTCTAGTGGCAGGGGCTAGCAGAGTGATGGGGAGGGGAGGGATTCAGCTGCAAAACCAAACCAGTGAGCAACCGGTCTGAACTCTCTGGCCCTTGGAGACGTCAGGGCGACCGCCCCATTCCTCTGCCTGGAGGGGCTTCTGCGTTCCGAGGAGTCTGAACTTCGATTCGGACCCTGCTTGTTTCCTTGATCAGCCATGCTCTCGGGAGGCTCTGCTCCTGGCTTGGTCACCCAGAGCTGGAAAGTGCCACATCAGGTCATGGGTAAGAATAGAAACCTACAGATCAGGCACATGCTTCCCTGCTGGGCTCTGGCAGGCATCACAGAACAGAGTCACCCTGTGTGGGCCACTGCTTCTCCACAGGCTGGGAAGGGGTGAAGGATGAGTCCATTTTCCCTGGAAATCTGCTTGGAAGGGATATCAACACACACACACACACACACACACACACACACACACACACACACAGACACGCAGACACATACAGACACACACATACACAGAGACACACACAGACATAAACACACACACACACATACACAGAGACACACACACACAGACACACAGACACACACATACACAGAGACACATACAGACATACACACACACAGACACACACACACACACACACACAGACACACACACAGACACACACACACAGAGACACATACAGACACACACACACACACAGACACACACACACACACACACACTCACACACACACACACACACACACGCATGCACGTGGGCACGCACACACGTACCTTATCCTCAGGTGATAATATACTAGGATCGATTAGACAACCGAGGCTTTAAATAGGAGCAGTTAAAATAGAGGGACACTCAGAGGTGACTTTTACTTAATACTTGGCCTGACCTGAGCAACGAGGTAGTTAATGGTGGCTCCGAAAATGTTTCCAATTTCTCAGCATCCAAGAAGAGCCTAACTTGGCCTTGATGGTGTATAATCGTTTATTATTTCTACATTTATAGCCGTAACACTGACTGTATCTATGGTGGCTGCCCTGTGATAGTCCTGGGTCTGTATGCACACCCGTGTGTGTGTGTGATGTTTCAGAAGGCCAGTCAGTGTTCAGGAATTAATGTGAATGCCGGCACCATGTGTTGTAAGGTTAAGGTTAGTCTGCTGCTGCCTTTGACTTCTTTGTGTCTTGTGGCAGATGCAGTGGTGCCAGGCATCTGGAACCCCAGACACATCCGGTCATGGGGTGGTGTGGCTGCTCGTTGAATGTAGGGAAGAGATAGTCTTTAGATGTGGGGCCTCAGCCCATGGCCGGGGACTTGGGTTCTCTGACGTTGATGTGCCCTGTTTCCACAGCGCGAATGCATATCAGTCCACGTGGGTCAAGCTGGAGTTCAGATTGGCAACGCCTGCTGGGAACTCTTCTGCTTAGAACATGGCATCCAGGCAGATGGAACCTTTGGCACTCAGGCCAGCAAGGTCAACGATGACGACTCCTTCACCACCTTTTTCAGTGAGACTGGCAATGGGAAGCATGTGCCCCGGGCTGTCATGGTCGACCTGGAACCTACTGTAGTAGGTGAGTACTGGCCAAGAGCTCTCTACTGCAACAGCAAAGTACAGGGCCTTCGGCTTAGGAGAGTGAAATGAGTGGAACAGTGTGAGTGAGCCAGTTAGAACTCATCCTCCACGTGACTTCCCTCAGCCCCCTGGGGCTTTTGTAATAGCGGTCAAAAGGATCTCTGCTACTCTGTGCAGAACATAATACTTCTTTAACCTGCTGAGACAGGCAGGTATGGCCGAGATTGTTAGCTTTAGAAACTATTAGACACCTCTCAGCTACGTGGTGGTGCATGCCTTTAATCCCAGCACTTGGGAGGCAGAGGCAGGCGGATCTCTGCTGAGTTTGAGGCCAGCCTGGTCTACAGAGTGAGTTCCAGGGCAGCCAGGGCCACACAAAGTAACCCTGTCTCTAAAAACCTCTCCAACAGTCCATTTCCTAAAGCGTAGGATTCTGACTATAGCTGTAGTTGTGCCCCAGGTAGGGTCTAACCTGGCCACACTTCACAGTCAAGGTGGTGTGAGAGCAGCCACACTCACAAGCAGAGGTGTTGCATTTGCGGAGCACTACTTCTGATTTAGAAGCACACAGTGGATTCTGGCTTTCTCCGGACGCGGTTCCTTGTGTGCCTTGGAGGATCCAGATCCAGGCGGAGAGAAGGAGAGGAGACGGCTTTGGGGTTTGATGAGTGGGGTCTGCTCTTCCAAATCTCCTCCTGCACTCTAGCTTGGCTCGGGCCCAGGCTTAGTGCCCTTGTCACGCAGGGTCTCTCAGTCATTTACAGACTTGTTCTAGGGTAGACTGGCTTCACTCCAGTGACGTCTCATACTCAGATGAGCGAGATAGGGCGTCTCTCCTGGAAACCGGGATCTGAAGGTCCTGTCTCTTGACAGATGAGGTGCGGGCAGGAACCTACCGCCATCTCTTCCATCCTGAGCAGCTGATCACGGGGAAGGAGGATGCCGCTAACAATTACGCCCGCGGGCACTATACAGTGGGCAAGGAGAGTATCGACCTGGTGCTGGACCGCATCCGTAAGCTGGTAAGCGCACCGGGGCAGGGCAGAGCATGCCTGGTCATGTGTGGACTCGGGTGGGATAGAGGCATGTGTCAGCTGGCTGGAGGTATAGCTCCTAGAGTTCTTGGGGGATTTTTGTTTATTTATTTGTTGGTGCTGAGGATCAAATCCAGGGCCTTCTCGTGTCAGGTGTATGTGTTGTTTTACTGGCTGTGCCCCTAGGCCTCTGCTCATGTTTCAGAAGGAACATTCACAGGGATAGTATACCTCCCTCTGCCTGGGTATTCTGGCCTACCCTATAAACTGAGGTTAAAGTTAGAAACATAGGTTAGTAAAGCATTGGTTTGGAAGAATTGAGGAAGAGATTTGAGTACTCATGTGCACATTGCAAGTTCTAATTACACACCTTCACTTGTTCTCTAATAAACAAACAAGGGAGGTATTTCCTTTGTAATAGACAGATACAGGAGTTTTGGACTGGGGCGGTTGGTGTCTTAACTTGGGTCACATTAGTTAAGTGTGTTAGAGAGTGCAGAGTTAGGATTTGAATCAGGCTGGCTTGACTACAAAGGTGCATTGTGGGTTATATCACTTTGTCTTTTTAAGCTTTCATTTCCATGTGATGGAAAAAAAATTGACAGACTTGTGATGCCCAAAAGCTCAGAACCACTGGATTGAATGATCATAGCTCACATCCTCTGGGAAAATTCTGTGAGTCTATGAATTCTCATAGTTCTGCCCTGCAGGAGTCAACATGGAGTGCTTACTACACGACAGGTGCTTGCTGAGAGCATGATGCCATCTCACTAACCATCACAGAACCTTCCAAGATGAGGATGTAGCCAAGGGGGAGGAGGCCTTTGGAAAGGTTAATGACTGGCTGAAGTGTTTACAAATTGGGAATTCATGGACATGTTGCTTGTCTTGGTGTGGTCACTCCACAATGCACACAGAAGCCACACTGTGCCCCATAAATATACACAGCTGTGATTTGTCAGCCTATAAACATTTTTTTTTTAAATCTCAAATTTCAAAATCTTAAAAGAAAAAAAAAAACCCTATAGCTCCTTTTATATATCTTCGACCGGTACCTTGAGTCCTTCCCAAATTTGAGACGTGCAGGTCAGCCATGCCCATAAATCACATGTCAAGGACAGGGGTAGCAGGCAAGGTTTGAGCTCTCAGAAGGCAAGGCCGACCACTGTGGCAACTCTGAGACTTCCAGCTCCTGCTTTGGCCAGCTCTGAGTCAGAGCCTTATGTATACATGTGTAGTTTGCCAGTCTAGACACTAGCCACTCCTCCCGAGATCAAAACAACTTCTTTTCTTTTTCTCTTTCTTTCTTTCTTTCTTTCTTTCTTTCTTTCTTTCTTTCTTTCTTTCTTTCTTTTTTTTTTGGTTTTTCGAGACAGGGTTTCTCTGTGTAGTTTTGGTGCCTGTTCTGGATCTCACTCTGTAGACCAGGCTGGCCTCGAAATCACAGAGATCCGCCTGGCTCTGCCTCCCGGGTGCTGGGATTAAAAGTGTGCGCCACCGCCGCCCAGCTCAAAACAACCTCTTTTGTGTCTTATTCCTTATAGGCTATTCAGATTTTACTGACATAAAAATGTTGAGCATGGGGTATGGCAGATAGTGGGAGTTTGTCTGGATTTGTCTCCATGTGGAGTCTCAGCACTCTTCTGATTTCTGCTTGTTTCTGGCTCTCCCCAGACAGATGCCTGTTCTGGCTTGCAAGGATTCCTCATCTTCCACAGCTTTGGAGGGGGCACAGGGTCTGGCTTCACTTCTCTGCTGATGGAACGCCTTTCCCTTGACTATGGCAAGAAGTCCAAGTTAGAATTTGCCATCTACCCGGCACCACAGGTCTCCACAGCAGTGGTGGAACCCTACAACTCCATCCTGACGACCCACACCACCCTGGAACACTCAGACTGTGCTTTCATGGTGGATAACGAAGCCATCTATGACATCTGCCGCAGGAACCTGGACATTGAGCGCCCCACCTATACCAACCTCAACCGCCTCATCAGCCAGATTGTATCCTCAATCACTGCCTCTCTCCGCTTTGATGGAGCCCTCAATGTGGACCTCACGGAGTTCCAAACCAACTTGGTACCCTATCCCCGAATCCACTTCCCACTCGTCACTTACGCACCCATCATTTCTGCTGAGAAAGCCTACCATGAGCAGCTGTCTGTGGCAGAGATAACCAGCTCTTGCTTTGAGCCCAACAGCCAGATGGTGAAGTGTGACCCACGTCATGGCAAATACATGGCCTGCTGCATGCTCTATCGCGGTGATGTGGTACCCAAGGACGTGAATGTCGCCATCGCTGCCATCAAGACCAAGCGAACCATCCAGTTCGTTGACTGGTGCCCCACAGGCTTCAAGGTGAGGACTGATGACTTGGGGTGGAGAAGTACTGAGGGTGCAGAGGGGGTTACTTGGAGAGAATGAATCTTGGGGGATTCTGGTCTTTATGATGATGCCAGGAGATGACTTAAACCAATGCAACATTAACTTCATTCAGCTTTGACTGAGACATTCAGCTGCTGAAGGCTGGTCTGCTTAAGCCACTTTAGAAAGTATCTGAGTTTGCTGTTATTTAAGATTAGTTAACCATCTTTGGCTTTTTTTTTTTTAAACTGAGGGACCTGAACCACAATGCCTTGAGGACTTACAATTCATCTCAATTTGTTTAAAAGAAAGTTCAATGGATAGTTTACCCTTCTAGGTATTAATTTTAGAGATAACTAAATGATTCAAATTGCTGGAAAGGCATAATTCTGCCTTCTAACAGAAGAGGTGTTTTCCCAATATATATTAAAAGTTAATTGTTTACCCTGTAAGCCTTATTCAGCTTGGAGTGACATCAAGGGAGTCTTGGTGTGACTGAATCCTGTTTGTCATGAACTCTCACTTTCTCCCCTCCTGTTGGCTGTGCTGTTCCTGCAGGGCAGGGGCACACGGTCCTCCTGCTCACTGCTCCACTCCTTGTGGCACACATCATCTTTCCTTCCGAGACACCACCTATTTTCATGTGTTAGTTTGGTCATTCTGGCCAAAGCAGCCAAGGTCATCCAAAAACCGGAGCGCTCTCTTTTTTAATTGAAATAACGACATAAGCTAATAAAGGGAGTTAATGGCAAAGGAGGAGAAAGGAAAGAAATGTGGGGATAGTGGGGTGATGAACACAGAGAGGATGTCCCCTCCTTTATTTTAAGCTTGCTCTGAGGTTCTATATAGAAAGATGAGTAAGGTGGTGTCAGCATTGCTAGTGGCTTTTCAGAAAAGCGCATGCATATTGCCAGGCCTCACTGCTCGCTATTCTCCCCAGGGGTATTTGTCCCCACTTTGATTAGGGTCTGCAATGTCACTGGTGGAAGGGGAAGAGAGGCCTATGCTAGTCAGAGCTACACCAGCAAGATACATGAAGTGCAAAATGTGTATCTCTTTCACATCGGTGGCCCGCTGCTTGTTTAGTGGCTGTGTGCCTTAGCGGCTAGCACTGTCTGAAGGCTTGAAAGCAATGAATCCAAGACGTTGGCGACTTAAGCATGATGGCCCGGTGATGTATGTTAGTTTGGGGCAATACCATGGTTCTCTGTGTCCTACCTATGACACCACAGTTGGTCATCTTGAAGCCTTCCAGTTTCCTGTAAGTTTCCCTTGGTCTCCTTGGGTTTGGGTCCTCTCTCTGTGGGGAGATTTCTAGGGTAGAAGCCCCAGTGGGAAGCTACCCCCTCCCAATGTGCTAGCAGATCTTAGGGAGGTTGGCTTGGCTTGCTTGTGTGTGACCTTTGACTTCTGTGGTTGCTGTTTCTGCTTTTCTTCTATGAACCCTGTTTACCAGAGACCCAGCCTTGTGAGTAGTAACACAGTCCCCAAGGACCTCTTTAATTTATTGCTCTGGAGTCTCCCTGTGACCTCTTAAACAGCTTTTCACCCCTCACAGAGAAACTTCCCAAAATTTATTGCAAAAAAACTAAGACAAGCATCAGATAAACATCTAGAAAATAATAAGCTTTACGATCATAATGTCAGTTCTAGCAGTTGATCTGCCTCTGACCAGGGAGGCATTTCCTGCCCCTTGCTCCCGAGATAAACATTTGAGGTGTCTCGGTTTCAATTTCATTTACTACATCCATCAACTTGATATTTCCTCTTTATCAGCCTGTCCTCTGTTTCTCCTTCAGCCTGTAGTTCCTAAGCCCCTGTGATCCTCCTGCCTCAGACTCCATGGTAATGAAATTACAGGCATGCACCAACATGCCCCTCCCTTTTGCTTTTATTTTATCCCCAGCGTACACCCTTTTCATCGGCCATGTTCCCAGCTTCCCGATCTCCTGCTCCATCATGCCCTTCCACCCCACACCTATGCCTGGGTCTCGACAACATAGCTTATTCCCAACAGATTGCCCGATTTTATCTTTGGCCAACTTGCACGTCATCCTGCTGCCTGTCTTCTTCTCTGTTCACCAGGTGGGCATCAACTACCAGCCACCCACCGTTGTGCCAGGAGGGGACTTGGTTAAAGTCCAGCGAGCCGTGTGCATGCTGAGCAACACCACAGCAATTGCAGAGGCCTGGGCCCGCCTGGACCACAAGTTTGACCTCATGTACGCCAAGCGGGCCTTTGTACATTGGTATGTTGGAGAGGGAATGGAGGAAGGAGAATTTTCCGAGGCCAGGGAGGACCTGGCTGCCCTGGAGAAGGATTATGAAGAAGTGGGGACTGATTCATTTGAAGAAGAAAATGAGGGGGAGGAATTTTAAATATACACCTGCCCCATGACTGTGTCTCTCTCTGTTTGTGTTGCTCTGCTGAGCATTTGGGTTCATCTCCTAGCACTGTACTTAGACAGACAGACAGACAACAGAGCAGCAGTTGTGCCTGCTCACTCCCCTTTTCTCCTCTTAGTATTCTGTGCTCACTGCTCTGTGGGAAAAGGAAACCACAGAAAAGAGAAAGTGACAGGCTGGCCTCTCAGCCCCAGCGGGTTCCTGTCCCACATAGGAGGGGGGCTCCTGACTCCAGCACTCTAGCGATGTGACCAGCCACATGGGTACTGAGCACACAGGGAACCTTCCCTGGAATGAGAATAGCTTGATTCCTAAAGAACGAAAGTGAAGGTGAACACGTCACATCCTGGCTTAGGCTGGTCACCCCAAGACAGGGGCTGCTGGTGGAGGAATGGGGAAACATCAGGAAAATCCCAGTCTCGGAAGATGCCGTGGAGAGAGCAAACAGAAGCTCATGAAAATGGATCTGTAGCACAGCCGTGACCTCATCTGGATCGATCACGTTCCATTCATCAAATGTTTGAGTAGCTTCATCCCTTTTCCCCTCAGGGGAGTATCCTAAGACCCTCATTAGGTATTGACAACCATCAAGAGTCCTGACCCTGTATGTATGTTTGTATGTATGTATGTATGTTTGTTTGTTTGTGTGTGGTGTGTTTCCCCATATTTACATTATGAAATACAATTTACATATCAGCACAGTGAGAGGTTAACGGTCACCATCAACGAAATACAACAACTACAACAAAACACGGTAATAAAACTTATGCAAGGACTTGGGGTGCAGTTCCACGGTGAGCAGGTGCTTAGCTGTGTGAAACCCTGGGTTCGTTTTCTGCCACTGTACCCAGACAGACACAGGCAGCAGATGTGCCCCTTGCTCCCGTATTCTCATCAGAGGATGCCGTGATCACTCTTCTGCTGGAAAAGGAAACCACAGGAAAAGAAACTGAAAGTAGTCCTGCCTTCTGTTGTGTCTGCTCTGACCTAGGCACCATCCCAAGAGCCAGAGAGTTAGAAAAACGACTGTTTCCTGCCTTCCTAAATACATAAAAAAATGAGGTCACTTTAGATCGTGTTTAGAGGTTTCAAACAGCAATGACAGTATCTGGAGTGTCATTGTGGACCAGTGGAGCTCAGGTGGCATGAGTCCAGGGATGCTGGGCACAGGGGACAGCAACATGAAAAGAGAAGGGAGCAGGTGTGGGTCTGACAGCAGCAGAGGAGTTTGCCAGGATGGTGGGAATTCGGGCAGGTGCCAGACTTTGTCCATCCTCAGCGAGCATCATGGATGCTTAGATGTCTCCTAAGTGAAACGTAAGCACTTGAAGGCTTGAAGGAGGTTTCCACTGTATCTTATCTTTTATATACACCTTCTCCAGTGCTCTCAATCTCAAAATGGGGTTTCGGGTCATTCTGCAGAGGACATTGAGGTATGGAGAGTCAACAGCTAGAGACAGCAAGATGGAGTTCAGCCAGGTCCCAACCAGGCCCCTCTCCACTGCTTGTCTCTCCTTTCCTTGTGCGTCGAATGCATAGCTCTTCAAGTTATGTTCCCAGAAGGTTTCTAGTCTATTCCTTGGAAGCTTTGAGAGAAGTAGCAAAAGAAGGTTTAGGCAAGAAGTGATGCCAACTGTCTTCAGAGTGCCTGGCCTCCTGCCCTTCTATGTGCCAAGAGAGCAGGTCCCGCTCTGTTGTCTGTGGAGGCGTCTGGCAAGAAGAGCAGCACAGAGCTTGCCCTGCAGGGAGATGGGCTTTCCGGTTTCCACAGCTGTCTGTGGTAGGGAGCTGTCAGTCACTGTCAGGAAGGGGCATTTTCACAGAAGTGAGAGACAGATTCGCTGACAGATTCATGCCAACCCGAGGCAAACAGGATTAAAATAAACATTAAGTGGCAGTCACAACGATGATGATGCCCCAGAGGTGTGTGCCAGGGGAGGGAGGTTCTGGGAAGTCGGGAAACACCCTTAAGGGGCTTTGAATGAAGCTCTTTCTCCCCTTCTGTCTTCCCTCATTTGTTGGCCCTTGTCCTGCCATGAGCGTGGGTACCTCCAGGCCAGCTCCACTTTCATGGCCTAGTTCAGGAGGTGGAAGGAGTGTTGTTTCAGAACCGGAAACTAGTGTCCCCATGAGAAGGTGGATAGGGAAACAGGTACCTGCCATTTCCCAGGGCAGGTACCGTGTGACTTAGCCTATCACAGATCAGTTTGACGCTTCTTAGGAAGGTGAAGTAGGGGCTGGAGAGATAGCTCAGTGGTTAGGAATACTTCCTGCTCTTCGAGGACCTGAGTTTGGTTCCCAGCACCCACATTTGACAGCTCACAGCCTGTAACTCCAGCTCCAGAGGGTCTGACATGCTCTTTTAGCACCTATACACATGGTATGCACACACACACACACACATACACACACTCACATACACATACACCCTCTGTATCATACACACACACCACACACATACACACACTCACATACACATACACCCTCTGTATCATACACACGCATCCACACACACACACAACACATACCCCATACCTCTCCACACCACACACACCATACCACACACACACACACACACACACACACACACACACACACCACACACTCACATACACCCTCCAATCATACACACACATTCACAAACACACACCACATACCCCATATCTCTCCACACCACACACACCACATCATACACACATACATACCACATACACACCCCACACCACACATACATACCATACACCCCATACCTCCCACCGCATATACACACACCACACACATACCACACCCCATACCCCCACACATACACACACACCACACACCTCATACCCCCACACATACACACACACACCACACACCTCATACCCCCCACCACACACTCATACATACACACCACACCCCATCCCCCACAGCATACATACACACTGCACACACACACACACACACACACACACACACACACACGTCCACACATCCACACACCACACATACACCACACACACACCACACACACAGTAAGGGGAGGAGAGGGCAAAGCAAGTTCTGCAAACACCGGCTAGGCCCTGCATTAGAAGGGCAGTCATGTAGCGGCCTTCCGGGAGGTTCCTTGTTTAGCTCACTGGCTCTTGTCAGCTCCACTCGAGATGTCTTAAGAAAATTCATTACTGAAGAAAAAAATACTTTCATTTTGTTGTATTTTATACCAGGACTTAGAAGAAGCTGTGGCTAACATTGTTTTCTTCCCTAATTTATCAAATGCATTTCCAGGTTCCTCTGGGTGAAAATGCAGCTATGCATGCTTTCCCTGTTTTTCCCACATTTGCAGTGATGTCTTGAATTCTCACCAAATACAGTGATCTATGAGGAGGAAGGTGGCAGGTTCATTTCTCTGAACTTGCTGATTCTGTCAGCAGTTTGATGAGTCCCTGTATTGGCCAGGGTTCCCTAGAGGAACAGGAAGTTATAGAACGTATATACATGGGATTTATTAGAATGGCTTACAGGCTGCGGTCCAGCTAGTCCAACAATGGCTGTCTACCAATGGGAGGTCTGAGAACCCAGTAGCTGCTTAGTCCACAAGGCTGGATGTCTCAGCAGGTCTTCAGTATGTGCCAGAACTGTGAAGAAGCAGGCTCTGATGCCAGTGGAGGAATGGGCTTCCAGGGAGAGCGAGAGCAAGCAGAGAGAGAGCGAGCTTCCTTCCTCCATGTCCTTTCCATAGGCGGCCAGCAGAAGGTGTGGCCCAGATTAAAGGTGGATCTTCCCACCTCAAAAGATCTGGATTAAAAGTGGGTCTTCCCACTTCAAATGATTTAATTATGAAAAAAATATCCCTCACAACTGTACCCAGCCATGTGGGTTTTAGTTATTTACTGATCTAGTCAAGTTGACAACCAAGAAAGGCCATCATGGTCCTCATAGTCTGACTGGACTCCAGTGGTAGGGGGCATGGCCTCTCATGCAAACTAACAGGATTGAAATCTCTCCTCTGTCCCCTCTCCTCTCCTCTCCTCTCCTCTTCCCTCCCCTCCCCTCCTCTCCTCTTCCCTCCCCTCCCATCCCCTCCTCTCCCCTCCCCTCCCTGTCTCTCCCTCCTTCCCCCTTAGTGTGGACCTAACTCTCCACACTAAGAAATAACATAAAACAAACTGCCCCACCACAGTAGCATAAGCCCAGGATGGTGGGCACCTTGAATTTCTATTCCAGCAATTTGGCTCATGCTGAAAGTGTTGGCTAGAGAAATTGGATAGGAAAAACTAGAGAATAATCTCTATAGGTGATATAATGGAACATCTGGAAGACACTATGTAATCAATGATAAGATTAAATAAAATGAAATACGGCTTTTAATTTGTCAAGACAGTAATCAGAACAGTGGAAGAGGAAAGATCTGCCAATAATAAAAAAAATGTTAAGCACTTAAGAATTGCAACTTAAGAAATGTTAGAAGGGGGCTGGAGAGATGGGCTCAGTGGTTTAAGAGCACTGGCTGTTTTTCCAGAGGACCCAGGTTCAATTCCCAGCACCACATGGCAGCTCACAACTGTCTGTAACTCTAGTTTCAGGGGATCTGAAACCCTCTCACAGATATAAATGTAGTCTTCGCTCACGCGTGTGCACGTGTGCACGCACACGAGCGCGTGCACACACACACACACACACACACACACACACACACACACACGTACACACATGTCCGTCCTGTTGTTGAGGGTTTCTAAGTCTTCTTGGTGGGCTGACCATTTTGTCACTAAATAATGTTCTTTTCTTTTCTTTGCTATTTCCACTGCTCTGAAACCTATTCTTTATGATATTAATGTAGCCACTGATCCTCATTTGTGTTTGATGTTTGCGTGGTAAATCATTTCCCGCACTTGTGGGGAGAGATGAAGTCCTTAGTGAATGTGTGCGGTTGACATGAGCATGGCCATGTCAAGGATGCCAAAGTGTCAGACGCATGGGAACGGTGAGGCCTTCCCCAGGTTTGAGTACAGATGTCGACAGTGTGTGCAGAGTATGGACCACAGCTTCCTGTACAGACCACGGCTTCCTCTCCCAGGTTGGGAATGCCTGCAACCCAGGACTGCTCCCCTACAGAGACCCTCTACCAAGATTAGCTAACCTGCTCCCTCCTTCCTGCTGTAGAGAACATCGTCTGAGTCTCCTGGCTGCTGCATCTCCATTGCAGCGCCCCGCCCACTGGATCCCAGCTTTTCTGTATGAGTGTCTGTTATTTCTTCATTCCTGTTACTTCAATTCGGTCAAGTCCAAAACTGTGCAGGTCTTGGCACCCACCTAAATTACTGTCACGTTCCTGTGACCAAAATACCTGGCAGAAACAATTTAAAGGAGGAAAGATCTGCTTTGGTGCCTGGTTCCAGAAGATTTCAGCTCTCGGCAGAGTGTGATGGAGGCGCTTCACATCACAGCGGACCAGGAAACAGAACAAATCTGCAGCAGAGGTCAAGCTTTAGATGCCCACTGCTTCTGAGTTACTTCTACTGGCTAGGCCCCTCTTCCTAAAGGTTCCACAGCACCCAGAATATGAGCGTGTAGAAGCTATTTCAGAGTCAAACCATAACAAAACCTGTATCATATATGGGTATGTATTGTTTTTAACTCTTAAAAACAGTGGTGTATATTAATTATAAAAATACTAGGTTTCATTGTGACATTAGACAGGCTAGGAAACTTTAATTATTGCCCTTATTTCTCCCAGTTTTCTTTCCACCCCCAGTAGACTTTTGTGTCATCTTTATTAATTTATTTTCTCTAGATTGCACATAGGAGAGAATCCATGTGATTTTTATCTTTGTGAGGATGTCTTATTTTGCTTACCACAATGATTTCCAGTTCCATCCATTTTCCTGTAAATGATAAATTCATTCTTCATTATGCCTAATACACTACTGTGTATACGCATCACATTATTTTTATTCATTCATATGTTGATGGACACCTAGGCTTGTTCCATATTCTTGGCTGTTGTGAATAATGCTGAAATAAACATGGGTATGGAGGGCTCTCTAAGGTCTATTTCATTATTACTTATTTTGTTTATTAAACTTGTTCTTCGACAATTTCATACATGCAGGCATGATGCTCTCACCCCCAACCCTCTCCCTGCTTCCTACGCCCTGTGTCTGTGGTCCCCTTCCCTACAAAACTTTCTCTCACCGTCACGTTTTTTTGTGACCCACTGATTTTAGCCACATTGTCTGTGTGACCATGGGTTTGGAGCTATCCATTGGAGCTCAACAGTGGGAAGACAACTACAGTAGTGACTCCTCCCCCTCCCCGAATCTGTTAGTAGCTAACAGTTTAGCTGTAAGAGGTGGGCCAGCTGAGCCTGCCCATCATTCCACGATTGACTGTTGACAGGTCCATCCCGCCAGACAGCGCAGAGAGCTGTGGTCGCCTGAGTTCAAGTGTGTAAGTGGTGCGCCTAGGCGAGAGGAGCGCATTTCACAGCCCTTCACCTTACGCTCTCTTATATGCTTCCTGTTCCTGATTTCTCTTCTGCAACGTTTCTCGGGCCTCAGTGGGGTTGTAAATGTCTTGTTTAGGGCCGAGCCCTCAATTTCCACCTGTTCTCAGTGTCCTGGGCAGCCAGGATTCTCTGAATGCACTGACGTTCGCTGCAGAGAGGCTTCTCTGGTTAAGTCTGAGAGTTGCTTTTGTCTGAGGTATAAACAGATTTAGAAGGCAGTTGCTGCTACGCCACCTTAGTTAAACAACAGTAGCAAGTGCCCCATTTGACCTATGACCTCCCAGGTGAGGGTTGTTAACCAGGTTTACAGTACCAGACATTGGCGCCTGCTCATGGAGCACAACTCGGATCCAATCAGAGGGCGGGTGGCTTCTTCCACAACGGTTCTGCCTGCTTTCTCTATGCAATGAAAGGAGATGTTTTGTGCAATGGGTCTTATCTTCTGGTAGTGGTGGCGCACGCCTTTGATCCCAGCACTTGGGAGGCAGAGGCAGGCGGATCTCTGTGAGTTCGAGGCCAGCCTGGGCTACAGAGTGAGTTCCAGGACAGCCAGAGCGACACAGAGAAAACCTGTCTCAACAACACAAAACAAACAACAAACAAAAATGGAGCCAAATTAATAGTGAAAATCAGAAAAAGATTTATTCAAGGTGAGCACATTGAGAAGAGGGACACAGAGATTCAGAGCTTCCCCAAGGACCCCAAGTCCATCTTTTAGGTCTTAACATGGGGGAGAGAGCTTAAATAGAAGGCAAGAGAACCACATACTTCCGTAGTGCGGGTCAAGCGTGGTTCCATCGCTGCCCTGCGTCTCAGTTCCATTCTCTCCTGTAGGTGACCGGGCATGTTGTTGGGCTGTGTGAAGCCCTCTCCTCTTCTCTGGCTGGCACCAGGCTCCAGCCTTTTCCTTCTCTAGTGTGGGAGTCCTGGGGTGGGGAAATTCTAGTTCACTAGGGTCCTTTGTTTTAAGATGTCAGCCAGCCAGAAAGGCTCCAAAGGACATCTCCTCATTCCTTCAGGCATGCCAGTTTCAGTGTTTAATAGGAATGCAGAAGTCTGGTGCTCGAAGCTGACCCCCAGAGGAAAGATACAGAAGGCTTCTATTCCCCATCCATTAGAGGAATGGACCCATGGACAATGAACTCTGCCAAGCTTGGAATGGATGGGAATTATCTGTCTCAAAAACTCAATTATGTTCGGTTTCAAAATGGTGGACTTTAAAGGCTCCATTTTCTTCTTCCTGGACTTATATAAAAAGCTGTCTTAAAGACAATCTGGGACCTAAGGTCCCGTTCCTCAGAAGCAAGGAGCAGTTGGCCTATGTGACAGTTGAATGTTCATCCACTGTAGCCATTGTCACATGGTTTTCTGTAAACTGAAGGAAGATCATAGGTAAGGAGGGTAGGAAAGGAGATTGCTTCCACCACTTTGCCCTAACTGTAAATAAATATGTGTGTATGTGTATGCTCATGTGTATGCAGGGGTACATGTGTGCATTTGGGGATCCTGTACCCTTGTCTTGGGTATGTGTGTTCTCTTTCCTCCATCCCTTCTATCTCTTCTTCCCCCCCCTCCCTCCCTCCTTTCCTCCCTCTCCCCCTTCCTACCTTTCCTTCCTTCGTCTTTCTCATATGTTTTGAGACAGGATCTCATATAGCCCAGGCTGGCCTTGAACTTGCTTTGGTTTTTGAAGGGACTCTGGCCAGCTCAAGTGTGGTGGGCATGGCTCTGGCAGGCCTTGCCCTTCTCCCCAGTTCCCTCTGTTTTGCTAAACTGATAGAGTGCATTCCTAAAGCTAGCCGCCAAGGTCTAGTCCCTCATTTGGTCCCTTCCTCCTCCTGAGGCCGACGACCAAGGTCCAGCTATCAAAGTATTGAAGTCCAGCAATAAAAATTGCCCTTTGGCTCACCTAATTAACATGCCCAGTTAAAATTAAACACCCCATTCTAACACCGGGTTTCCCCTTTGCCTTTATAAACTGCCATTTTCCTATGGGCCACGTCTGTCTCCTCTCTATCCAGAGGCAGTCCTTTGTCCTCTGGACACATACCTTTTCCCCTCTCTCTTGTTCCCTTCCCCCCTCCCTCTTCCTCTGTCCTGTCTTTGTCCCTTATTCCTGCCCACTGTCCCTCTGGGGCAAATAAGTCTCTTTTGACTTGGTCTGAGAACTTGGTCATAGAGGTCCTTAGCCGACACTTTTCCTTTCAGTTTTGAGACAGGGGCTCATGTAGCTCAGGCTGGCCTTGGACTTGCTCTGCAGCTGAGGCTGATCTTAAACTCCTGACCTTCTAATGCCTTCTTGCCTAATTAAGAGAAGCACAACCATGCCTAGCTGTATGTTAATTTCAAAGATGGGAGGAGAAAAATAAGCAACCTAAATCATCATGGCCAAATTAATTATTAAAGCAAGCTTTTTTATTCGTGTACACAGGCTGCCTCCTGCTAAGGCGGGATTCTAGAGGTCAGCATTGGATGTGCGGAAGATATTGGTTAAAATATTAAGGCCACTCCACGTAGTTAAAAGGGAGGTTTATTTTGTGGGGTAACTTACAAGTGAAGGGATAGGTTACAGGGTCTGGGAAAGGCGTAACGCAGTCCAGCGGTGTTCTCTGGAGAACTCTGCTCGGTCTACCTCCAGCGTCCAGGGTCCAGGAACCAAGAGAGCTGCGCATCTGGATCTCGGGTCTTTAGGGGTCCTCTCTCGGCCCCCGCCTTGTAGGCGTGACAGTTACCAAAGCCTCAATGGGGGTGGTACTTCCAGATCAAAGCTGGAACGGCTACCCACTACAGGAAGACAAGGTTTTTATAAAGCTCAGGGGTAGGGGGTTTCCAAAAGGGGGATTTAATGGGAAAAGTAGGCGGGGTTACAGGAGCAGAAGAAAAGCATAACAAGTGAGGCCTAATGACCTCCTGAAACAGAGACATGGTCGTCAGGTGGGCGTAACAACAGGTAGTCATAACACGGTAGTCCTAGGCAGTCATATAACCTTTTGAAACAAAGATAGGGTACAGGATGGTTTTAACTTTTTTAAACAAAGACACGGTTGCCTTTTCCTGGA
Source organism: Peromyscus californicus insignis (assembly GCF_007827085.1). Lineage (NCBI taxonomy): Eukaryota > Metazoa > Chordata > Mammalia > Rodentia > Cricetidae > Peromyscus > Peromyscus californicus. The sequence goes on from NW_026294584.1 coordinate 136,289,810, forward strand.
ACCGGCAGTACAGAACCATTTGTAGTTAAGGTCACAGGTGGGACATAACCCAATCCTTGAGAAACAGATTTAATCATTAACAAGAATGAGCCTAGTTTATCTTTACTATAAGATGGCCTTTAGGCCTAAGATGGAGGCAGGGTGGTTCTTCACTGTACTGCTCCTTTCTTAATCTTTCTAAATACTCATGCTTACTTGGATCATGTGCTATCTCTTAATTCTGCTTAATAAACTCACTCATGGAATAGTGGGGAGAAGTTGGGTGGGAAGGGGGCAGAGAAAAAAAAAAGCAGACAGCTGGGTGGTGGTGGCGCACGCCTTTAATTCATAACTTTCCAGGCAGAGGCAGGCGGATCTCTGAGTTGGAAGTCAACCTGGTCTACAGAGGGAGTTCTAGGACAGCCAGGGTTACACAGAGAAACCCTGTCTCAAGAAAGAAAACCGATTTAGCTCAGTGGTAGAGCGCTTGCCTAGTAAGTGCAAGGCCCTGGGTTCGGTCCTCAGCTCCAGAAAAAATACATTAAAAAAAAGAAAGAAAGAAAGAAACCAAACCAAATAAACAAACACCTCTCCCACCTCAAAAAAACCTTGAATCCAAAACACCACTCACCTCGCTCACCACAGAGTTTAGTTTCCTACGGATTTTTAGAGGAAAGGAGATTTTATTTTTCCAAAGAAGCCAGAGTCATCCATGAGCAGGGGCCCCGTTTTCAGGATGTAAGAAACATAATTAACGTCCTCATTGCGGCAACGTAGGCCGGGTTTGGAGCCAGGAAAACTGGCAGGTGGAACGGGGAGAGAAATGGGAGCTTTGAAAGTGGAGAGCTGCAAGGCAGTGTGCCTCCTGATCAGAATGGCTCAGCTGCTTTCAGAATGAGACACTTCAGGATGGGACAAGGCTGGTTCTCTAGATCGGGTTGTAGGGGAGGGCGTGGTAGAGAGGCATTCTACCTCCAGGGAATCTGGGCTGAGCTGCAGCAGGAGGCTCAGGGCCCTGGTGGTATCATTACTTTTCAGGAGTGTATTCAGTTGGGAAATGTATGACTTTTCCCAGGTAAATATTGCTTTCAGTGATTCTCTCTCTAAAATCAAATTGGTTAGACAAGTTGCTGGTGATCCCCCCCGCCCCCCCCCCCCCCCAACACACACACACAGAATCTAGCTGCACTAGTGTCTTAAGGTGCTATCTAATTCAAATTAATGCCCATCAACAACGCTGCTGGGTATCAACTGCTGTTGCTGATGAATCGACCTCCCAATGACCTAACTAGATAATCTACCACACTAGGTGCTTTTTCTATCTCGAGTTTTTGAGCTTTAATGAACCAGTCCTTTTAAAATGACGTGATAGGAACTGCTTCTGTTTGGCTGTACGTCAATCACTCTTCCTCCTCTTCCTCTCCCCCCTCCCCCACCCCCTCCCCCTCCTCCATGGTTTCCACGATGAGCTCGGCAGTGCAGGTGGCTTCTCCCAGGCTGTTGACAGCCTTGCAGGTGTACTTGGCGTCATCATCCCCGCAAACATCGCTGATGACCAGAGAACAGTTCCCCTCTTAGTCATAGTCTATCTGGAAGTGGCGGGACTCCCTGATGGACTGGTCGTCCTTGAACCAGACGACCTCGGGGTCTGGGTGACCTTCAGTCCTGCAGTCAAATCTAGCTGCACTTCCCGCCACAACTTCCAGATCACGAATGGTCTTAGAGAAATAGGGCTTTACATGGGGCTTTTCCTCAGCAACAGCCTCGAGGAAAGCCTGGGAGACATCTTCTTTGGACTCTAGTTTCTCTGCATTGATTGGGCTGGTCGGTGACCCTGTCGAGGATTTCCTGCCACTGAGCCCTGATACCATTGCCATAGAGGACAGTCTTCCGATGGCTCTCACAGCATTGCCCGTTTTCTGCCACTTCCTTCTTGCCATGTACTTCTTCATCCGGTCCTTGGACAGCTTCTTGGCCTCCATGTTCTTGGTGTCCTTCATCAGCCATGGGTGCTGAAGGCATTGGGTGCAGTCCAGATGGTTTTTCATATCTTTCTTCAGCAAGTTACTGATGAAATCCTTGGCATCATCAGAGATCTCATCGAACGCCTCATCATCAAAGTCCCAGGTGGCCGAAGTCACGTTGGCTAAGGTCTCATTGTCATTGTCGCCCATGAAGGGGGACAGTCCGCTGACCAGAATGTAGCAGATGACCCCGATGTCCCACATGTCTGTGGCATAGCCGATGGGCTCATAGTTGATCACTTCAGGAGCCACAAACTCTGGGGTCCCAAAGAGGACCTTCAGAGACCCAGCATTCTCTAGTCTTCCTGCCAGCCTGAAGTCAATGAGCTTGATCCTGGTGCCTGTCTTGTTGACACACATGATGTTCTCGGGCTTGAGGTCCAGATAGATGCACAACGCCCTGCTTGTGGATGTACTCCACCTCTTCCGAAATCTGCCTCATGTACTTGATGCACTCACGCTCCGTCAGCTCGAAGTCCTCGTCGATGATGCGCTCAAACAGCTCACCCCCGGATACGATCTCCAGGACCATGATGATGTTGGCCTTTTCTTCGAAGGCATCCACACACTGGACCAGCTTGGGGTGGTGGAGGCAGTTCATGATGCTGATTTCCTGGCGGATGTTCTCTTTCTCCTTGGCAGAATAGGCCTTGAAAAACTTCCCTGCCCAGATTTTTCTAGTTTTCTTTTCTAGTCGGAAGACTTGTCCAAACTTTCCAGATCCCAGTCGTGTGACTCGTCCTGGAACTCTTTTCTGTGGCACAGAAGTGCCTGGCTTTACCTGACAGAAGTCCCTAAGTGGGGGACACCTCAGGCTACTCTGAGGGAGGGCACTTGGTACATCTTGCTGAGCTGTAACTCTGAGGGACTTTAAGCTCACCTCACGCTGAAAATGGACCCTTGTAATTTACTTCTTGCATCTTCTTACACTTTTCTGAGGATGAGGGCAGTTTCAGAGTAATAAGCCAGGCTCTCTGATTCTCAGGCAGGAGGCAGGGAGGGGGGGGTAAGGAGCAGGATGTGTCCCCACCAATCCCCACTGTTCCATGTGAGAAGTCCTAGCACTTGGAAGTCTGTTAGCTAGAGAGTCGCCGATGTCTCAGCATGGAGCCCGTCCTGTCCGTGAGTGGGAAGGGCTGCTTCAGGTATGGTGGCCTGAGCAGCAGCCTCGATTCTAACATTACTTTCTTATACATACCCTGGTCCTGGGCCAGATGAAAGAGTACATGGCTTGTCTGGGAAGACACCATCTTCCAGCCAATCCTAAGCCACTCCATGCCTCAGAACCGCTTCAGATGCTGCTGAGATGAATTAGCCCTAGGATGGCACCCAGGGAGATGATATCTTTAATTAGCACATTGGGTTCCAAAACACATTTAGCAGGCCAGTTCTTTGCTTGATAAGGCCCTTATTTTCTCTCTATGGAAACCGAGACTTTCCAGTTGCTTCCTCACCCCGTCTCCAACTGAGTGCCTTGGTAAAGGTGGCAGTTGCATACACAAGGAATGTGGATGGCCACCCTCTGCGAGCGGTCGTAAGACAATGGGCTTGCAGCTTCCTCAAATTTCTAAGGAGGTACTCTCAGGAAACTGGTGTCCAAGGTTTTTCCTAGTTGTTCTTTTCCTTTTTCCTTTTAGACACACAACTGAACACAGGAGCCTCAATATAAAACTTAAAGAAACAAAGCAAAGCAATAAAAATAGCCAAGTTGTCCCAAACACCCTGAGTTAATATGATTATGTTCTCTCAGTTCCCTGTTAGTCTGTGCTCATAGCAAGTATTGGTTTCTCACGGTTGTTTCTGTGCCATTTTGTCTGTTGGTTTAGCTGTTAACCTGTACCTGTGAGTTGGCATTCTTGTTTTGTGTGTGAGACTGTAAGATGAAGGCTGGTTCTTTTTTCTTTCTTTCTTCTTTCCTTTCAGCCTAACTACTTGGTTCCCGGCCTGCCCTTCTATGCTTCTTTTAAGAAAACTGGCTGTTCGCTGGGTGTGGTGGTTTATGTCTTTAATCCCAGCACTGGCAAGGAGATCTGGGAGTCAGAGGCCAGCCTAGTCTACAGAGTGAGTTCTAGGACAGCCATAGGGCTACACAGCCAGAGAAACCCCGTGCCAAAAATTTATGGAAGAAGAAGAAGAGGAGGGGGAGGAAGAAGAAAAGAAAGAAAGAAAGGAAAGGAAAGGAAAGGAAAGGAAAGAAAGAAAGAAAGAAAGAAAGAAAGAAAGAAAGAAAGAAAGAAAGAAAAGAAAGAAAGAAAGAAAACTGGCTATTCAAAGTTGATCCAGTCCTAGCTAAATCCAGACATACAAGGATTATTTATCAAACTGGCTTGGAACTAAGGACTTAGGAGGCAGAAGCAGGAGCATCAGAAGGCAAAGGCCATCCTCGGTTGCCCAGTGACTTTGAGGCCACCCTGGGCTGCATGTACCCGCCTGTCAAGCAGCAGCAACCTCAGCCACAGAACGAGACAGCCATGGCAACAGCAAAAAGCTTCAGAGGAAACATCAAGGGGGCAGGGCAGAGCAGCTGCATCCTGGGGTCCAGTTTGCGCTTTTCTCTGGCTGAGTCAGAAGTGCAACCCGTACAACTGAGACTGGGCGCGGAGATGATGCATGGTTTCTGCAAGAACTCTCAAACATGGCTGTTCACCACAGTAAAGGAACTGCGCTTCCTCAGAGCCTTAGCTATGGCTGCATCACCAAGCCTTCCTTTCTTCCTTCCTTTCTCCCTCCCTCCCTCCCTCCCTCCCTCCCTCCCTCCCTCCCTTCCTTCCTTCCTTCCTTTTCTGTGTAGCTTTGGAGCTTGCTCTGTAGACCAGGCTGGCCTCGAACTCACAGAGATCCACCTGCCTCTGCCTCCCCAGTGCTGGGATTAAAGGCGTGCGCCACCACCGCCTGGCTTCACCAAGCCTTTCTTATCTCTAACAATGTTTCCCTTGTAGAACCACTTTAAAACATCTCATTTATAAAGGAAATTCTTCAAGAAAAGTGAAACAGCTAATGGGTAAACTTGATTTTCACCTTGCTTAGTCTTTACGTCTTGTGAGTTACCTCCTTTGAGCAGAGCAATCTGAAAAAGATTGTATGATTCTGTAATCATGCATCAGCAATTGCAGAGACAACTGGGAGGGATGCCTCTCTTGAGAAGCTTGTATTCATCATGTCTTATATGTGTATTTTCTCTCTATCTCCCTTTCCCTCTGTCTCTCTCTCCCCTTTCCTCCCTCCCTGCTTCCCTCCATGTTTAAATCTGTCCTCCAGATTAAATAAATCCCTCCATGTTCACTGTCCCCTATTAACTTTTTTTAAATGCTTTATTTTTATTTTATGTGCATTGATTTACCTGAATGTGTAAGGGTGTTGGATCTCCTGGAACTGGAGTTACATACAATTGTGAACTGTCATGTGGGTGCTGGGAATTGAACCCGGGTCCTCTAGAAGAGCAGCCAGTGCTCGTAACGGCTGAGCCACCTCTCCAGGCCCCCATCAAGTTCTTAACAAGCTAGCTGACTTGTGTCACTTTGTCTTGTCCTGAAAGTAGTCAAGGATGTGGCTTTATCTGAATGGAGGTCCCTAAGGTCCCTAACTCCTCAGGCTACTGGCCGTAGTGCTGGGCTTCATCTGCCAACTACTGTGGACGCTATCAGAATGGTTAAACTAAAAAACAGTGACATCAACAAATGCTGGAAGGATGCTGGTGACCAAATGGCATATCCATGGCTACTGGGAATGTAAAACAGTGTTGTCAAGTGTGGAAAAGAATTTGACACTTCTTAAAAAAAATTAAGCATGTAGCTATATATCACCTAGCAATTTTACTCTAGGCATCTATCCCAGAAAAAAAAATCCATGCAGAAAAATCACATAATTTTAAGTAGTAGTTTTATTTGTAATCAATAAAAAATGGATAATAACTCAAGAGATGGCTAAACAAATACATTCATCCTATGGAATACTACTCAACAATAAAAAGGAATAAACTATTGATATTACTCAACAATCATAAAACACCTCCAAACATTTATACTAGTGTGTGTGGTGGAACTAATATCCATTTATATAACATGTTGATACAAAAACGCAGATCTAGCCTCAAAGGGAATAAAAGTTTATTCTGGAGCCAAATTTGAGTGACCATGACATGGAAAACACAGAGCTAGGTTACCCCAGTTCCCATGTTCCCACACGAAAGCAGTTTCATAGTAGCAGAACCAAAACAAAGTCATAAATCAAGGCAGTTTTAAAATACAGTGGTGGGTGCATTAGAGAGTTGGCTAAAGCAAGATGGGGGTCTTTCCCATAGGTCTCAGACGCTGTCTGATGACAAGCCCAGCTTTCGGGGAAGTGGAAGCTAGTGGTGGTCTCTTACGTATAAGTTCCAAACGTTTTATCTGTTAACCACAGGACTTAAAGTCCTACATAGGAGTGGGCAAGGAAATGATTATTTACAGGGCTAAAGCTAGCCCAAATAAGGTATAATTCAGCTCTGGATCTGCAATATTTCAGGCTCTCCATATCACTATGGTTCCAATCAGTTAATCAGTCTCTGCAACATCTTTCTAGGAAATCTCGTTCACAGACACTTTTGAAGTGACAAAATTATAGATATGGAAATCAGATGGGTGGATGTCAAGAATTAGGGAAGGAGGGGAGGTGGAGGAGCAAGGACAAACGAGGCATTCTTCTGTGGAGGAAATGCTCTGAAATTTGTACTATAGTTTTGCCAAACGTTGTACTGGGAACATAAGATGTTTCTGGCATCTTTATTTTTCTTATAAATGAACACATGAGTCTATAAAGGCCTCTAAAGGATGATGAAAAACCTAAATGAATGAGATTATTCATTTTACCTAAATCTAAATATTGACTAGATTTTTAGAAAGTTTCCAAATTTGATGATAATTTTACCAGGGTTATGTAAAACATTTTATTTGGGTCTAGGAGATACACAGCGAATTATTCAAAACTGAAGAATCTTGACTCTGTAATTCACTACTAAATAGTCCACGAAAAAGGAAAAAAACAATATATAGATTTGTGTGTGGTGTGTTTGTATGTGTATGTTCAAGGCTGATAAACAATTAGACAAATTAGACAGTTGTACCCAAAATAGTGCTAATAATGAGTGAACGTCATGTGGGGGTCATTGAAATACTTCTGTCTTCCTTTGTGTGTAAAATCCACTTTCCAAAATAAGACATTTAGTAATAAGTTTGAAGGGCCCTCCAGTGAGGCAATCCATCGGCAGAGGGCAGATAATGACTGGGCAGGTAACAGACACTTTCCTTTCCTCTCAGTTTGTTATTCTGTCTTCTGAGCCTTCAGCTGGGAAAATGAAACTTATGGTTGTGTGTGTCTGCTTCAAGCCAGCACCACTCCCCTTCTCAGGGGGAATGTTTACAGCCTTAAAAAAGCTTATTATTTATTCTTGACTATATGCAGACTACAGAGAAATCTAGAGTACAAGACCATCAAAATGCAGAGAGGAAACTAGGGAAGAGCTGTGGAGACGTAGTCACACGAGACAACATACATTGGCTTAGAAATGAGCGTGGTAAGGGATTACTAAAACTTCATTGGCCATTGCTTTCTTGAAAACAACGGACTTTCTTACTCCTTGCTGCACGGTCTACCCTTCTATGAGCATTGCTGTCCTGGCCTCTGACATGACTTGTCTCTGAAGTAGGTAACCTTCCCCCGTCAGGGAGGGGACTGCTTCATCCCACCAAGTCAGTCAACAATTTCTTCTGTGACCAAGTTTTTGAGTGAGGTGGTTAGGCATGGCCTCTTGTTTCATAACTCAAATTTATAAAAGGGCAAAAAGTAAGATATCCTGCCAATGAGAATTCTGGCAACACTGAAATTACCCCAAGTAGGCAGAAATGGATAAGCCACGGGAAAAGCTCCTGGGGTCCCAAACTCACTTTTGGAACAAGTATTATGTGGCTTGAACTTAAATTCTTTCCTGTTTGGCATTAAAAAAGCATCTAAAAAGTATAATTTTATTATCAGTCTTCAGGAAAAGAAATGCTACCCCATAATTTTATTTTATATTTAAAAATTTGAAACAATATAAAGCCTACGGGAAGCTGTAGTACAAAGAACTTACATTTTTTTTGTGCCACATAAAGGTAAATTATCTCTCTCCCTTTCCTTTCTTATTTTTCCTTTCCTTTCTTTTTTTTGAGGCACAGTCTAACTCTGTAGACCAGACTGGCCTTTATTTAACTTGAAGCAATCCTCCTACCTCTGCTTCCCAGGTGTTGGGATTACAGATGTGTGCCACCACACCCAGCAAGAGCATGCTTCCCACATGATGTTTCTTCCCCCTTAATGCTTTAGTATGAAATATTACCACTCAGATTTTACCAGTTGTCTCAATAACGTCCTTCACAGCAGAAAGACCTAGTTTAGGGCCTGTTGCTGATCTTTACTGCTGTGGTCCCTGCCAGTCTGGGACTGTTCTTCACGTCTTTGATTTTCAAGAAAGACCTTGATGAAGGCCATGTCTTTAATGAGGACAGTTAGCTGATTTGCAAAACATCTGTCACTCGGGATGACCCAGATGTTTCTTTGGAAGCAGTCAGGCCACAGGTCTGTGACAAGAGAAGGGAGCTGTGTGCCTTTCGTTCATTACATCCTGTTACAGTCTGTTACTTGGTGTGACGGCTACTGTGCAGACACCAGTGATGTCCCTTGCTGCTGGAAGGACATTTCTTTCTGACCACTTTGTTAGTGTTTACATTAATTAGATTATTTGCAGCTACCATGTAACATTACATGTAGAATATTACCAGCAATAGTTGTGTAACTATCAAAGCCACCTCTCCCTTGAGGCTTACTCAGCTGTTCGCTTGTATTGGTGCAGACGACAGTTTTCCGTTAATTTTAGTGATTACAATGTTATTACCGTATCTATTTTTCCAAAGTTTAGTTTGCCCCAGACTTGGCCAGTGGGAGGACCTGTGTCCATTAGACACATTCCCTCCCATTCCTTGAGCATTATTTTGAGGCAGAAAAGGGCCCTGCTTAGGTTCCTCCGTGCTTTTCTTTGCCCCAATTCTGGAAGCACCATTTTTCTAAGCAGCTCTGGTTTCTTTTGTTTCAAGAACAACTGTGTGCTAGCTATTCCTCTGGAGTGTCTCCAATCCACGTCCCCACAGTGGGCTGAGCTAGGGAGTGTACGCACACACATCCACGCACACCTCTCTAACTGCTCATCAAAAACCATGGATCCATGCAGACTCAGCTGCCGGGCTTGGTTTCCATTCTTCCACTCTGCTCCCGGGCATTTTCAAACTTGTTGCCAGTTCTAAACTGTTGTGGATTTGCTCACTGAATGCTGCTTCTGGGTCTAACTGGTGCTTTACCTCAACCAGCATCTTCTTACATGGACACATTCCCCACCCTGCCTGTGCCTTCTCACCACACAGAACCCCACTCCAGTCCTCCAGGCTCCGAGGCCCAGGCAAGCTGGACCTGTTCTGTGTATGGGTGCATTCCTCAACTAGAGCAGTTTCTGACACCTGCGGTAAGCAGCCCTCCTATGGTGACACTCTCCCACACCCTGCCCTGGGCCCCCGGGGAGTTCCACTGTGGGGATGCCTTCCTTGCTCAGTCTACCTCCTTGTTCTAGCCCTGAACTGTGCTGGAAGGTAAGGAGAGAACAGGGATAGGAGAGGAAAGAGCCCCAATAGGAATCATAGTGAGTTCTCGTATCATCCATGTCTCCTGTCCACGGCTGACCCCAGTCTATTCCGTACTGCAGCAGATGCCAATCACTTGCTTCATTGAACAAGCAGGATTTAAAAAAAAAAAATCACTTGGCTATAAGGAGCTGTTTGCTAATCACCACTGCGGACAAATACAATTTGTTCCCTAGAACTCTTCGGGTATTACATATTTATCAAACTATCACATTTTGCCACATCCTCTTTTCATTCCCCTCCAGCTTTTGATGTTCCTGTTTTTTGGACACAATTGAACAGATAATAGAAGCTAGTCACAAAACTGATTGGTTAGCAAACGTACTGGGAACTTCATTTATTTGTCCGAGATGTGTGCAAACGCTTCATGATTACCTCAACCACGGATCAAGAAACAGCGTGCTGCCCTGGGGAACCATACTGCTTTCTAGTTCCAAACATGGAAAACCTGGTTTATTTTCAACATGTGTGTACAGCTCATACTTCTGGCACACACACACACACACACACACACTATAGACAGACTCTACCAGAACTCATAAAATCCTGTTAGCTTTGGGTTAGGGGTATCTCTCTGCCACCTTTGTCCTGTGTGGGGGTGGGGGGTAGGGGTGGGGTGAGGGGGGGCGGGGAGGGAGGACCCACTATCAGAACAAGCACATGTGGAAACCTCATTCTGATCTCGTGCCCATCTCACCCAACCCAGCAGCTAGCAGATCACCCTCTGCCTCCACTCCCACAGCCTGCATACATGAGGTTCATCTCTAAAGACTTAGTAAGCATTTCATGTGTGTGCATCCCGGATACTTCAAAGCAGGCCCCATTTAGTCTGTGTCTGCACCTTCATGGTCATCTGATGTGCTAATTACAATGGTCTGTTATTTTCCACAAAGGGGTGGGACTGGTCAGAGGCCCTGTTAGTTGAAATTTAACATTTTGTCCTATAAAATTGGGATTAAAAGTAGAGGCATTAAAGACCATTGTGTAGATAAAATTATTTCAAAGTTTAACGGTGAGGCTGGCAAATCACAGAGACGCAGTAAATGTTAGCCCTAACTGGCTCTTTACCCTTCGGGGCTAGCCTCTGCAAGTCAGTCCTCTGCTACCAGCTCCCAGAGCAGACGTCACAGCAACTGTGCGCATTTCCAATCTTAAGAGTGCACATAAAAAAGACCGAGTATCCGGGAGTTACCGGGTCCGACGAGGATGCTGGGATGCCGAGCAACCGCGGGTTTTCTGGGCGCGCGCACAAGCGCCCCACGCGCCCGCCCTCCGGCTGCCTGAGTTTCGCTTTCCTTTGGATCTAGGGGAAACCGAAAGCTGGGCGGCGAGGGGGCGTGGCCGGGCGTGCAGAGGGCGGGGCCGGGAGGGCCAGGGCGGGGCCCGAGGGCAGCTGTGCTTCGGGGACCGCAGACGATCCTGAGCTGCGATTCTACCAGGCGGCTTCGTGGCTGCTTCGCTCAGCTGTGCCGCGTCCTCCTCCGGAGCTCGTCGCGGATCCCCCTCGATCTTCGTGTTGGAGGCTTGACGCGAGGTGCTTGAGGCAAGTTCGTGGCTAACTTTGGAAGTTTCCTTCATCCATCAGAACTTTGCTCATGTATCTCCAGATGATTAAGAATTTACTTGGGCTCTGCCAATAGTGGCAGTCTGCATTTTTAGCATGCATCTACTGGGGCAATTGGTTTGCTTCCCAAGCAGATATATTTATTTGGACTTTAGCCATGATTTATCTTTATTTTGAAAAAGAAATTACAAAAGTGGCTTGTTAAAAATCCAAACAGCGCAGACAGATGTGTAGAGGTGTTTCTCTTAATTTTCAACTCAGTATCATTTTTACGTACACTTTATCAGAAAAATTTCTATGCGTATCTTTAACATAGTTCTGTAACTTCTTGTTCTTCACTTTTCCGTGCTAGTGTTTTAACTGATGTTCGTATTTATTTAAATAGCTCATGGTCATTCAGGTTATGTCTTATTTTTACTGGCATAAGTGATTCATCAACAAATATCACTTTTGTATACCCTCGTGCAAATACACAAACACACTTGTGAAAATCTCCTAAGAGTGGAATCAGTGGACTGAGAAACTGGAAAAATTTTTGTGAAATCTCGTAAATCAGTGTTCTAGACCTGTTCCCCAGCCTGCTTTTCATCTTCTATGCGGAAAGCTAAATATATACCTTTAAACAGAAAAGACCCCTGGAGGTCCGAGTTCATGGTGTTTCAAAATTACGACTTAATTTCATACTTAACATTGAGGTAGTTTATACTTTGCCATCTGTTCAGAAAGTGAGGTAAATATTGCAGAACATTTCCTGCGAAGTATCTTTTGTGTGCTTTGATATTCGTTACCTCCTGTGTTCAGGACAAGCTGAGCAGAAGGCGGCACAGGGGTGGGGTGTACTGCCCCCCATCCCCGACTCACCATACACTGGCAGAGGACTTTTTAAAAAGGGGGGCTTTTTCCTTGTTTGTTTTCCTTTTTTCACTCTGGAAAACCGTGCTTTGTGGTCTTGGCACTTTTAGGCAATGTTAGTTTTACAAGGGAGAGAATTGCGTTGTCCTACAGTGGAGTGTATCATGTGATTGGGCTGTGGCCAGAGCACCAGTGGGCACTGGAAAAGGGCTTCAACATTTCCGGGCTGAGGCTATGTCTCAGGGTATGCTAAGGAGAGCATCGATTCTTATCATCCCACGCGGGCCAAAGGAGCCCCGAGATGCTCTGTTAGTTTGGGTTTCCTCTGGAGAGATCTCATCTTGGCCAGTCTTATTCCCATTGTTCATAAAATGTGAGCAGATCATCATGAATGAGGTCAAAGCCCAGAGCAACGGTTTGGGCCCTTAGTAATCCCCCGGGATTTTAGCCTTGGGCAGGCTGAGCGAGGTGAGAGGACCAAGAGTTTGGATGTGGTGGCTCAGCTCACACCTAAGCACGGCATTGGAGAGGCTGAGGCAGGATTTTGTTGAGAATTAGAGTCTACCTAGGCTATATAGTGAGACTCTATCTATCTATCTGTCTGTCTATCTATCTATCTATCTATCTATCTATCTATCTATCTCCATATCAGTCAAGCAAAGCTTTGTAGACTCCCTCTCCCTCCCCCCTCTCTCTCCACACACACACACACACACACACACACACACACACACACACACACACACACATGTATGTATGCAGAAAAGTTTGAGGTCATTTGGACTATGTTACTAGACCTTGTCTCAAAAGTTTCGAAGATGGGGCTGCTTTAATATTGCTTATAATACTAATTTTGTTCCTTTCAGGGTATTTATAGCTGTTCCCCACCCCACCCCACCCCCGACGTGAGTGAACAGCCAGGGTGGGACTCACCACCCAGAATTCTCCACATCATGCAATGGCTCTCTAGCTCTTTCTCTCAAGACTCCCTTTGATTCTGTGACCACATCAGTGGGGTGCCCATAGTGGTTATTTCCATCTTTCCCCTCGTTGAAGGATATAAGCTTCAGGAAGGGTGGAGCTAGGTTTCTGCTTTGGAGGCAGTGTATGATGCACCTGGGAATGCAGCTTCCTCCGCTCTGGCAGATGCATGCCGCTCTGGCAGATGCATGCTGCTCTGGCAGATGCATGCTGCTCTGGCAGATGCATGCCGCTCTGGCAGATGCATGCCGCTCTGGCAGATGCATGCCGCTCCTGCTTCAGCTGCATCCTCTCTGCCCACTTACCACCTTCCTCGGTTCCCTTCACTTCCATTTCCCTCCCGTGATGCTCTGCTGCCAGCCTGTCTCGGTTCCAGCCTGAACTTTCTTTGTCTTTTTGTTTTTTTGAGACAGGGTTTCTCTGTGTAGCCCTGGCTGTCCCGGAACTCACTCTAGACCAGGCTGGCCTCAAACTCACAGAGACCCACCTACCTCTGGCCTCCTGAGTGCTAGAGTTAAAGGTGTGCATCAGTCTGAACTTTTAAAGACTCCCCATATCAGTCACGCAAAGCTTTGTGGCTCACCCCCCATGTGCTGGAGCTGCCTCCCAAGCTGAGCTATATGTGTGCCTTGCGCGGTGAGAGGGCTGCTTCCTATTTGGGAGGAGAAGACTGACTCTTACAGGTTGTCCCCTGACTCCCCTTATGTGCCACTGTGTCCATGTCCACATACATACCTACATACGTAAGATAAATAAATAATACAATAAGAAACTTTTCATCTTAAAAAATCATGCGTAGGTCCCGCAGGATGGCTCAGCAGGTAAAGGTGTCTGCTTCTGTCAGTCCATTAGCCTTAACTCCTCCCGGTTACAGTTCATGAACTGACTAATAGTAAAGCAGACCTCACGCCTTGGTTCTGCTACCAAAGTTGACTGAACCAAGCAACAGTTGACCCTTCTCAAGCTTTACACCCTTGCCTCCCTTTACACCCTCAGAACAATGGCCTAAACTTGGTTTGCATTTTCTGTTTAGAAATTTTTGTCACATGCATGTATTGATGCATAGACATAATACAATTTTCCATTGACATCAACTTTGAATCTATAGTAAGAAATTTTATAATGTGTTCTGAAATTTTCTAGGTGGGGTGTTTGTGTGTGTGTGTGTGTGTGTGTGTGTGTGTGTGTGTGTGTGTGTGTGTGTCTGTCTGTCTGTATGGATGTGTGCATGAAGGCCAGAGGTCACTCTCAGTGTACTTCCTCAGAGTCATCTACGTTGTCTTTTGAGACAGGGTCTCTTATTCTGGAGACTACAGATGTGCACGTCTGGCTTCATTATGTGAATTCTGGGGGGTCAAACTCAGGTCCTCACACTTTTTAAGCAAGCACTTTAGAGACTGAGCCATCTCCACAGTCCCGAGATTTGCTGTTTTGAGTAGATATTTTCTTCTTAAAAGATATATTTACTTTAAAAAATGTGTACAAGGATTTGCCCCACATGCATGCAGCACACACAAAGGCCAGATCAGGACATCAGATCTCCTGAAACTGGAGTTCTGAGCTGCCATGTGGGGGTTGGGAACCAAACCCTGGTTCCCACAAGAGCAGCAAGTGCTCTTAAGGCTAAGTCTTCTCTCTAGCTCCCTTGAGTACATATTTTGTTTCTCAGTTCAGCCTGTTGTAACATGTGCTATAGTCTATTCATGACCATTGATGAATGAGCAATGTCTGTGGTTTGCACAATAGGAACAGTACTGCTATGATCTCGGCACACATGTCTCCAAGGACGCATTTGAGAATTTCTTCAGGGGGTTGAGATGCAGTTCAGTGTAGACCATTTGCCTAGCATGTTGAGAGGGCCTGGATTCATCTCCAGCAATGCAAACAAACCAGCTAGCCAAGAAAGAAAGGAAGGAAGGAAGGAAGGAAGGAAGGAAGGAAGAATCACCAACAAAACAAAACAAACCCAAACAAAGAAACAATAAAGGAAAGGGAAAAAATAAAAAAGAATTTCCCTTGAAATTTTGGTGTTGAATTTGAGTTTAGATGATGATACCCAGTTACTTCCCCAGGTGATTGGCCATTTTACACCCTCTTATAGTAGCATTTAGAAATCCTGTGTGGGGGCTGGCAGTGAGATGGCTGGGGGGGGGGGGCCTTGCAGCCAAGGGCTGGTGGCCTGATGTGAGCCTAGGACCTATTTGGGAGAAGACTGACTCTTACAGGTTGTGCCCTGACTCCCCTTATGTGCCATTGTGTCCATGTCCACATACATACATACATACGTAAGATAAATAATACAATCAGAAACTTTTCATCTTAAAAAATCTTGCGTAGGTCCTGCAGGATGACTCAGCAGGTAAAGGTGTTTGCTGCACGAGCCTGGGGGCCTGGGTTCAATCCCCAGACAGAACTGACTCAGCTGCGTTGTCTTCTGATTCTGCATGTGTGCCCTGGCATGTACCCATGTGTACGAGCTCTCACATACACATTACTAATATTTGAAAAGAAAAAAACCCAGCTGGGCAGTGGTGGCGCACACCTTTAATCCCAGCACTTGGGAGGCAGAGGCAGGTGGATCTCTGAGTTTGAGGCTAGACTGGTCTACAGAGAGAGTTCCAGGGCAGCCAAGACTGCACAGAAAAACCCTGTCTCCAAGTTAAAAATAAAATCCTATTTCTGCATATCTCCTCTAATGCTTGGCTCAATAAAAATTTAAATGTTTATTTTATTTTGAATTGACACATGGGAATTATACAAATTCCTGTTGGGTGGTGGCATTGCTACCTGTCACTCTGCAACTCAGGAGGCTGAGGCAAGGGGACTGAGTTTGTGGCCAGTCTTGGCTGCAAGTACATCTTGTCTCAAAAAAACAACCAAATCGGAACTGGAATGATGGCTCAGCAGTTAAGAGCACTGGCTGCTCTTCCAGAGGACCCGAGTTCAATTCCCAGCAACCACATGGTGGCTCATAGCCATCTATAGTGGGATCTGATGCCCTCTTCTGGTGTGCAGTACATGCAGACAGAGCACTCATACATTAAATAAGTAAATAAGTAAGTAAGTAAATAAATAAATAAATCTTAAACAAAACAAAACTGAAAACTAAACATCCCTCCCCTCAACTGTATATATAATACCAACTGTATATATACATATATACGTATATATGCATATATGCACATATATGTATATATACATATATAATATATTATATATAATAGTGGCATAATGAATGGCATTTCACTTCAGTGTGCGATGATCAGATTCTGTCAGAATTGCTGACTGTTCCCCAGTGGAAAGTGTAAAGGATGTCTTCTTATGGTCTCGATTTGGCCTTCCAATATGACTGTTAGCTTACCAGTTAGTCTATTTCTAGACTGTATTTCCTTCCATTTTGAGTTTGGATTTCCTTATGCAAATTTCTTTATGCAAATCTTCTTAATCTGCACAAACTTATCCTCACCCAGTTTCTCCAGACACCAAACTTTTTTTTTTAATTTATTTATTATGTATACAGTGTTCTGCCTGCAGGCCAGAAGAAGGAACCAGGTCTCATTACAGATGGTTGTGAGCCACCATGTGGTTGCTGGGAATTGAACTCAGGACCTCTGGAAGAGCAGCCAGTGCTCTTAGCTGCTGAACCATGTCTCCAGCCCCCAGACACCAAACTTTTGCACACCACCAGTATTAGCTTTCTTGCATCAAGATTCAGATTCATGCTGGGCCATGGTGGCGCACGCCTTTAATCCCAGCACTAGGGAGGCAGAGCCAGGTGGATCTCTGTGAGTTTGAGGCCAACCTGGTCTACAGAGCGAGATCCAGGACAGTCACCAAAACTACACAGAGAAACCCTGTGTGGAAAAACAAGAAAAAAAAAAAAAAAGCTTCAGATTCATGTGCTCTCAACAGGGTCTCATTCTGTGGCCCAGGCTGGTCCCAAACTTACTGTTATTCCCTTTCCTCAGCCTCACAAGTGCTGGAATTCCTGGTGTTTAGCAACATGCCTGGCTAAACAGCCTTGGCACCCACACCCTTCTGTCCTCTTGTCTTTCGTAAACTCAGTTACAGGCCGACTTGTTCCATGAAATACACCCTTATACACTTAACCAGACTTAGGCTACGCATTTAGCCGCTGAGTTCTGACCGGCTCTCTCCACTGGCCAGAGTATAAACCGGTACAAGACATGTAGCTACATGTATTAAAAATGTTACCTTTTGGTGCTGGAGAGATGCCTCAGGGTTTAAGAGTGCACACTGCTCTTGCAGAGAACTGGAGTTTTGTTGCTAACAAAATTGTTTGGGCAGCTCACAACGGCCTATAACTTGAGCTCTAGGGGATCCGACACCATCTTCTGGTGTCCCAGGGCAACCACACGCATGAGCACAAATCCATACAGAGAGAGGAACATAGACACTTAATTAAAGAAAATAACTCATTAGGTAAAATTCTGGCTTGCGAGTGTGAGGACAGGAGTTGGGATCCACGCTCCTGGGCAGATGCCAGGTGGGCATGGTGGTCTCCCTGAAATCCCGTGGGGACAGAGAAACCCAGAGGAACTCCTGTGTTGTGTGCACGCTCTGGCTAGAGAGAAGGAGACACAGAGAACACAGTGCTTCAGCTTAGGTTTCTGGATAGGCTGAGGAGTGGAGGGAAGCTGCAGGCAGAAGTTGAAGCCCTTTCAGAAGAAGCTGGGGGAATGAAAGGGCACATGGCCCTGGAGGAGAGCTGGGTGTTTTCCACTTTCACATCGTCCCTCCCTCGTCGAAGATGCCAGCATGCTCTTTCCAGCTGGCTGCTGCATCTGGCTGTGCCTTGCAGCTGCCCGAGCACCCTGGAGAGAGGCAGATGAGGCCTGGCACAGCCGTTGTGACCTTTATTCTGAAACACACTCGAGACCTCTGGGGATCTCAAGGAATTTTCGGGGAGGGTTTACAGGTGGCTGAGGTCTGTGCTGTCAGGAGGAAGGAAGAACAAGGGTTGGTGGGTCATCGTGGCACGTTTCCTCATCTATACTATGGTCTTGTGCTTAGGAATCTTTGGTTTGGGTGAACGAGGCTCAGTTGTCCTCTGGGTCTGGGAAGGTTGTCTGCTGACAGGGGAGCCTGAGCTGTGAGCCATCAATCCCTCATGCAGTCCTCACATCAGAATTTGAATAGCTTCATGCACAAAATGCTTAAAGCGTAGGCGTAGGCGGCCACAAAGCCTTCCTGAGGACCTAGGACAAGCTTCCCAGAGGAAGGAGCTCAGCTGTCTGCAGGCATGTCCCCGGCATTGGGTCAAGGATGTGGAGAGCAAGGGGTTTGCTTGTGAGCAGTCTCTAGCCAGGGGAATCGACACCTTTTTCAACTGTTAAGGATTGAGAGTTGGGGGCAAGGAGACCCTCGGTTTTTGGTCCAGACCATTTACTAAGACAGAGAACCCAGGAGGAAGAAGAGGCCAGCGTTAGGACAGTCCATGCTGAGGAAGGACGAATGGAAAGGTGGGAGAAGGGTTGGGGGTATCCAGCTTGTCGTTAATTCCTGTTTTAGAGCTAAGCTGGTCTTCCTCTAGCAGTCAGAGCTGATGGCATGGACACGTCCCCCATCACTGTTTCCTGTTGCTTTGTGTCCCCACAGAGGATCCTTTGTGCCTGGCTTGTGTGTGGGGACTCTTCCTGGAAGTGAAGTCGTGGAATCCTGAGCCTCATTCGGGCAGTCCCAACCTGGGGGTTTGGGCGTCATCACTAATGGGCCGGGGGTTCGGGTTCCTGACAAAAAGCTGCCAGGCAGTTGTGGCTAATCCTCAGTGCTCCTCAGAACTGGAGGAAGAGAAGAGCATGAAGAGGAAGAGAGAGCTGTCTAGAGAACACTGCAGCACCTGGGACCGCCCTCATGGTCAGTAGAGCCTCCACTCCTTCTTAGCACTGCGGAGAAGTTCACACTCTGGTTTGGAAGTGGCACACCCCGCGTTAGTTAAGAAGGTGCCCCGCTGATTTGTCAGGGGAAACCTGTGGCCCTGGAGTTTTCATTTGCCTTGGTCTGTCGCAGAAGCTCTTTGTCCAGGACTCTGAGATTTGGGATACTCTCTTGTTCTTCAGCCTCTCACCTTCTGGGGTCAGCTGAGCCTGTGGTTAGGGTGGGAAGGAAGGGAGGTTGATTGCTGGTGTGTCTAGAAATATTATTTTTGGTTTTCCTCATTCTCGAACGTTGTCCGGCTTTCCCTCTCTTGAGGTAAGCTTAGGGCTGGTGGGTGCTTTTTTTTTTTTTTAACCAATACTGTGCTTCTCATTGTCACTGTGTGATGTCGCTCTTCTTAAGGCTTGTTCTGTCATTTAATTTTCAAAGCCTCATGCTAGATAGCTTCTTCTCAGACTGTTCGCAGGCTCCCTGGTGACTTCTCTGTGCCCGTGAGAGTGTTTCTCAGGGTTGGTAGTAGTGTCCTTAGTCGACCCAGGAAAAACGTTAGAGTTTTGTTCAGTGTTCTATCTTGCCTTCAGGGTTCTTTTTCTTCTCTTCGTCTTCTAGGCCTGGTTGGTTTACACAACATCGGACAGTCGTGTTGCCTTAACTCCTTGCTTCAGGTGTTCATGATGAATGTGGACTTCAGAAAGATACTGAAGAGGTACAACTGTGGTTCTGGCTGAGCGTGGGCATGTCATGAATGTTTTAGACTACTCCTTTATTCACAGTGACTTTGACTCTTATAAGTCTTTCCAGAGATGCCCGAGAAAAGACCATTTCTTGCATATTTTCTACTGCACGTTACCATCATTTACAAAGTTTAAAAATACACACGTGCTTCTCCCCACCTCCGTTTGGTTTCAGGTGGTGTGGGTCATTAATGCTTTTTAAAGAAATTTATTATTATTATTATTTTATGGTTCGGTGTATGTGGGTATTTTGCCTTCATGTATCTCTGTGCACCATATGCATCTCCATGGAGCCCAAAGGAAGAGTTGGATCCCATGGAACTGGAGTTACAGATAGTTGCGAGCCACCATGTAGATGCTGGGAATTGAACCCAGGTCCTGTGGAAGAGCAGCCAGTGCTCTTAACCTCTGTGCCATCTCTCCAGCCCGCATGAGTGCTTTTTAAAAAGACTCCTCAGATACTTTTGAAGGACAACCAAGGGTGACAGTCACTGGTCTGGAGTTGGGACCAGACAACATCAGAGGAAGTCAGTGAACAGATGCGGACAGTTTATCAGTGATTCTCTTTGGCCCCGTGCTTTTTCCTTTTGCTCATCCACAAAGCCAGTGAAAACTGCCTATAGCTAAATGAACCATTGGCAAAACACTGTCATCTGTCATATTGCCCTTTCTTCCCAGGACCTAACTCAGTATTTGCCTTTGCAGTATGAAGGATCTCGGGCTGGATATTTACCTGCTCACTCTAGTGTGGGCCCAGAATGAGATGCAGCTGTCCTTTTTTTGTTTGTTTGTTTTTGTTTTTGTTTTGCGAGACAGGGTTTCTCTGTGTAGCTTTGCGCCTTTCCTGGAACTCACAGAGATCCACCTGCCTCTGCCTCCCAAGTGCTGGGATTAAAGGCGTGCGCCACCATCACCCAGCACAGCTGGCCTTTTTTAATGTGATGGTTGAGTATGGTTGGGGTGGGATTGTGTTAATCTCTCTCTTAATAAAGTATTCTGTACATTCTAGTCCCTCAATCACTGGAGTACATGCCTAAGTCTACCCATTCCCATAATTCTAACTTAATCCAGAGAATGGCATGGACATGGAGAGTCTTTGCAGTTCTTGAAGTGATTTCAGTGTGCTCCTGGCCTGGAGAACGGTGGGTATGAGCTTACTGGCTGTTCTTGACAGGATAACAGTGCCCCGGGAGCCAGAAGAGCAGAAGAGAAGTGTCCCCTTCCAGCTGCTTCTGCTGCTGGAGAAGATGCAGGCCAGCCGACAGAAAGCAGTGCTGCCCATGGAGCTGGCTTACTGCCTTCAGAAGTACAATGTGCCGTGTAAGAGCCTCTCAGCTCCTGCCCCCTGATACAGTGTCGGGTGGGGAAGGGCCTGCGGGAAAGAGCGAGGGGGAGAGCTGATGGGCAGTGAAAGAACAGACTCCAGACCTCTTTTATTAGAGGTGTGGGTGTTGATCTGAAATACACATCTCTTTACTTTGAAAGAAAAAGTGTCGTGTATGAATTTTTTGTGACTATTACCAGCGTACTGCTCTGAAGTGGCTTTAAAATAAGCTAGCATGACATCTGCCTGTTTTCAGGGTGTAGTGTGTTGATTTGATACATTTATGCAATTGTAATAATTGTATCAGGGTAATTAGCATATCTTTCTCTTTCAACACTCCTTTCTTTGTGTTGCCTATAGCCAAGTGTACCTTTGCCAAAACACCCTGTCACCCTTCCTGTTGCCCTTTGTCCTGGTTAGCTTTGAACTGTCAGCACAGTCACATGACCAAGGAGTCTCAGTTGAGGGATTACCCAGGTTAGACTGGTGTGTAGGTGTGTCTGTGGGTGGTTGTCTTGATTGGTAATGGATGTAGGAGGGCTCAGCTCACTGCGGCCCACACCATTCACTGGGCTGGTGGTCCCAGGCTGTATAAGAAAGTCAGTTGAGCGTGAGCCAGAGAGCAAGCCAGCAAGCAGCAGTCCTCCGGGGCTTCTCTTTCAAGTTCTTGCCTGAGTTCCTGCCTCAGCTCCAGTGATGGACTGTGACCTGGAAGTGTAAGCCAGAGAAAGCCTTTCCTCCACGTTTCATCACAGCCACAGACGATGCTACATTGTCTTTTCTTCTGAGGTCTTAACTCAGTAGGTTTGACTTTGGATTCCTCTCTTCTAATCCTTTATAAAATATATAATAAATTTACCAAACTACGAACAATTGAATGCCAGAGCTTATTCCTCAGTTTTCGTTTGGAATGTTCTGTAAATGTCTGTTGAATCCATTTGGTGTATAATATTATTTAACACATTGTCTGCCGGTTTTAAAAAGATTTACGATTCTGTTTGTTGTTATTATGTTTATATAAGCTGTGTGTGTATGAGTGAGGGTGCCTTCATACCACAGGATGTGTATGGAGGTCAGAGGAGAACTTCTGGGACTTGATTCCTCCCTTCCACGGTGGGTTCTAGGTGTCACACTCGGGTTGCCAGGTCTGAACGTCCAGCGCCTTTTGGTGATGAACCATCTGTCTCACCAGCACTGTGGTGGTGGTGTTTATTTTTATTTTTTATTTTGGTCCAGATGATTTGTCTATTGTTGAAAGTGGGAGTGGTCAAGCACCCAAGTAGTTTCGGAATCGATCTCTGTGTTTAGACCTGAGAAGGTTTGCCTTATGAGATTGGGTGCTTCAGTTTGGGGAGTGTATATGCTTATTGTTGTTCCATCTTTTTGTTGAGTCCCTTGCGTTCTCCTTACTTACTGACCATCTCTGTCTCCTTTTGCAGTGTTTGAATTTTAGTCTGCTTTGCTGTACAGCTGCTGCTGGCTGCCTTTGGTTTCTCTTTTCTTGTTATATCCTCTTCAGCCTTTCACTTTCATTCTGTGTGTCTTTACTGGCATCGCATTGTTGAGTTTTGTTTGTTAGATTTGGGGGAATTTAGCCGGTTTACATGAAATATTACCACTGATAAACGAGGCATGCTCTTGTAATGATGTAATATTTCTGTGTTTGTTTTGGACAATTCTTATTCTTTTTCCCCCCTTTCCTCCCTCCTTTCTTCCCTCTCCTCTTCCTCATCCTAGTCCTTGTCCCCTCCTCTTCCTCCTCCTCTTTTTTTTTTAGTTCACTTCAAACTCACTATGTAGCTAAGTTGACCTTGAACTCCTGGTCCTCCAGCTTCCTGCTTGCTAGACTTATAAGCATGTGCCATCACACTTAGTGTTTTTCCTTGTTTCTTGTTCATCCTTGTGAATAGGAATTTTTCTTCTCTGTACAGAAGGCACACTGTCTTGCTCATCATGTACTTTTTGTGATGGTAATCATCACCTTTCTCTTGTACTATATAGATTCTCATGGGGCCAACCTGGTGCAGAATTCCTCAGGTTTTTGTTTTTGTTGGAAAACCTTTCTTTTTCTTCATTCCTGAAGGATAGCTTTGCTGGGTATAATAGACTTGGTTGGTGCTTTTTGTTGTTGTTGCTTCAGGACTTTATGTATCTCATCTTGCCTTAAGGAGGGTCTTTTCTAGCTAAATCATTAGCAGACTTTTAATCTTCCTGGACTTGGTTGTCTATATTTGTTCATATTAATTCAGTAGGTTTTCTATACCTCTCCTTTCCCATCACCTCTTACAGCACCTACACTGTGAATATTTGCATTGTGAATGTTTCCTTGCTTAATTGTATGCTATATGTTCCATAGTCTTTGTTTCTAGTTTTTCTTAATTTCTTTATTTTTCATTTTTTTCTGATTTGGTTATTTCAAAAGACCCATCTTCATGCTTAGAAATTTTCTTCTGCCTGATCAACACTGTTGAGGCTCTCTATTTTTTTTAAACTTAATTGAATTCATTAGTGCCTTGATTTCTCTTTATTATCTCTATGTATGCTGAATTTCTCACTCATATAATGATTTTCCTGTTTTAACTTAATTGTTGTTTTTATTCTCTTGTATCTCATTAAATTTCCTTGTAATCATTTGTCTAAATTCTTTGTCACACAATTGATTAGTTTTCTGTCCTTTGGGGTCCGTTGCTAGAAAGTTATTATTATTGTGTTCCTATGGAGACACTGGGGTGTGTAGTTTTGCATAATTCTTAAAAAAATCCAGATTTTGACTTACTAAAAAGATTTTTTATGATTATGGGTATTTTGCCTGCATGTATGTCTATGTATTCTTCATGGGTCTGATACCCTAGGAGCCAGAAGAGTTTGTTGGATCCCCTAGGACTAGAGTTACAGACTTATGTTATATGCCATGTGGGTGCTGGGAATTGAACCCAGGACCTTTGGAAGAGCAGCCAATGTCTCTGTTGGTATTTGAGTGTCTGATGGGTCACTTGTCTCTACCTTAAAAAAAGGGCATTCTTAATTTGTTTCAAATCTTAGGGGAAAAAAAACCCTCTGATTTCCTTCACACAGTATGATATTAAATGTGTTTGACATACATGATCTTTATTTTTATTTTAAGAATTATTTATTTATCTGTTTATCATTTTACATATACAAGTGTAGGCACACGAGTGTCATAGTGTGTTTGACATGGTACATGCATGGAGGGCAGAGGACGGCTTTTGGAAATGCTCTCCTTACACAGACAGGCTCCAGTGGTCAAACTCAGGTTCTCAAGCTTGCTCAGAAAGTGCTTCTCTCTGAGACATCTCGCCAGCTCTCTATTTTTATTTTGTGAGCATTTTAATTGCTCTTTAAAATAATATTTATTTATTATGTGTGTAATATTTTGTCTGTATGTATGCCTACATGCCAGAAGAGGGCACCAGATCTCATTATAGACAGTTGTGAGCCACCATGTGGTTGCTGGGAATTGAACTCAGGACCTCTGGAAAAGCAGTCAATGCACTTGACCTCTGAGCCATCTCTCCAGCCCTTTAATTGCTCTTATGAATGAATAGATCCTAGCAGCTCTCTTTCCCCCCCATCTCATTTATATTCTCACCTTTCTTCAGCTTTCCATAGTGCTTTGTGTACCCGGAGGGACCTTTTATTCCTGTTTGAATTATGAACAGTTGGAACCTGCCCTCCATTAGGATATGGTTTCTCAGGACATGTATTCTCTCTGGTGTGTGCACTGCATCCCAAGTGTGACGTAGACAGTGGGACAGACAAATACCCTTGCATTTTGTCGATGACTGGAAGGGACTCTTGGCTCTTGGCCAGAGGGGGTTTAAAACAGTGACTACGGATGGCAACTGGCCTACTTTCATTTCCGCTGCTGTGAGAAAATACCGCGAAGAAAAGCACCTTAGGGGAGTCTCGATTTTAGCTCACATATCCAGGGTACAGTCTGTCATAGCAGGGAAGTCGGAATGGCAGGCAGAAACTCAGAGCAGTTGGGCATATGACACCCACAGTCATGCTCAGAGAGAATGAGTGCACACACGCTTTTAATACTTAACTTACCCTCTCTCCTCATATATGGTCCAGAGCCCAGCCCAGGGAACAGTGCAGCCCACCGTGAGCTGTGTCTCCCCATATCAATTAATACAGCCAGGAGAACCCCTGCAGATATGTCCACAGGCCAGTTTAACCTAAGGACTCCCTGATCGAGACTCTCTTCCCAAGTGTTTTTTGATTGTGTCAAGTTGACAGTTAAAACTGACCATCACGGCAGCTGGAGAGACGGCTCAGCAGTTAAGAGCACGTGTTGCTCTTGTGGAGGACCTGGGTTCAGTTCCCAGCACCCATGTTGTGGTTCACAACTGTTTTTAACTCCAGTTCCAGGGGATCAGACACCCTCTTCTGACCTTCAAGGGCACTAGGCATACACATAGTACACATACATACATGCGGGCAAAACATCTATACAGATAAAATCAAATAAACAGATCTAAACAAAACAAAACTGACCATCACAACACCTTAATCCAATGTTTACATCTGTGGTAGCTCTGTGACAGACACCTTCTGCACTCAGTTCCCTGGGTAAATCAATTTTACCCATCTGGTAGATTATTTTTGCGTCAGGGCTCATCATATGGATTAATTAATATAGTCAATTAACATATAGTGTTCACATTCATCATTGTAGATTTGTTGTGCACAAGGCAACAGGAATGACAGTGATTTTGCCTCCAGGAAACTCACCGTTTAGAAGCAGGACAGGCCAAAAATCAAAGAAGACAAAATATAGAATGTCAAGTCTGTGTTGTGATATGTAATATTAGGGAAGGACAATGATGCCGTGGTGGAAGACACAGCATGTTCACAGAAAGTGCTGTGGCCTGAAATGTCTTTGCATTTTGGCGCAGATCTGCCCTTTTTTGTGAAATAGTCTGCAGCGTGTTTCTCGCCTTTTCTGACTTCCCATTTCTTTGGACCAACACCCCTAAAGTCAGTTATATCTGTTCACGATTTCAGACCTACTTTTATAACAGGGAGACAGTTCCCTGCAAGGTTCCTGCTCATCTTGGCCAGGATCATCTAACATGGAGTTGGTCTTTTCTCTTTCCTCTTTTATTCTGGCACCTTTGGAGAAACTCTGTGGGATTGGGCTCTGCTTTTAGGGAAGTGAATAAAAATGACCACCAGGGGGCGGAGTCATAGTAACCGCTTAGCAGAAAGAAAAAAAAGAAAAGAAAAACAAAACCGGAGCAAATAGTTGGGAATCTGCCAGTCAGCTGATAGCGGCCTGTAGAGGTGGATAGTGAGAGAAAGTGATGGGACTATGACTTTTAAGAGAAACTCTTAAAAAAAAAAACCAACACAAAGCTTGCTTTTCATTTAGTCTTTTCAAAAGTGATAGCAGGCTAGGAAAGGATAAAGGAGTTGAGTGTTCACGTGGCTGGGGTCTCCGTGGCTCAACAAGGACATAGATGTCTCCTGACTAATTGTGCTTCTCTCTGCCCAGTGTTTGTCCAGCATGACGCTGCTTATCTCTACCTGACAATCTGGAACCTGACTAAGGATCAGATCACTGACGTGGACTTGGTGAGAGCTGGGATCTGGAGAAGGCAGAGATCTGAGATGTGGCTTGTGGGATCTGCTTCACTGTTGTGTGCACTCTTAGCTAGGAATGAGTCCCTGCTTGGTGTAGATCTCTGGTGTGGTTACCTTTATGTGCAGGGAAGCAAAATTTTGTGTCAGCCATTTCTAGAGCTTCTGTCTGAAAAAAAAAAAATCCTTGTCTCAACCTAACGTGACTTCTAGGCCATCTCTCCTCCTTTGCTGTCTCTCCTTGCAGGCAGAGCGGCTCCAGGCTCTGTTCACAATCTGGACGAAGGAGTCCCTGATTTGCTTGGGCTGTGCCTCGGAGAGCAGCAGAAGCAGCAGGCTGCTCACCCTCTCTCTTCCTCTTTTTGATATGGACTCGAAGCCCCTGAAAACACTGGTGAGAGACTTCTTGTGGGTGACTTTGTGTACCCCGAGGTAGCCAGTTTTCCCCTGCTTCTACCACTACCCTAGGATTTTTTAAAAAGTAATTTGTAGGCCGACAAAATGGCTTAGCATGTAAAGGGGCTTGTTGCCAAGCGCTCTGACCTGAGTTTGATTCCTGGGTCCTACACAGAGGAAGAAGAGAACTAGAAAACCTGTTCCTCTACTCCACATATGTGCCTTGGCATGTGCATGCCCCCGCTACCATAATAAGTCAAAACAAAACAAAAACAAAAATGTAATATACTTTTTAAAAAGTGACTCGTGTTTCCCTTGTACACCCTGGGCCAATCTCTCCTTGACTTGGGGGAGGGGGAATATGTCTTTCCCTCCTCCTCCTCCTCCGGCATTTCTCACGCTCTTCCCCTGGCAAGTCCCCTCCAGTTCTGTTCCTCCCGCCAGTGGGCACTTTCTGAAATTCTGCCCCATGTGTCACACGTGCCCACTTAGGGGGATGGGGACTAAAGGGTAGCAAAGCCTAGGCTTCCACTACTGGGGGAGGGGGCTGTTGACGAGGAACTTGAATGCTGCCCGGTGCTTACATGCTGGTTCTCCTGGGTGGGGCAGGAGGATGCTCTGTGCTGTTTCTTCCAGCCCAAAGAGTTAGCAAGCTCGGACAAGTGCTTCTGTGAGAACTGTGGGAAGAAGACGCCTAGAAAACAGGTACTCTTTAAGTCCAAACTCTTCACTGGTCTGGGGTTGCCTGTGGGGTTTCCTGATAGGTCTTTGCAGACCCCTTAAGGGCATCTCATAAAGGCTGACAGGGAATCTGGGTCCAACCAGTTCCTGGGATCCTAGGGCTTCTCATGCGCATAACTTCAGACTTGGCCTCTCAGATCATATCACTGAGAGGGACAAGAAAGCCTTTTAGGGACAAGAGGAGACGGTTCAAGAGCAGTGGGTAGGGTTTTCCCCTTAGGGTTTGGCTAGAGTTCTAGAGTAGACTCCACAGTTCCTGTGCCTGAGCAGAGGCCTTCTGTGGAGGTGTGTGGTGCGTGACACTCAGTCGTGTGAGTCTTGAAAGTGCCCTGCAAGCCCCTTGTGGGAAAGAGCACATTGCCAGTCTTAACACCGCTCCCAACCTGCCCATCTCAAGTGCCCGAAGATTTCATTGTCATGCTGATTTTGCTTTTTCAGGTTTTGAAACTGACTCATCTGCCCCAAACCTTGACCATCCACCTCATGAGATTCTCCACCAGGAACTCACGGACAGAAAAGGTCTGCCACTCAGTGTATTTCCCTCAGCGCTTGGATTTCAGTCAGGTTCTGGCAACTGAGAAAGAACTTGGTGATACCAAGGAACAGGTGAGGTTTGCCTTCCATCTTTCATTCATCTCAGCAGACTCAGTGTCCTCCTGAGGTAGCCATACCGCAGACTCAGTGTCCTCCTGAGGTAGCCATACCGCAGACTCAGTGTCCTCCTGAGGTAGCCGTCCATCAGACTCTGTGTCCTTCTGAGGTAGCCGTCCAGCAGACTCTGTGTCCTTCTGAGGTAGCCGTCCAGCAGACTCTGTGTCCTTCTGAGGTAGCCGTCCAGCAGACTCTGTGTCCTTCTGAGGTAGTCGTTCATCCCCATTAGCTGTTGGACACCACTCACTCATAAGTGCTCTGTTGTAAGTACCAAGTCCACGACAGCAGACTGTGAGGTGACATGGACCAGCATCATGTGGGCCAGATACTTCCTGGGTTGGGCTCTCATCCAGGGACCCAGGCCCCCTGTTGGCCATACTTGGCATATACAACAGTACAGAACCAATTGCAATTTGGTGTAACTCACAAAAGCACATACATATTCAGGACTTCTGTCTTTCTTCTTTTTTTAAAATAAAAGATTGCATTTATTTATTTGTGTCTGTGTAAGGCATGGGTGGGGTCAGAGGACAACTTGTGGGAGTTGGTTCTCTCCTTCCACCGCCTGGGTCCCGAGGATCGACAGGTCATCATCAGTCTTGACCTGCTGAGCCATCTTGCCAGGTCAGGACAGACTGTCTTTCTTAGGCAATACTTCAATGCTCAAGCCTTGGTAGTTCTGAGAAGCCGTGGTGAGTCATTACCCTGATGTCATGGCTAGCCTTTGCCTTTACTTTTAAAGATTCAGAAAGCTTCCTTTTTCTAAACATTGGGTTTTATGGAAATGCCTCAGAGCACTGAGAAAAGGGACCTGTAATTCGGTACTTCCTATTTGAACTGACATGTGAATACTCGCAGGCACATGTGTAAACACAACGTTTCAGGTTCTTAGAGCCAACTAAACTTTCGTATTGAAAAGCCAGAGCCTGCTTTGACGAGAATATCAAAGTAGCCAGTTGTCGGACCAAATTTAATCAGAGGAAAATTTAATTCATTTGTCCCAAGTTAATAACTTCTTGCGAGATTCTGAGAAAAAAAAAAGATTGTCTTTTCCTTGTAAGTTTGAAGCAGGAAATGCTACATTTGCAGGTTTTAGATCTCACACATATGGCTCCATTGTTGGAGTGTTTGTTCTGTTACATTGGTCTGTTTGCCAATTCACGCTCTGGAACCGTATTAGAATACAAGGCCCATCTTTACCTATTAGGTGTCCGTGTTTCACAGTGCTCACTTTTGATCTCCTTCTCATTTTCTCACTCAGTCCAGCTGTGCAGTGCACTTACATTTCTTCCTGTGTGAAGAAGATTTCATGATGGAAAATTTCAGATAAATACAAAACAGTGGGGAAATATATAACAAACCATCTTCTATCCAGACAACTTTCCACCTAAAAAAGTTAGTCATAGAAACAGACTACAACATGTATTACACACTGGAAAAGTGCTTAAAATAGTTTTAAACACTTTCACTACAAAGATATGCTTGCAAGGTGATAGATATATTACCTAACTTCCACAGTATATACACACATATCAATATGTCACATTGCATACCATTGTGTATAAGTCTTTTTGCTTTGGTTTGGTTTTTGATTTTGGTTTTGGTTGTTTTGTGCCAGAGTTCCTCATTATGTAGACCTGACTGTCTTGGAACTTGCTACATAGACCATGATGGCCTTGAACTCATAGAGATCTACCTGCCTCTGCCTCCAGAGTGCTGGGAATAAAGGTGTGTGCTACTACACACAGCATGACTTTTTTGTTGATTAAAAATTAATTAAATCTGGGCTGGCAAAATGGCTCAGCAGGTTAAGGCACTTGCCACACAGACCTGGTGAGTTTTAATCCCTGGAACGCCACAGAAGTGGATGGAAAGAAGAACCAATTCTACAAAGTCATCCGTGTGTGTGTGTGTGTGTGTGTGTGTGTGTGTGTGTGTGTCTGAGTGTGTATATGTGCACCACATTTGTGCAGGTGCTTATGGAGACCAGAAGGGTGTCAGCTCCCCTAGAGCTGGAGTTATAATGGTTTTGACTGTCTGATGTGGGTCCTCTGCAAGAGCAGCAAGCGCTCGGAGCCATCCTTCCAGGCCCAGATGCCAACTTTCAGAATAGATTATCAGCTAGTCATTTTTCGTATATTCTCTGTAAAAAATTGTTGTTATATATTTATTTATTACCAATTAATGATTTTATCCCTTTTTGTTATTGTATTTTTTCCCGTTATCTTTACATGTCAGGTAATAGGTTGGAACCCCACCTTCTGTCTCCTCACAAGAAAGAATAGTATTCTTATTACACATTCCACAGTTGGGGCTATCCCACCACGTACATTGTAATAGGACATGGTGGGAAGGGGAGCAATTGTTGCCATCTTTTGGGGATGATATATTCCGTCACCCTTGCTCATGGCAATCTGCAGGGCCTCCTGACTTCGCTTCCCTTTAATCCCATTAACATGGAGGACCCTCCTCAGCCTCACTGTGGTGCTTTTGCTTGGCTGTCTGGTGCCTCCGATGGCTGCACTCCAAGTATGTGAGGTACTAGTGACTTGTGGGGAGAGGTGGGCTCTGGGCTCATTCTCTTCTTGGTACCTGGAGGTGAGCCGTGGTGGCTCAGACTCTGCAGCAGTGAGGGACCCTGGCTACAGAGCTCTGGGACCTGGCTCCGGGCTCCGTGCCTGTTGAGCAGAGTGCACACGTGGAACTTTAAGAAAGCATTCTGACTAACGTGGTGATCGGGTCACAGGCAGCCCCAATATGTCTCACCCCTCTTCCTTTCCCACAGAGAATTCTCTCTTATTTTAACTTCCTAAGGTTTTGAGGGAATGGCATGATTTAGTGTCAGTTCCAATGGATGCTTTCAGTAATTTTCTACTTGATCTGCGATAGCGACACTGCTTTCCTGACGTCCGTTGAATTGGTTATTTCTCTATTTCTGTGAGAAAAACTCCACGACCAGGGAAACTTAGAGAAGAAAGAGTTTATTTTGGGCTTACGGCTCCAGAGAAATAGAGTCCATGATGGCAGACTGGAGGGCTGGTGGCTGAACTGTTTCTGCATTTGTCTCCCTCCAGTCGGAAGTCCACTATGAGCTCTTTGCTGTGATTGCCCACGTGGGGCTGGCTGACTTTGGTCATTACTGTGCCTACATCCGGAATCCTGTGGATGGAAAATGGTTCTGCTTCAACGACTCACATGTTTGTTGGGTGAGAAACATCATCCAAATTGCTGCTTGCCCTGGATTAGCTCTAATAAATCCAGAGCCTGGGGATCTCTAGGTCCTCACCATGGAGACTGGTCCTGTAGTCTGAATGGTGGTGCTTTCCATGAGGTGCAAAGTCCTTTCCCCCACCCCCCTAGAAACCTGCTCCTAGTTTATAACTGTACGTACTCACTCAGCTCAGTGCTCTGGGAAACGCCTTGGACTCTGGGAAACTCCTCTAAAGCCAGAGTTGTAACTCTTGGACAGGCATAACCAAGTATAAAGAGAGGAATGCACTTGTCCAGGAGGGCAGGTCACAGTACCATGCATTTTAGGAACACCGAATACTGAGTTGAGTGTTGACTTTTTTCTTATACACTTCCAGGTGACCTGGGAGGATGTCCAGTGTACCTATGGAAATCACAGATATCGCTGGTAAGAAAAGGCCCGGCTTGTTGAAACCCGATGAACTCGCTCTGAATTCTTGGCTGCGTGAACCTCTTATGGCTTCAGCTGTTACTTACATTCTCATGGCTCCCCTGAGATGAACTAGTCAGCTTCATCTGTGACTACCCATCCCACTCTGCCGTACTTTTCTGGATACTAAGATTCCAGTAAGGCCTACGGATTTGTAATGGAGTCCAAATGCTGTGTCTGCCATTTTCTACCTAATTGCAGAGTCCCCCTCATGTTTCATTACTCGTGACCTTTCCCCATGGTGCAAACATTTACAGATTGGCCCAGGCAGAGCTTGAGGGTTGGGGGAGGGGTGTCTCTCATGCTACCATCGTATCTTGAGCATGCCTCCCTGTGACAAAGACCACCTCTTGATTGCTTATGTAACCCTCTTTCCCATGTCACATGTACTCTTTGAGGGGAAAAGATCACTCCTTTCATCTTTTTATGTCTAGCAGTAGCTTGCATTTAGTAAGAATCAACAAGTACCTCTTAAAACCAATCATTACAGAGGGGACGCTGGAGAGAAAAATAAAGCCGGATGAAGATAGATCAAAGAGCCTTTGTAAAGCTCTCCTGGCCTTTTTTTCTGGCCTGGGGACGATGGCATACACAAAAGGTGATCCGAGATGGCTTTTAGCTCAGAGGCAGGCTGGACCACTTGAGAAATAAAGAAGTCGACGCAACTGTGTTTGAAATCCTCCTTCAGCCTGCTTGCCGGCTGTCTCTTGTTTCTTCTAAGCATCTCCATTAGATGGATCTTTGTTTCTGATTGTTGCTGATGCCCTTCTGATTTAGGGCAGGAACTGGCTGACTGTCTGTAGAGAGGGAGGGAGGAAGTTCTTGGCTCTGTGGAACACAGCTCCTGTTGCAGCTACGTGGCTCTGCCCGTGTAGCATTGAAGAGGCTGTGAACAATACGTGGACAACTGGTTAAAATTGGCTCCATGGTTGAATCTGTTTGCAAAAACAGAGTTAGATTTATTTTGTGGTCCCACAATTTTTCACCATATGATTTAGATGCCAACTAATAGCTAATCACTGGGGTCACAATTTTACCGCTCTGAGGGAATGGCTAGGTAAATCATGAGTTAGATGAGTGCTTGACCCAAGAGCCAGGAAGTTTACTAATGCTTGTCATGTCATGGTTTCACTGTGGATGCTTCATTTTTCTGTGCTGACATGTGTTCTTTGCTTTCTAGGCGGGAAACTGCTTATCTCCTGGTTTACATGAAGACTGGATCCTGATGGATGTACTCACACCTTTAGGAATGATGGACTCTTATTTTCCTTTCCTATACCCATGTTTGCTGCAACTTCAATGAGAATCATAATTAAAAAAAACACAGTTAAACATTATTTATAAGAAAGAATTAATATTTCTGTGTTTTTGGATGTGGCTCATCTCCTAAAATCTTCCACGCAGCAGGCATGGTCCTTGATTGGGCAATGTTTAGATGGTAGAATCTTTTTTTTTTTTTTTTTTTTTTTTGGTTTTTCGAGACAGGGTTTCTCTGTGTAGCTTTGCGCCTGTCCTGGAACTCACTTGGTAGCCCAGGCTGGCCTCGAACTCACAGAGATCCACCTGGCTCTGCCTCCGATGGTAGAATCTTTAAGAGACAGGGCCCAGTGGGAGGTAATTGGTCCATGGGATCTCTCTCTTCTGTGCACCGGTAGTTCTTTTTCTGTTTCTCTGTCATGCTGTGATGCAACCAGGGGGTCCACAATATGATGCCAGTGCCATGCTGGTTGGATCATCCAGTCATTAAAATGTTGAATCAAATAAATATTATTATACACTATTCAGCCTCAAGTATTTTGTTCCAGCAACAGAAAATGCATGAATATAGTTGTTAAAACACTTAGATCCCACACAGGTCTAGATCAGTGGGAATTGGATAATTTCACCAGTGGGTTTGGCTAGATTATGATCCTGATGTGACCTTCAGTACAAGACATGACCACAGTTGGGAAACTGGGGGAATCCAGGCATTATGGGGTGGAATCAGTGAGAGTAGGAGTAACTGGAGTGACAAGGGACAGTGGAAGGAAGTATTTTGGTGTTGTAACACCT
This sequence comes from Peromyscus californicus insignis, assembly GCF_007827085.1. Taxonomy (NCBI): domain Eukaryota; kingdom Metazoa; phylum Chordata; class Mammalia; order Rodentia; family Cricetidae; genus Peromyscus; species Peromyscus californicus. Next base: position 136,323,995 of record NW_026294584.1, read on the forward strand.
AGTGTGTTCTAACTTTAAAAATAGTGTTATTACTGTTATTATTATTATTAGTGTGTCTGCATGTCTGTCTGTGTGTGCCATGGCATGCATATGGAAATCAGTTCTCTCATGCCACCATGGGATCCAGAGATTGGTAAGACTTGTGTGAGAAGCCATTTTATGCTCTGAGCAATCTCACTAACCCTCAGCCTGATTTTTTTTTTTCTGATTTATTTCTCTTTTATGTGTATGAGTGTTTTGTCTGCATTGTGTATGTGGGCAACAGATTCATGAAGTAACTGTGGAAGCCACAAGAGGGCATCAGGTCCTCTGGAACTGGAATTAAGAGTTGGTCAGGGGCCACCATGTTGGTGTTGGGGCTCAAATCCAGGTGCTGTGCAAGAGTAGCCAGTGTTCCTAGCTGCTGAGCTGTCCCTCCAGCCCCCTCAGCCCTGACTTCAGTTTATTACACACTTGCGTGGAAATATATTGTGATCATCCAGTCTCTGTGAGGTTGTCATATTACTTTTGGTCATAGTCATGACCAAAATATCTTCAAGAACAATCTAAAGGATTGGCAGTTTCAGAGGGTACATGGTGGCTTAGCCCTGTGCACATCATGGTAGTGTAAATGTAGTGGGGTAGGTTCCTCACCCCATAGCCAAGAGGAAGGAGAGAGAACTTGAGAGCAAGAAAGAGAGGGAGTGTGGGAAGAGGAAAGAAAGGGATTGAGGACCACTCATCACCTTCAAAGCCACACTTCCATCCACTTCTTCCAGCTAGGAAGTTTCACCTGCTTCCCAAAACAGTGCCACCTGCTGGGAAGTTTGTGGTTTAATGAAGCACAATTGAAGTACACAGATACTGAGAGCTTGTGCTACAGGAGCTGAAAATGAAATCCTTCTGTTGTGCGGTGGGGTGGCGGGGGGTGGGGGGTGGGGGGTGGGGGGTAGCGGGGGTGGGGTGGGGTGGGGTAGGGGTGGTGTAGGCCTTTGAGTGGGAGGGGCTTAGAGGGAAGGATAACTGTGTTTGTAGGGAAAGCATAGCAGTCCTGTGACTGAAAAAAGACAATATTCAAGGTTCCCATGCTGGGGAAGTAAGTGCTGACGGGTGTGAAGTGAGGGTGTGACGTGGAGACCGGGAGGGAAGTGGAAGGTCTCCAGCTAGGCTGAGAAGTTTGGATTTAATTAGATGGCTAGTGAACTACTGAAGGGGTTAAAAAAGGAAAGAAATGCTTGGTTATGTTACGGTAAAACTACTTTTCAGGTGAAAAGGTTAGAGAAGAAATGATGGAGTAGAAGGGCTTTGACGTCACTAGGGCCATTTTGGATTAAGAATAGGTGTGGGTGTCGAGAGGAATCCAGAGGACCCAATAGCAACCTGGGAAGTGAGGAGGGTGAGAATCAACACCCTACTTTTACAGATGAAACAATTCAGACATGTACAGTATTTCCCAGGTGTATTAGGGTTCTCTAGAGGAACCAAGCTGATAGGATGAGTATGTATTAAAAGGGAGTTACTAGATTTACTTACACAATACGGCCTGGATAGAAACAGTGGCTGTCTTTACACTGAGAGGCTGAGGACCAGTAGCTAGTGCTCAGCCACAAGGCTGGATGCCCCGGCAGTCCTCATCTGCTGCTGAAGGATTCCTGAGGAGCTGCTTGTCCTCGGCTCATGTTGGCAGGTTGAAGAGGCTGAGTTCTGGGTCAGCAAAGAGCTGCCGTGGCAGCAGCCACAGAACAGCTGCACGTCCCGGCAAGAGGCTGAGGCAAGCAGGCAAAACCAAAAGCTTTCTGCTGGGACTTCCTTGTATCTGGGCTGCTACCCGAAGGTGCTGTCCACATAAAGGGAGGGTCTTTCCACTTCAATTAACCTAATAAGGAAAATCCCTCGTGGGTTTTCCCAGGGGCAAACATAATGTAGATAATCCCTCAGGTGTGCCTAGGGCAGCGGTTCTCAACCTGTGGGTTAAGACCCCTCCACAGGGGTTGCATATCAGATATTTACATTATGACTCACAACAGTAGCACAATTACAGTTATGAAGTAGCAGCAAAAATAATCCTATGGTTGGAGGTCACCACAAGAAAGGGTCGCAGCAGTGGGAAGGTTGAGAACCACTGGCTTCAAGGCTTGTCAAGTCAACAATCAAGGTTAATCACCACAGTGCTGGAAAGGGCTTCGACTGAGTGAGGGTCAGTTCTGTAAGGGGGTTGTCTCTGAGACTCCAGGCAGTCTTTTACTTTCAAGACCTTGTGAAATTAAAAAGATTTTTTAAAAAGATTCTGATATACAATAGTATACAGTGAACATCCCCAAAGGGAGGAATGGGCACAGCAAGAAAAGATCGGGCCGAAATAAGACTGAGACCTGTTAGGAAATACGCCAAGCCCCACAGCTCCATGCCTAGCAACTGAGCTGATTAGTGTTATGACGCGAACTCTAATGGATTTGGGTAACCCAGCTCCTACAGCCCAACCAACTGAAGCCCACAAGGCCTCTCTAGTAGGCTGTTCCATTTATTGTCTGCCGGTTTCCTTGGCAAATGTCCCATGTTCTTGGTATCTCTACTGCTTATGGTTTCAGTTGCTGTGAAGAGATACCATGACCACAGCAACTTTTATAAAGGAAGACATTTAATTTTGGGGGGGGGCGCTTACAATTTCAGAGGTTTAGTTCATTATCTTCATGGCATGCAGGCAGACATAGTGCTGGAGAAGGAGCTGAGAGTCCTACATTTTGATATTGTAGGCAACAGGAAGTAGTCTGAGACACTGGGTGTAGCTTGAGCATAGGAGACCCTAAAGCCCACCCCCACAGTGACACACTTCCTCCAATAAGGCCACACCTCTTAATAGTGCCATGCTCTATGAGCTTATGGGGGCCAATTACATTCAAACTACCACATTCTACTCCCTAGCTCCCATAAAGTTGTAACAATATCAATGCAAAATACATTTAGTCCAACTTCAAAAGTCCCCATAGTCTATCACAGTCTCAACAATGTTTTAAAGTCCAAAGTTCAAAGTTTCTTCTGAGATTTACTTAATCTCTCAACTGTAATCTCCTACAAAATCAAAATAAAAACCAGACCACATACTTCCAACATATAATGGCATGGGATAGACATTAGTGTAGCTTGAGTTTTCCTGCCTGGCCTACGGTCAGGGCAAATCTCTCTCACCTGCCAGTCCCACAGCCACTCAGACCCAACCAAGCAAACACAGAGACTTATATTGCTTACAAACTGTATGGCCGTGGCAGACTTCTTGCTAACTGTTCTTACAGCTTAAATTAATCCATTTCCATTAATCTATACCTTGCCACATGGCTCTTGGCTTACCGGCATCTTCACATGCTGTTTGTCATCGTGGCGGCTGGTAGTGTCTCTCTCTCAGCCTTCCACTTCCCAGTTTTATTCTCCTCCTTGTCCCACCTACACTTCCTGCCTAGCCAATGGCCAATCAGTGTTTTATTTATTGACTAATCAGCAACACATTTGCCATACAGAACATCCCACAGCACATTAGCATTCCAAAACATAGGAAAGGGAGCATAGTGAGGAAATACTGGACCAAAGCAAGACTGAAAACCAGCTGGGCAAACTGCAAACTCTGCACTTTCATGTCTGATGTCGAAATGCTCTTCAGATCTCCAACTCTTTTCAGCTCTGTTGACTACAATACACTTATTTCTCTTGGTCTGGGTCTACTCACTGTTATCAGCTCTCCTTGGCAAGTATCCCACAGCTCTGGCATCTCCAGCATCTTGGGCTCTCCAAGGCAATCAGGCTTCAACTTCACAGCTTCACACATGGCCTCTCTTGGCCTCCATCAGGGACACCTCTGACACATGCCTGGCCTCAGCAGCTTTCCTTTTCACAGGTTGGAAACTTAGCTGGGTGGGATCTCGCCCTGAGGTCACCACTCCCTCTATTCCATTTCTTAATCTGTTTATCTCCTTGAACACAGGACTTAGGTCCATTCCACTTCCTTGTGCTCCTTTTCTCTTCAAGTTTTACATTTTCTTGCTTTTTTTCATTATAAATCTGTATCAGAGTGACCAGTCATAACCACACAACAGAATCAGTACTAGGCTGTTTTGAGATTTCCTCTACCAACAGAATGAATCCAAATCTCTTCACTTTAACATTAGGCAGACTCTTTGGAAAAGAGCAAAAGGCAGCCACATTCTTCACCAAAATATCAGAAGAACTACCTCTAGACAACATACTAAAGTTATTTTCCTCTGAATCCTCTTGAACGAGGCCCCCACAGCTCATCAGGTCACATCCAGTCCCACTGTCTTCCATGCTTCCACTAGGACAGTCCACTAAGCAGCACTTAAAGTGTTCAGCTGGTTTTCTAATCCGTAATCCCAAGGTTCATAGTCCTTCAAACAAAAACCTGGTCAGGCATATCACAGCAATACCCTACTTCCAGTACCAACTTCTGTCTTAGGATTTCTATTGCTGTGAAGAGACACCATGACCACAGCAACTTTTATAAAGGAAAACATTTAATTGGGGGGTCACAGTTTCAGAGGTTTAGTCTGTTCATGGTAGTGTACAGGCAGACATGGCACTGGAGAAGGAGATGAGAGTCCTCCATCTTGATCCCACAGACAACAGGAAGTGGTCTGAGATACTGGGCATATTTTGAGCATAGGAGACCTCAAATCCCACCCCCACAGTGACATACTTTCTCCAGTAAGGCCACACCTCCTAATAGTGCCACTCCCTATGAACTTATGGGGGCCAATTACATTCAAACTACCACATCTACCATTCTGAAGTCTCCATGACCACTTATGCTTCACCTTCACGGGTCATGCATACCCTATCCAGAGTCACCTTGCTACATATTGCCTGGCCTCACCGAACCTAGTGCAAACCTTTGGGACCCCATTATTCTTGCATTTTGTGCAAAACAAGTACCTATTGGGCTTGGAGAGATGGCTTAGAGTTTAAGAGCATGTACTGCTATTGTAGAGGACCTGAATTCAGTTCCCAGCACCTAGACTGGGTGGCTCACAAACACATGTCACTCCTGCCCCAGGAGGTCTGGCCCCCTCTTCTGGTCTCTTTGGGCAAAGATCGTTAGCCTTGTCAGTATCAACATTTCCTGAACGTTCCTCTCCCAATTTCCACTGATTAGCCAATCACATCAGATTGTGAAGTTGAGCCCCCACAGATAGAATGCGATGTAGATACTACCTATATTAGGGATAAAGGATAGAAGTCATCTTGACCAAGAGCACTTGCTAGTTTTGGCACACCTTTTTTTGTTTTGTTTCCCCCCTCAAAATAACTGCCCCTTTGAGCCAGTTTTGCTTTGTTTGTGCATACTTCCACTTTGTGTGAAAACTGAGATTATTCTTCATTTCTAACAGCTGTAAGATGAAATAATCCCATCAGTCCCCATGTAGATTTTGGTCGCAGCAACAGAAAAGTAAGCAATATGGAAGCTGGTACCAGAGAGTGAGTTGTTGCTGTGAAGAGCCAGACTGTGCTGGGTTTTGGAGGAATATGAAGATTCTGGAACTTTGGGCTAGAAAAGCAGTTAAACAATGTAGATGAAGCCGGGCGGTGGTGGCGCACGCCTTTAATCCCAGCACTCGGGAGGCAGAGCCAGGCGAATCTCTGTGAGTTCGAGGCCAGCCTGGACTACCAAGTGAGTCCCAGGAAAGGCGTAAAGCTACACAGAGAAACCCTGTCTCGAAAAAAAAAAAATGTAGATGTGTAGCTAGAGTTTTCCTGCCTGGCCCACAGTCAGGACAAATCTCTCTCACCTGCCAGTCCCACAGCCACTCAGACCCGACCAAGTAAACACAGAGACTTATATTGGTTACAAACTGTATGGCCATGGCAGGTTTCTTGTTAACTGTTCTTACAGCTTAAATTAATCTATTTTTATTAATCTATACCTTGCCACGTGACTTGTGGCTTACCGGTACTTTACATCTTTCTTGTCCTGGTGGCGGCTGGCAGTCTCTCCGACTCAGCCTTCCACTTCCCAGCTCTATTCTCCTCCTTGTCCCGCCTATACTGACTGTGGGCCAGGCAGGAAAACTCAAGCTACAAAGATGAGACTTATCATTTTTGAGGATGTGGAGGTTTTACAGGAGCTGCTCGGAACTCTCTGATTCCCAGGCAGGGAGCAGGGAAGGGATGGGGAGCTGGGTGTGTGGCCACCTGTATCCTTTGGTGTGAGTCTCATTTCCTCAGGCGAGAAGTTCTGGTGCCTGGAAGTCTGTCAGTTGGCTGCCTGTCAGGGTTGCCATGGGTACTGTGGCCTGAGCAGTCGCTGGCCGCCAACATCACACTCTTACAAACACAGTCTTCCTTCTCTCACACTCTGACAGAACGGCTCTTGCTTCCTTCCAAGTCCAGGTGCACATTTTACAATCTACTATACAAAGAACCCACAACAGGGAACTTTGATTTCTCACCAATGTACTTAGGTTAATTAAATCATCTAATTCTGTAGCAATATTCACAACAATATATTATTTCTTTGCTGTGGGATGTTCTATAGGCTGTGAATGTGTTGCTCTGATTGGTTGATAAATAAAAGACTGATTGGCCAGTAGCCAGGCAGAAAGTATAGGTGGGGTAAACAGACAAGAAGAGAATTCTGGGAACAGGAAGGCTGAGTCAGGAGTCGCCAGCCAGACACAGGAAGCAAGATGTGAAGACAGAACTGGAAAAGGTCCCAAGCCATGTGGATAAACATAAATAAGAATCATGTGTTAATTTAAGTACAAGATCTATCTAGCAAGAAGCCTGAGCCAAACAGGCTTAGGCCAAACAGTTTTAATTAATATAAGTGTCTGTGTGTTTATTTGGGTCTGAGCGGCTGTGGCCCTGGAAGGACTGGAGAAAACTCTAGCTACATTTCTTAGCTGTGGTGGTATTGTGTTCCCCAAAATATCATGCACCCTAATAAACTTATCTGGGGTCAGAGAACAGAAAAGCCACTAGATACAGAGGCTAGAAAATGGTAACACTCACACCTTTAATTCTAGCATTCCAGAGACAGAGATCTACCTGGATCTCTGTGTGTTCAAGGATACAGCCAAGCATGGTGACTCACACCTTTAATCCCAGAAAGTGAGCCTTTAATCCCAGGGAGTGATGGCAGAAAGCAGAAAGGTATACAAGGTGTGAAGACCAGGAACTAGAAGCTTTAGGCTGGTTAAGCTTTTAGGTTTTGAGCAGCACAGTTCAGCTGAGAGCCATTTGGATGAGGACTCAGAGGCTTCCAGTCTGAGGAAACAGGATCAGCTGAGGAACTGGCAAGGTGACGTAGCTGTGGCTTGTTTTGCTTCTCTGATCTTCTGTCATTCACTCCAATACCTGGCTCCAAGCTTTGATTTTATTAATAAGACCATTTAAGATTCCTGCTACACTTAGCAGTTATTCCAACGACAAAATTATCCCTTTTTAACACTGATAAACTATGTGTATTTCAAATAGAAGGCCAAGAAATCATGTAAAAATATCTCTTCATAAGTTTGCCTAGCAAAAATTGAGTTTAGAGTCTAGGCATAATGGTGCACACCTTTAATCCAGAACTCAGGAAGCAGGAAGATTGCAATAAGTTCAAGGATAGCCTGGTCTACCAAAATCAAACCAAAACAACAAAGACAAAATCAGTTTAGAGACTTTTGTAACATTTAATAAAAGCATATTTTAATAATTCAATCAGCCTTTAGATTTATTTATTTCCTTTGTATTAGTATTTTATCTTCATTTATATCTGTGCACCACATATGTGCAATGCCCTTGGGGGCCAGAAGGGGACATCAGATCCTCTGGAACTGGAGTTACCTAGTGACCTGCCATGAGGGTGTTGGAATCAGAGTCCCCTGCAAGAGCAACAAATGCTCTTAGTCACCAAGCCAGCTCTCCTACCTGGAATCAGGCCTTAAATGTAACATACTACTTCATCACTTTTTGGTAAGACTTACAGAAATAAGTCTTTAAGAAAATTACTATGTACAGAGCAAGCTGGAGAGACAGCCTCTGGCCTCTCTGGGCACCTGTACTCACGTGCATGTACCCACAAGCAGACACATACACCTATACATACTTAAAAATAATGGAAATAAATCTCTAAAAAGTTATTTATGGAGATTATATGTCCTGTAATTTGCATTGAAAAAAGGAAATCTAATGTAAAGATTTTTGATGTACTTATCCATTACTTTATACATCATAGCCTTAATTAAAGCTGTGTATTTATCACTCGTGTATTAAAAGAACAAAATGATAAGCAATAATCCAAAAAACCAGATTTTTAATGTATATCATTTAGAGGCATTTTTATCAACATACAGCATTTGTTATTATTTGATTTGAATTTTATTCAGCTTTGGTAATTTCGGTAATAAGATTTTTTTTCTCTCCATCTCGGTTTCTTGAATTAACATTAAAAAGCACTGGACTCAAACATTCTACTAGCAAGGACTCTCATAATCAGCATTTCCGTTAGTTAACATTTTACACAGGCCAGCTTGAAGTCCAGCTTTCCTTTTAGTTTCAAATCCCTCTTGCCTTTCGGCTGTCTTCTGTTTCAAAGGGAAACCCCTCCATCCAGATGCCCTGGGCTCCATACACTCCAGGATTTGTTAAACATTCAAGGGTACAACTCTCCCTAGGGGACACTGAGTTAGCATTTTTCAGTTAAAGAAATCATGGCACAAATCTCAAAATCCCTGCTTCCTCATCTCTAATGGGTCTACAGAACCTAATTGTCCAAGAGCTCCAAATCCTCTCCTGCTGCCTCACAAACACTCCAAGTATTTCAACATAACTGCAGATTTGCTCAAGAGAGCTTCCAAATTGAGAGAGCCTGTTGTACAAATGGCATGGTAGCTCAAATAGTTCAACGAGAGAAATGCTGAGACAAAGCCAGGCACCAAATGGCAGTTGCCAATGATGGTTCAGATGAATCCCAAGTTGCTCAAAAAAACCACTCGCATTTTGCAATACCGTGTAGATGAGTTTTTTTGGGCCACCAGCTCACAAAAAATGACATGGAGACTTATTATTAATTATGAAATCTTGGCCTATAGCTTAGGCTTGTCCCACTAGCTCTTATAACTTAAATTAACCCATTTCTATTCATTTACGTGCTGCCACGTGACTCGTGGCTTTTACCTCTCCTCCTGCATGTCTTGCTCCCTCGCCTTCCAGTTGACAACTTCACCTGTCTTCTCTGAGTCCTCTCTGTACCAGACGTCCTGCCTAAACTCTTCTTGCATAGCAATGGCCATTCAGCTCTTTATTAAACCAATCACAGTGACACATCATCACACAGTGTAAAGGAATATTCTGCAACATTTCCCCGTCTTTGTCTAAATAAAAAGAAAAGGTTTTAACTCTAACAATGCAAAACTATATACAATAAGAGTAATTAACAAGTAAGAAATACATTCACAATGTTGGGGTTGGGGATTTAGCTCACTGGTAGAGCGCTTGCCTAGCAAGCACAAGGCCCTGGGTTTGATCCTCAGCTCCAAAAAAAAAAAAAAAAAAAAAAAAAAAGAAAAAATACATTTACAATGTATTTACAATGTATTACAATTTACAATGTCTAGTCCATATTTGCTGTTATTGTGTGTGGGGGGGTCATGCGTGGAAGTCAAGGATACTTTCTGGATTTGCTCACCTTCATGTGTGTTCTAGGGATTGAACTCAGGTTGTCAGGCTTGCAGGGGAAAATTCTGGGAAGAAAAAGTACATTATCATTAAAGGGATGATTTTTCCTCCTAGCTCTAGCAGGCCTTAAAGGTGGTAGCTTTCATGAGTGGTGGTCGCTTAGCTGGGTGATCAACTTGCCTAAGTGAACGTTAAGTCTCTACGTGGCCCAGAGATTCCATTCTTTGACTAGGAGGTAATAGCTTTTCCTTAAAGGGCCTTTAGTGCTACTGTAACAACACTGACTTTAATAGTATTTTAAATCTATTTAAAATGCCCATGTTCCTGCCACCGTTAACACTTCTTCTTAGCAGGTTAGAGTACTGGCTGCTAGCCTGACAAAGGAGTTCTATCTCTGGGACTCACATGTGTGTGTTGGCATGTGCACAACCTCTACCCCAATCAACAAACAGACAAATAAATGTAATATAAAAACTAAAAGAAAATGCTCAGGTTCTTAATGGTCCATAGATGGTGGCAAGGGGTGGCTGAGTGGACAGACGTCTCCTTGCTCTGCTCTCCCATTCAAGGTAGAGTAAGTCTGCTTTTCTTCAATTGAAGTTTTATGTAATACTTAATATTTTTACTTTTTAACAACTGTAAAAACATTTTATTTTATGTGTACAAGTGTCTTGCCTACATGTCTGTCTGTGCACCGTGTGTATACCTGGCATCCACAGAGGCCAGAAGAAGGTATTGGATCCCCTGGAATTAGTTATAGATGGTTGTGAGTAGCCATGTAGGTGCTGGAAATTGAGCTCAGGTCCTCTGGAAGTGCAGCCAGTGGTCTTAGCTGTTGAGCCATCTCTCCAACCCCAATATTTAATATTTTTAGAATAAAGGCTATTTCTACTATTAATGAAAGGAAAATTGGCTAGGCATGGTGGCACACGCCTTTAATCCCAGCACTTGGGAAGCAGAGGCAGGCGGATCTCTGTGAGTTCGAGGCCAGCCTGGGCTACAGAGTGAGTTCTAGGACAGACAGGACTACACACAGAGAAACCCTGTCTTGGAAAAAAAAGAAAAAAAAAGGAAGGAGAAACTGTTTTAGAAAACCTTCTTAACCCAGAAAAAAAGAAGGATGTGTGTGTGTGTGTGTGTGTGTGTGTGTGTGTGTGTGTGTGTTTACACCAAGATGGCAGGTTAGAAGCAGCCTTTGTGTGACACCAGGACTGAGAAAAACAAGGGAAACAAAGGCTAGTCTCCATACCACAGAGAGAAAGAAACCACAAGACATCACAGAACAACCGAAGAGTTCAGAGAAAAAGAAAAGACAACGAGCTGAAACACAGAACCAGCCTGCCCGGCGAGGGTGGGAAAAGCCTAAACTCTTCCTCAAGGCTCAGATAACTGAGGAGACCGATTGCCTGGAGCAGAGTAACAACAGGGTGCCTCAAATTCCACAGCTGCTTCTCGGCCATGCTGTTTGCTATCTGTGTAGTCGAGGACTCTGAGGTTCAGGTCCAGTGCATGCTCCTTGAAGCTCTTTCCTCCCGCAGGGTGTTAAATGCCCAGCATGGTTAGAGCCTTAGATGGGTCCTCCAATAGCCGACCTCAGTGCAGCTGCACCTGTTCCTGCATACCACAACACACGCAGGAAAAACATCTTGGCTCAGTGTAAGCCGTCCCAACGCTAAAATCAGAGTCAAAGTGAGTGTTCAGAAGTGACTCCTGGTGTGCCAAGGAGGGGAGCCCCTGAAGGCTCAGCACCCACTAAAACAGAATGAAGCAGAAGAGTCTCCAACCTCCAGTGACCACCCTTATACCTGTCAGGATCTAATATTAGAGAAGCCAGAAAGAAATTTTGTGTGTGAGCATGTGCCTGTGAGCGTTTAAATTATTTTGTCCTTTGTATTTTTCCTTTCATTATACTCTTATATAACTTTTATTTTAAATGTCAGTGTACACATTTAATTTTAATCTTAGTTTTATTTAGTTGAACTTGCGCATTTTTCATTGTGCATTTTATTTACTTATTCATATATATATATATATATATATATATATATATATATATATGAGAGAGAGGGAGAGAGAGAGAGAGAGAGAGAGAGAGAGAGAGAGAGAGAGAGAGACAGGGTCTCATCATGTAACTCCTCTGGCTATCCTGAAACTCACTTTGTAGACCAGGCTGTCCTGGAACTCACAGAGATCCACCTGCCTCTGCCTCTTGCATGCTGGGATTAAAGATACTGTGAATCAAACCAAACCAAACCAGAAAACTCTTTTTCTTTTCTTGTCTTCTTTCTACAATTTTTATACCTTTTCTGCTTATTTCTCTTTTAATTTAGGTTCTTGGTTCCTTTCCTTGTCCTTTTATTTCATACAATTCAAATTTTTATTACATTAAATGTAGACTGAAGTTTCTCGGTTCCACCCTGTCCTGCCTGGGCAGCAGCCATTTCTATAAAATAATCACTCAGAGGCTTAATATTAATTACAAGCTGTTTGGTCTATGGCTCAGGCTTATTGCTAGCTAGCTATTACATCTTAAATTAACCCACTTCTATTAATCTATGTATTGCCATGTGTTTCATGGCTTTCCCTGTGTTCTGTCACATCTTGCTCCCCTGGTGGCTCGCAGCATCTCCCTGACTCCACCTTTCTTCTCCCTGTATCTCTCTTGGATTTCCTGACTGGTTATATCCTGTGTTGCCATAGGCCAAAACAGCTTCTTTATTAACTAATAGTAGCAACACATATTCACAGCATACAGAAAGGTCATTGTGTGTGTGTGTGTGTGTGTGTGTGTACATGCATAACACAGCATGTGTGTGACACTCAGAAGACAACTTGTGGGCATCTGTTCTCTCCTTCTGTAGTGTGAGTCCTAGAGAATGAACTTAGGTCTTCCGGGTTGGCAACAAGCACCTTTACCCAATGAGTCATTCTGCCAGCCCCTTATTCCATTTTGGATCAGGCCTCTTGCTTAACTTACTGGTTTTTTTTTTTTTTTTTTTTTTTTAGACAGGGTTTCTCTGTGTAGTTTTGGTGCCTGTTCTGGATCTCGTTCTGTAGACCAGGCTGGCCTTGAACTCACAGAGATCCACCTGGCTCTGCCTCCCAAGTACTGGGATTGAAGGCGTACGCCACTACCGCCCAGCCTATCTTACTGTTTTCAACACAACCATTTATTGTTGGGCCCCACAATGACTCCAATATTAAATTTCTTGCTGCTCTTTTTTTCTTTAAACTATATATTTCTTTTTGTCCCACTTGCTTTTTCACTGTAGAGCTATATAAGTGTGATTACTAATAACCACGCAACACAGTCAATATTAGGCTGTCTTGAAATTTCCTTTACCAAGGAAACTAGTCCATTACCCTTCAATTTAGCCTCAGACAAGTTCTTAGCACAAAGATATAAAGCAGCCATATTCTTTGCCAAAATATCACAAGAATGACCTGTAGCCCAGTTGCTAATGTTGTTCTCCTCTGAAACCTCTTGAGCTGGGTCTCCATAATCCACATTGCTTTAAGTGCTATTGTCTTCCAAGCTTCTACTAGTATTCAACTGCCTTCCTTGTCCAAATTCTCAGTCTTCCACATTCCTTCAAAAAACAGCATGATCAGGCCAGGCATAGTAATATCTCACTCCTTTGTACCAACATCTGTCTTGATCCACGACCATATGACTGTGGGGGTGGGGGGCATCAAGAAAGCACTGGGAATTGAGTGAGTGTTTTGAAAACTCTAAACTGCCCCCAGTGACACACCTCTTTGAACAAGGTCACACCTGATCCTTCCCAAACGGTTCCACTAACTGGGGACCAAGTATGGGGGACATTCTCTTTCAAACAACCACAGCTAGCCAGTAGGAATGAAGCTTCCAGGTCAGTAAGACCTTGATTTTTCCATTTTCCACAATTCAGGTATGTGGTGTCTTCAACAATAGGGTCTTACCATTAAGTTCTGGAGCAATGGCAATAACATGTAATATTTGGAGGGACTATGGGTCCCTCTGACCAACAACTTGAGAAGAGGTAACACATACCTGGCAATGGGTTTTTTCTCTGATAGCCTATGGTGTCTGGGAGGCATCGTTCCCTTGCAGGGTAACTCCATCTAAACCCCTGTTCATATATATATATATATATATATATATATAAAGCTAGAGTTTTCCTGCCTGGCCCACAGTCAGGATAAATTTCTCTCACCCGCCAGTCCCACAGCCGCTCAGACCCAACCAAGTAAACACAGAGACTTATATTGCTTACAAACTGTATGGCCATGGCAGGCTTCTTGCTAACTGTTCTTATATCTTAAACTAATCTATTTCTATAAATCTATACCTTGCCATGTGGCTCGTGGCTTACCGGCATCTTCACATGTTGCTTGTCATGGTGGTGGCTGGCAGTGTTTTTCTGACTCAGCCTTCCACTTCCCAGAATTCTCTTTTCTGCTTGTCCCACCTATCCTTCCTGTCTGGCTACTGGCCAATCAGTGTTTTATTTACTAACCAATCAGAGCAACATATTTGACATACGGAACATCCCACAGCACTTCCCCTTTTCTTTTTTTCAAAAAGGAAGGTTTTAACCTTAACCTAGTAAAATTACATATAATTTGGGAATTTGGGCATAGCTTCTCTTACTACTTCCTGCTGGAGGGGGGCGCTGTATCTTATGGGGACACAAAGAAAATTTTAGGATTATGGAGTAGTCTGTGAGGCTGTATTGTCTGAGCCAGTTGCCTTGAAACCATTCTGGATGTTGGATCATCTGAGCCATGGTGTCATCGGAGACCTTTCAGGGGGTCTTGACTGGTCAAACCTGAGGTGTCTTAATCTGGAACAAATCCATAGCCTCTGGCTTTCTGTGGAAACAAAAGCAGAGACTCTTTTCCAAAGCAACATGTCCTTATATCCAAATTTTGAAGTCAAGGTACCTTTAAAATTTACATTTTGGCATAACTCAACAGCTTTTACAATCAAATGTTTTTCTTCAGTTATGAATATCAAAGACGACATAATCCAGATTCTCTGTGTGATAGTCATCTTTACGTGGCTTATTACCTTTAATGTTTCTTTAAAGACTTTATTTTTAAAAACTATCTATTTGTTTATATAACTGTATATTTTCCTTTTTTTCTCTCTTTTAAGCCTACGTACATTTTTACATACATTGTAAACTATTTTATCTGAATCAGTCTTATTGTGAAGCTATTGCTTTAAACTGCAGCCTTCTAAGCCTGAAAAGGTACTGTGGCTGCTGGCTCTGCCCACTTTAGCTTCCCAACATGGCAGTGGTACAGTTTTTCGTCAGCTCTGGGAGCTATCAACTCTCAGAAATAGTGGGTCTATGCTTCTATCAAAGCCCAGAAACCTCTTTTTGTTTTGTATTAGCAAAGGCTAAATCCACCACGCAGCTTAATGTGCCACTTGCAGAAGCCTCATTCCCGCCACACTGCAGGTTGAGCGTGCATGCCAGGAACCCGCCACAGTAGCTCAAACACGCAGGCTGCCGCTAACTTGAGAGAGACAACTAGGAACTGTTTTTAGCTCCATTTTAGAATCTTTTTTTTGTCAGGTTTTAGGTGGAAACTCTTGCCAACACGTTGGGCGCCATTTGTAGCTAGAGTTTTCCTGCCTGGCCCACAGTCAGGATAAATCTCTCTCACCTGCCAGTTCCACAGCCGCTCAGACCCTACCAAGTAAACACAGAGACTTATATTGCTTACAAACTGTATGGCCATGGCAGGCTTCTTGCTAACTGTTCTTATATCTTAAACTAATCCATTTCTATAAATCTATACCTTGCCATGTGGCTCGTGGCTTACCGGCATCTTCACATGTTGCTTGTCATGGTGGCGGCTGGCAGTGTTTTCTGACTTAGCCTTCCATTTCCCAGAATTCTCTTTTCTGCTTGTCCCACCTATCCTTCCTGCCTGGCTACTGGCCAATCAGTGTTTTATTTACTAACCAATCAGAGCAACATAGTTGACATACAGAACATCCCACAGTGCATATATATATATATATATATATATATATATATATATATATATATATATATATATATAATGTATTTTAAAGAGTCTGCAGTGTTAGGCCTCTACATGGTGTTTCAAAAGTCTTTAGTGTTAATTGTCCTTCCTTATCCTCCTTCCTCTATCCTCCCATCCCCCACCTCATTTAACTCTGTTCTAGCATTCCCTTTTCCTCTTTCATACAGCTTGCATTTTATCCCTCTTCCATTGAAATCACCCACCCATTGGCCCTTTACTAGTTTCTTGCTTTTTATGGGTACTCCATTTAAATACACATATCTGAACACTCAAAGCTACCATCCACATATGAGAAAGAATGTGTGGCATTTGTCTTTCTGGGTCTAAGTTACCTCTGTCTGAATGGTTATTTCCAGATCCATTCATTTACCTACAAATTTCTTTTTCTTTATAGTGTAACAATACTCCATTTAAATACACAATATGAAAACCACATTTTCATTGTCTGTTTATTCATGGACATGTACATTTAGGTTGATTCAATTTCCTGGCTGTTGTATATAGAGCAGTAATGAACATGCGTGACCAAGAGTCTCTGTAGTAGGATGAAGGATCTATTCCTTTGGGGAAATGTTAAGGAATGGTATAGCTAGGTCATGTGATATATTTATTTCTAGCTTTTTGAGGAACCTCCAAACTAATTTCCACACAGGTTGCACCAGTTTGCACTCCCACCAGCAATGGATAAAGGTTCCCTTTCCCTACATCGTGTTATTATTATTTTTTTTAATGTTAGCCATTCTGATTATGGTAAGATGAAATCTCAAAGTGGTTTTAATGTGCATTTTCTTGATGGCTAAGAAGGTTGAACATTTAATATCTTGGCCATGTATATTTCTTCTTTTGAGAACTCTCTGCTTAGTTCCATGGCCCATTTTTAATTGGATTGTTTGTTTTCTTGTTATTTAGTTTTTTGAATTCTTTGTATATTCTTAGACACCAGCCCTCTGTCAGATACAGAGGATAACATTGATTTCCCATTCTGTGGGCTGCCTGTTCACTTGAGTGACAGTGTCCACTGCCCTTCAGAAGCCCTTTAATCATGAGCTCCTATTTGTTAGTTCGTGCCTCTGTTACCAGGGTTCTATTCAGAGAGTCCCTTCCTCTGCCTGGAAACTGAAGCACGTTCCCTGCTTTCTTCTCTATCAGATTCAGGGTATCAGGGCTTACATTGAGATCCTTGACCCATTTGAAGCTGAGTTTCATGAAGAGTGAGAGATAAAGATCTAGTTAAATTCTACCTGTAGTCAAATAGTTTGATCAGTATTGTTGAAGATGCTGTCTTTTTTCCAACGTGTATTTTTTGATCTTTTTGCCCAGACTCAGATGACTGTAGACACATGGGATCATATCTGTTTCCATTTCCATTCTACTCCAGGAATTGTAAATTTCCTTCTTGTTTTCTTTCTTGACCCAATTGTCATTCAGTCATGTGTTGTTTGGTCTTATGGGCTTCTGTACTTTCTGTGGTACTAATAGGACATATAGGGTGTGGCTTATGGTCAGTTAAGTCTGGAGGCCATCTCCTTAGTTGGGATAATTGAGGTCAGAGTACAACTTGCCTTCCAGTGATGGCTAGTGTTTAATGCCCTATGACTCTCGTTAGAAGGGACAAGCCAGATGTGTCTCTGTTGGAAGTCTGTAGACCTCCTCTGTTGTGCTTATACCAGGAAGAAAAATTCTCAAGAGAGAAGCTCATCTTTAGGGGCAGATCACCCCGTCTTCCTCAGCAGGATATCTTTGGGTTAAAAAATCTGACTAGATCAGATTCTAGAAAGTATATGTATACCAAGGTGAACAGTTTTTGGCTTGTGAAGTCGGCCTGTTTTGGGTCTCTATTTTAGAGAAGAGAAGGCACGTGGATCCAGGTTTCTGGAGGAATCAGGGGATGATGACTAGTGAGAATGTCTTACGGAGCCTCAGTGATGCATGCTTTTGCAGGAAACCTTCATTCATAAATATTCCAGACTCCGCCAATGCTTCAGGCACGGCCATGGGCAAGACTGGCAAGTACCAGCTTTTGCCTTGCGGTCCTCATCTTGACGTATGTGTTTCTAACGTGGCAGCTTCTAAACATGCCCCCAGCCGGTGCCGTTGAATAACACCGAGGCTTCGTCAGAGGACGTGGGGCTGTAGGTCCTCTGGGTGGGAAGCCATTCTAGTAAATCCATTTTTAAAAAGAGAGGAAGAAACTGTTTTTAACTTTTTCTGAAGATGCGTCTGAGTATACTGACTGTTTTATATCCCAAAAAGCCATTTGGGATCTTGATTTTTCTGCCTTTTGATAAACAAATCCCCCTCCCCCGTTCTGTTCTGTGAGTCTATGTCCCCCTCTCCCATTCTGTGTGTCTGTGTCCCCCCCCCCTCTGTGGGTCTGTGTCCCCTCCCCCGTTCTGTGTGTCTGTGTCCCCTCCCCCGTTCTGTTCTGTGTGTCTGTGTCCCCCCCGTTCTGTTCTGTGTGTCTGTGTCCCCTCCCCCCATTCTGTGTGTCTGTGTTCCCCTCCCCCATTTCTGTTCTGTGTCTGTGTCCCCCTCCCCCATTTCTGTTCTGTGTGTCTGTGTCCCCCTCCCCCATTTCTCTTCTGTGTGTCTGTGTCCCCCTCCCCTGTTCTGTGTGTCTGTGTCCCCCTCCCCCATTTCTGTTCTGTGTGTCTGTGTCCCCCTCCCCCATTTCTGTTCTGTGTGTCTGTGTCCCCCTCCCCTGTTCTGTGTGTCTGTGTCCCCCTCCCCTGTTCTGTGTGTCTGTGTCCCCTCCCCCGCTCTGTTCTGTGTGTCTGTGTCCCCCTCCCCCGTTCTGTGTGTCTGTGTCCCCCCCCCCCCATTCTGCTCTGTGCTCTGGTTAAGGGGTCAGTGAGTCAGCTGTCACTTACTATGAAGGGGGCTATTCATCTTCTCTTCTGCGTCCTATGCTTTGATTTTACAATGTGCAGTTTTATTTGAATTCAGCAGTTGTCTTCTTAAAGGCAGGCATTGAGCAGAACTAGAAAAATATTTGTAGTCTCTGCTTCCCTTTTGGTTCAGTCTCTTTTAAGGAAGTGTCTTCCAGCAACTGGAAGTGAGATTTACTGCCCAGTTTCAGATGGTGGGTGTGAGGGGTAACTTGAAAGGCATCTTGGGAAAAGAAAAGAAAAAGTGCTTTTAAAAATAGAACCCCAGTTTCTACAGATGATTTCTTTGTGGCTCATACTACCTGCTTTTGGTCACTCCTTAATACTCAGTAAGGTTTTGAGTATTTCTGCCTTGGCGGTGGTTTGAAAGCGCTGCCGTCCTTGTGTGTCTGAACTTTCACCTCAGTGAGCGAGTGGCTTAGGGTCGATGAGTGAATGGTTTGGGGTTTCCATAGAGGTCATGAGGTAACTAATTGTCCAATTTAATAGATTTTCATTTTGCCAAACTATATGGAAGTTGTCACTTAGTAAAGAACTTCACCTGGTTATTGTTATAGAAGAATGTATATGTGTATATATGTATATATATACACACACACATATGTTATTGTTATAGAAGAATGTATATGTATATATATACACACACACATATGTTATTGTTATAGAAGAATGTATATGTGTATATATGTATATATATACACACACACACATATATACATATTTCTTTTGTTCTTTGTAAAATTATTGAAGTCCTTGTGAGTTGAAAACTGAATGCAGCTTTAAAAATCATTTCTTTCTTGAGATTGTAATGTAATTATATCATTTCTCACTTCCCTTTCAAGCCCTCCCATATATTCCTTCTTATTCTTTTCAAATTCGTGGCCTCTTTTTTTTTCATTCATTGTTGTTACATGCATACATGTCTAGAAAAACAATCCACAGAACAGTTGATAGTCAGATACATCTTTAGAAAAAAGTAAAACCAAATATTTCCTTCATTTCTTTCTAAAATTAGGTTTACAAAAACAGCTTCACACCCAGAGGGTCTACAAACTGGCATTCTCTGATGAATCCATGCTGCTGGGGCATGTTTCGAAGCTGCCAGTTTGGGAACCATACACATCAAGGTGAGCGCTCCAAGGTAAAAGCTGAAAAGAAAATGTTCATTCTTCAATACATAGCGACAGCTGCCCAGCCTGTATAATGTCACTGGCATGTACGTGTTTTCAGGGTTGACCATTTGGTGTTGGAGAGCCAACTGGGGTGCTCTTCCCTGGGGACTGTTTCTCCCACTCTCAGATTTCCATGTAAAATTTGAAGCCCTATATAACCCCAAGATCAGGCCCATTAAAGTTTCACATGTGAATTAGCTTCATGTGTGTAGAAAGAAGCTTTGTTTATTTTTAAATTTATTAAAAAATTTTAATTATGTGTACACGTATGTGTTTGAGTGTAGGTCTGCATATGAATGTGCTGTTGTAGTCCAGGCAAGAGCGTTACGGATCACCATGCATACAGGGGAAATTCGAGTCCTTTAAGTCTAAGCCTGTGAGCAAGAGCAGGTTCTTGTCCCAAATGAGACTTCAGCACCGAAGCTCAGGGGTACAGTGTCTATAAAGGTAAAGAGCACAATGACATTACTGTTAGGTGTAGATCGGGGGACCTACAAACATTTGTTTTGACTCAACTTTCAGCAAATTCTTTGGTTATGCAGCTGGACCACAGTCAGGGTCATGGAGAGTCCTGGATGTGCTGCCAAGGCAGGCATGGCTGCCCAGGGGGATAGGGGTTGAACATTGTCTGAGCAGGACAAGATGGGGTCACCTTAGTCACTTCAGCACAGGTGTCCATGGTGTTGGATCTCCATGGGAGTTGGGATTATTGGCAGTTGTGAAACACCCCATGGAGGTGTGGGGACTGAACTTGAGTCCTCTGGAAGAGCAGCAAAGACTTTTACCTGCTGAGCCACCTTCCCAGCCCAGAAAGTTGTTGTTCTCATAGGTGTTAGTATTCTGACCTGCCCCTTGGAGACCCGCCCAGCGTCCTGACATCATCTTATGTTAAAGCCCCTTAAGAGGAAAAATCCCCCTTGCCAGAGGTAGTGCGCACCTCTCTCTCTCTTTCTCCCTCTTTTCTCTCCTTCCCTCCATTCTCTCTCCCCTTCCCCCAAGCCTCCAAATAAACATGCCACTTGGATGAGGCATCTGCTGTGTGAGTAACTTGCCCGCATGGCATGTCTCACCCGCAGCTGGGCACCTTCGTCCAACCCTCCATGACCTCCCGCGCTCTGTATCTTAACAGTAGGTCCTTAAGTACAATTCATTTCAAACTTCTGGTCTCTTTAAATCAAACCACACCATTACTTTGTTTGAGTAGGGATTTGCCAAGTGGTATTTATAGCATAAGAGGGGAAGAATGAACATTGATGTCTTTGAAATTGGAGTATTCTCTTGGCCTGGATCCACCCACCACTGTGCGGAATAGGATGTGCGCTGGGAAAAGCTACGTGGTTTGTAAAGGATGTGTGCTGGCTAGTTTTATGTCAACCTGACACAAACTACAGTCATTTTGGAAGAAGGAACCTCAATTGAGAAAACGCCCCCACTGGGGAGAGCAGTTCTGTTGTTTTATGTACTCTCTCACTATAATGAGATGTGATTAGCCTATTAAGTTTTCTAATAATACTGGTTTTAGAAAATGTGAAGCAGAAGAAGCAAGGTTTCTTTCCTTTTCCCCCCTCTTCTCTCTTTTGGTTCTTCCTAGTCCAGTGTCATGGGGCATTAAAACGAAGATGGGACGTAGAAAGAGGGACAGGTGTGGAGGGTTCCAGGAGTAGGGGCAAGTGGCTGATGGGTTTGATTGCAAGAATGTGTTTGAAATTCTCAAAGAATAAAAACAAACAAACAAACAAGCAAAAAACAAAGCAAAAAAAATCAATTTAATCAGATGAAGTCTTTTACTTTCTAAAAACTGTACGGGATTCTCCAGTTTAGATTAAGTGTTTCTTTTTAAAATGGTTTTTATTAGATCTAATTAATTAAGTGTGTGTGTGTGTGTGTGTGTGTGTGTGTGTGTGTGTGTGTGTGTGTGATATGTATGTGGGCAGGTTCTTGTGGTTCCCAGGAATTAAACCTTGGCAGTCAATAAAAAAACTGTTAAATCCAGAGTTCCTTCATGGAAAGCTTAACCACTGATTGGAAGATTAAGCATGGTAGAAGTAGAGAACACCACACACACACACACACACACACACAGACACACACACACACACACACACACAAACACGACATCACCACCACCAAAACAAAAAATAAACAACCCCCCCCCAAAAAAACCATATCTAAATGTCATATGATTAAACTTTAAAGTGATTTTGGAATTTTGTTTTGTTTTGTTTACTTATTATGTGTACAGTGTTGCTGTGGGATGGTCTGTATGTCAAATCTGTTGCTCTGATTGGCCAATAAATAAAACACTGATTGGCCAGTGGCTAGGCAGGAAGTATAGGCGGGACTAACAGAGAGGAGAACTGAGAGAACAGGAAGGCGTAGGGAGACACATGCCAGCAGCATGTGAAGATACCAGTAAGCCACGAGCCATGTGGCAAGGTATAGATTTATAGAAATGGGTTAATTTAAGATAGAAGAACTAGATAGCTAGAAGCCTGAGACATTAGGCCAAGCAGTTTAAATAATATAAGAATCTGTGTTTTTATTTTATAAGTGGGCTCCGGGACTGGTGGGAATTGGCGGAAGCTGGAGAGAAAACTCTCCAGCTACACAGTGTTCTACCTGCATGTATGCCTGCAGGTCAGAAGAGGTCACCAGATCTCATTCTAGGTGATTGTGAGCCACCATGTGGTTGCTGGGAACTGTACCTGGGTCCTCTGGAAGAGCAGCCAGTGCTCTTGACCCCTGAGCCACCTCTCCAGCCCTTGGAAATTTTTTTTAAACTTCTTACCTGTTTACACTTCTTAAAGTTAATTTTATTAATTATTATTGATGTATGTACATCCACGAATGTAAGCACATGTGCCACAGAGTGTGTGTGTAAGTCAGAGGCCGACTCTCAGGAGTCGGGTCTCCCTCCACTTGGGCTCTGGGTATTGCACCTTTTGGACTTTGGGGAGAGTGCTTTCACTCACCGGCTGTCTTGCTGGCCCCGTTTCTTCTTTACATTATACTTCTACTCTAACATGGTAGGAGGAAAAGATTTCATTAATATTTTATGTAGAAGAGATCCAGGAATTCACTTCGGTATGCGTTTTGTGCACCTTTACCTTTGGAGCTGGCCAGTGTCACAGTGGACAAGTGGTGTAGTGGAGGTATCGTGTAAGTCATTATGTAAACTAGTTTCGGATAACTGAATTGAGTCTCAGGTCTGTCAGGGTGGAAGGCAAGCATCCGTGTGACTCTTTCTCAATAGCTTGGTGGGGAGCGTGATTTGTATTCTGCAAATCTCTCTCCTTCATACAGGGATGCAATCATCTTTTTAGAGACTTGCAGAACTGTGCAAGCATCACTACACACAAACAAACCACACAGTGCATCACCCCCATTTGCAGATGCTCCCTCTGTCTGCTCCCAGCCCCAAGCAGCCACTAAATAATAGATTTGCCTTTTCTAGTATTGAGCACCAGGATTTATTTTTTTTAAGTATTTTTTTATTTATCCATTTATTCATTATGTACATTGGGGTTTTGCCTACATGTATGTCTGTGTGAAGATGTCAGATCCTCTGGAACTGGAGTTACAGACAGCTGTGAATTGACATGTGGGTGCTGGGAATTGAACCTAGGTCCTTTGGAAGAATGGCCAGGGCTCTTAACCACTGAGCCATCATCACTCCAGCCCACAGGATTTCTTTTCAAGCTCTCAGCTTATTTTAATAGGCAGTTAAGGTGGAGGACCACAGCTTTATGTTCATTGTGAGTAATCCTAGTGAAGACTAAGAACTGTGTGTAAGCCGGGCGGTGGTGGCACACGCCTTTAATCCCAGCACTCGGGAGGCAGAGCCAGGCAGCTCTCTGTGAGTTCGAGGCCAGCCTGGTCTACAAAGTGAATTCCAGGAAAGAAGCAAAGCTACACAGAAACCCTGTCTCGAAAAACAAAAAAACAAAACAAAACAAAACCCCTGTGTAATAAGGATATTGTACCCATTTTTATAGGATATTACATCCATTTTTACATCCATTTTTACATTTGTGGCCCTACCCACCCGGTACAAGGATCCCTCACCACTATGACTGAGATCATTAGTGGACTTTAATAGACAGTTCTAGTTCACCTTTATACACCTTAGTATCATATTTAAAATCATCTCTCATTCTTTTTCAAGTGCTTTCAAAATATCTCAAGAATGTTTTCTTGGATGCTGGAGAGGTAGATGGACCAGCAGTTTAGAACACTCGCTGCTCTTCAGAAGATCTGAGTTAGGTTCCCAGCACCCATGTCAGGTGGCTTACAACTGCCTGCCACTCTAGTTCCATGGATCCAATACACTCTTCTGGACTCTTTGGGCACATAAACACACACCACATCACCCAGACACACACTCACACACTCCACAACACACACACACACACACACACACACACACACACATACACACACACACACAAATGAATCTTTTTAGTAAGAATGCTTTCTTTCCTTTTAAGACAAGTTAATGGTGCTGGAAGGTATATGAGGGACATTTCTGGCAAAAGAATGTTGTCTCTGAAATAAGTGTGATGTTGGTGTTTGCTTTATTTGCCCATCTGCACCCCCAGGCTCGTGTATTGGCCTGTGGTGTGTTTGTCCGTGTGGAAGCTGGAGGCTGGACGACAGGAGTTCTCAGTTGCTCTCTACCCTATTTTTTGAGACAATCTCTTACTGCACCTAGAGCGCTCCAGTTCAGCTATGCTGGCTGGCCAGCATGTGCCAGGGATCCTCCTGTTTCTACTTCCTCTGCTGGGATTACGGGGGTGTGTGCTGCCATGCTCAGCTTTTTATGTGGGTCCTGGCAGACTGAACTTTAGGTCCCCATGCTTGTGTGCAGACTGTAGATGGAGCCATCTCCCCAGGTTCCTTGATGCAGTCTTAAAGTTACATTTCTCTGACTCTCTTTTACTTTGGAGCATCTTCTGGGTATTTTGCCGATTAACTTCTTTGCTGAATGATAATTTTTTGTTTTATAGATGCATTAATACTTCTGAAACTTTCTTTAAAATATATTTCTTATTTAAAAAAAGAAACAAAACAACAGTGCATGGACATCTACTTCCAAAATCATGTGGATAAAGGCAGCATTTAACTCTTTGTGGGTCATTTGCTTTTTAAAAATACTAGACTAGAGGTTGGGTGATTGTGGCACACACCTTTAATCCCAGCACTCAGGAGTCAGAGGGAGGCAGACTCCGTGAGTTCAAGTCCAACCTGGTCTACAGAGCGAGTTCTAGGACAGGCTCCAAAGCTATACAGAGAAACCCTGTCTTCAAAAACCAAAAACCAAAAACCAAACAAACCTTAAAAAGCTAAAAGTCATCTTCCACATAAAATGATCACTGTTAAGATTTAGTTGAATTTATTTGAGACAACTTTCTGGACATATTTTTGAATGTGTATATGAAAATGTACATATCTATTATATAAGTTAGATCAAAATCTATGTACTATTGTGAAACTTTTTTTGCTTTGAGAATATTTGTTCATAAGTGCTTATCATTTTAAATTTCATCATATGGTGTCTTGATTTTAAGAGATATGTATATGATGAACACTGTTGTGGAATATTATTTTAAGATGTGTTACATTTGTTTATGTTGTGGAACATTTGTTCTAATGATGCAAAGATGTGTTGCATTCTTTTATGCTGAATTTGTTTAACTCTGTGAAGCTGTATTACTTTGCCTGTCTAAAACAACTGATTGGTCTAATAAAGAGCTGAATGGCCAATAGCTAGGCAGGAGAAAGGATAGGTGGGGCTGGCAGGCAGAGAGAATAAATAGGAGGAGAAATCTGGGAAGAAAAGGGAGGAGCAAGAAAAGGAGGAGAGAGGACACCAGGGGCCAGCCACCCAGCTACACAGCCAACTACAGAATTAAGAAGTAAAGAAAAGTATATGGAATAGAGAAAGATAGAATCCCAGAGGCAGAAGGTATACGGGATGATTTAAGTTAAGAAAAACTAGGTAGAAATAAACCAAGCTAAGTGAGAATAAGCCTCCCTGTGTGATTTATTTGGGAGCTGGATGGTGGGCCCCCCAGAAGAGTAAAGAGAAAAACAACAACCAATAACAGGATACTTTTTGTTTTTCTTGTGGCAAATCTGGGCACCTTGTGAGGAGTCTTTCAACCTTGGAGTTTTAAAAATAGAAATGACTGAGTTTTGTGATGTAACTTGTAAAATTATAATTCCTTGTCTTCCTGACATGTATAGCATGACCTTCCCCACTAGAAAGTAAAACAAGGACCTCCCTGGTGGCTTAATGTTTTGAGAATTTTCTTCTTTGTTTACATCTCTGCTCTGTCTTGAGGTAATTGGTTAGGGAATGAGGAATGCCAGCCTTCTGGAGATTATTCCCCTCTTGACTGCATTTCTTTATATATATGTATATGTATATATATATGTATGTATATATCTTTTTATTAAAAAAAGATTTTCTTTCCTTTCACATACCAACCCATCTCCCCCTCTTCTCCCGCTCCCCCACCTACCCCATTTGACTGTATTTCTTAAGTTGCTTACGGCATATTGTTCTATGCATATCATTCTACACACTAGCTATGTGCCTCATTTCTTTAAGTTTTTAAATTACATTTACTTAGTGTGTGTGTGTGTGTGTGTGTGTGTGTGTGTGTGTGTGTGTGTGTGTGTGTGCGCGCGCCATGGTGTGCATGTGGAGTTCAGAGCACAAGTTTTGGGAGTCAGTTTTCTGCTTCCATCGTGTGTGTCAAGCTGTTCGATGTGGCAGCAAGTGCCTTTACCCCCTGAGCCATCTCACTGGCTTGCCTGTGCTTTTCCATCGCTATACTTGTGTATCTACAGTCATCCCCAAACTCACAGTGTAAATACAACTTGTCATATGTGTATGTGCTCAGCATGTTTACAGTATTGATTTCTATTGCTAACGCTATTACCAGAGACCTAACGGCTTCTACCTGAGATGCAGAAGCAAGAGAATACGTTTAAGTTTATACAGTGAGTTTGAAGCAAGCCTGGGCTCCATGAGATCCTGTCTCAGGAATTAAAACCACAAACAAACAAACAACCAGACAACTTACCAGCTTAAAACAAGTGCGTATAATAGGGATTGCCTATCAGGACTTGAATTGGCAGGATCAGAAATTAGGACACAGCTTTGCTAGGTACTCTGCTTCTAGGGTTTACAAGATGGTGATGAAGGTGATGTTTGAGGCTGTGGTCACATCTGAAGTTGGCCTGGGGAAGGCTCTGTTTCTAGGCTTCTGTGTTTGATGACTGCATTTGCTTCCAGTGGGTTATTGGACTTGGGTGTATTATAAGTGTTGGGTGGGGACTTGGGGAGCTAGCACTTTTTGGAGGTCTCTCTAAGAGGGCGGGGTTTGGAATGGGGCCGAGTTGGAGATTCCAGCGGAACATTTTCCACTCAGAAAAAATAAAAATTTCACATCTCATCCAATCCACTTTGATGAGTTCTAAATTCCATAATGCTTCTGCATGCTCTTCTGTTTACACCTAATGGTTTACACCATTCATTTGTTTGGTTTTCGAGACAGGGTTTCTCTGTGTAGCTCTGACTATCATGGAACTCACCATGTAGCCCAGGCTGGCCTTGAACTCAGAGATCGGCTTGCCTCTGCCTCCCAAGTGCTGAGATTAAAGGTGTGCACCACCATCTGTAAAGTATAATTATAGCACTAGGCAAAGGAGTCATGTCTTGGCCTTTTCATTTTCCTTTCTTTCTTCCTTCCTTCCTTCCTCCCTCCCTCCCTCCCTGCCTCCCTCCCTCCCTCCCTCCCTCCCTCCCTCCCTCCCTTCCTTCCTTCCTTCCCTTCCTTTTTCCTTTTCTTTTTGTGTATGGCACAGTTCTTACTCCAGATCTCGGTGACTCGGAACTCACCATGTAGCCCAGGCTGGAATTGTATTTGCAATAATCTGAACCTTTATACTCAGAATCACTGGGATTACAGGGTTGTCACCATGACTGGTGACATCTTGGCTTTTAAGATTCATAATGTCCACAGTGTGCGTGGTTAAGAACCTGCCCGCTTGTTTCCTCTCCATGTCATTTTCTTCTTCTTCTGCAGCTTTCTGCTTTGGGAGCTGTGAGCAGAAGTTGCAGTATTTTCCACTCCCAGTTGCCATTCTCAAAGACAGGAATATGAGCATTCCCTCGTCGCTGAGATTACTCTTCCTGGGTATCACGAGTTTCTGTTTTGCCATAGGGATGTGTCAGTTGGGGTTTAGTAAGTCAGTTTCTTGGTGTACAGTGTGAATATATAGGAGGCAGAGAAGAAAGCAGAAGCAGAATTCACAGTTTGAAAATACTTTGCTCCAAGTTTATAAACTAGTAAATAGTAATATCCTTAAAACCTAAGGTGGCCAGTTCTAGGTCCTGATAGGCAGTTCTTGTCATAGTCACTTACCTACAGACCCATTTACATTTAGTCAGTGCTGGCTCCCTCCCTCCCTCCCCCCTCCCCTCTCCCTCCCCCCTTCCTCCCCCTCCTCTATGTTGCTCTGTTGTCCGGATCATATTTAATACTTCACCTTCTCTAAATTTGTGAATTAATGCATATCTCCTAAATTATGTCTTAGATCTTATTCCTAAGCCGTTAGAGATTCCAACACATCCATCTTTCCATGCTTCTGCTGCCGATGGGAAGGCATTCAAGCCATTTATAGGAAGATACCTAGTGCCTGGATGAAAAGTGTATCTGGGAGACTGAATACATAAGTCACCCACTTTCATTCTGTTTGTTTCCAATATGACTAATTAAGCCCTCATCGCATGGTAAACATGTGTTTGCTGAGCAATATGTTTCTCATTGGGGAGATGGCTGCAGCTATGTGGGAGGTATTGAGGCCGTGGGAGACAGAAATGGACAGCCCAGAGGGAGGGGGTGTGCCGAGCTCACTGAAACTCTAAACCCAAGGCATTTATTTCTTTGCTGTGTTTTCCAATGTTGCACCTGAGTCCTCTAAGAAGAGAGGAACATTTTAAAAAAAGATTTACTTATTTATTATGTATACAGTGTTCTGCCTCCATGTGTCCTTGCACACCAGAAGAGGGCACCAGAACTCATTACAGATGGTTATGAGCCACCTTGCTGGGAATTGAACTCAGGATCTCTGGAAGAGCAGCCACTGCTTTTAACCTCTGAACCATCTCTCCAGCCTTGAGGAACATTTTTCTAAGGAGGGAATTTTATACATTCAAATTATATAAATGTGAGATGACAGATACATTAATCTCCATTGCAGTAACCATCTTACTATATTCACACACATATCCCACAGCATCGTGCTGTAAACTTCAATTCAGCACTCTTAAATCTATCTTTAAAAATACCAGGCTGCCGGACGGTGGTGGCGCACGCCTTTAATCCCAGCACTCGGGAGGCAGAGCCAGGCGGATCTCTGTGAGTTCGAGGCCAGCCTGGGCTACCAAGTGAGTTCCAGGTAAGGCACAAAGATACACAGAGAAACCCTGTCTCGAAAAAAACAAACAAAACAAAACAAAAAAAACCAGGCTAAGAAACAAAATTCCATCTGCTAAGGTCAAGACAAGGGAAAGAACTTAGACAGAAGATAATATTAGGAAATGTTTATGGCTGAAAATGGAAGGTAGAAGAAAAAGTTTGAATGAAACAAGTGGATGTATCCTCAGCTCCCTCTTCCTTTCTCTTTCCAAGCCATCTCTTCCCTGTGAAGCAACAGCTTTGCATTGTTGTCTACAGAGTGGAGCTGGGCCCAGCGCCAGACCCGGAAGAAACAGCTGGAGCAGAAGAAAGTGATCTGAGGACCAGAAGGGAAGGACATGCTACAGGGCAAGATGGAATCCCAGCAGGCTTGTCACGAGGGAGAGGGAAAGCACACAGTCACAGCACAAAGGAATTGGGTGGTGGGGGCAGTGGCCGGTGTGGGGATGGGGGCAGTGGCCGGTGTGGGGATGGGGGCAGTGGCCGGTGTGGGTAGGTGGACAGTGGCCAGTGTGGGTAGGTGGACAGTGGCCAGTGTGGGGAGGAGGGTGGTGGCCGGAGTGGGGAGGGAGTCAGTGGCTGGTGTGGGGAGGGGGTCAGTAGACAGTGTGAAACCCATGTTCAAAGGGCTCAAGTAGGAATCACATCTTGGCGATGTCTAAGAACTATCATGGTGTCCCACAGCAGGAAGCTACGGGAGACTTCTTGAGTTCATGTTTGAAGCAAAACGTTCAGACTAGATTTCTAAACAAGACAGTAGTGTGTACGAAAGCCTCGGGAAGGCGAGTTCAGTAATGGAATGAGATTTAGTAGGCTCTGAAGTCAGGTGATTGAGGGAAAGGAGCACAAACTGTAGCACGAATCCTAAACGGTCTTATTATAAAAACCCGGAGCCAGATATTGGGGTAAATGCTGCAAGACTGGAGAGACAAAGGAACAAGCCACAGCCACCTCTCACCTCACCAAGTCCACAAACTCTCTACCTGAATGCCTCTGAGTCTTCAGTCAAAAGGGCCCTAGTTCCTGTCTCTCATGCTTATATGCCTTTCTCCGCCCAGCCATTTCACTTCCTATCTCAACCTTCCTAGTGCTGGTGGCTTGTGTGCTTCCCACATACTGGGGATACTGGGGTTAAAGGTGTGTGCCACCACTGCCTGACCTCTGTGTTTAGCTTTGTGGCTGGCTCTGTCCTCTAATCTCCAGGCAAGCTTTATTTCTTAGATTACAAATATCACCACTCAAACCTAAGAATTAAAAGCCAGGCACAGGACTGAAAGGCAGTCGTGCAAGAGAAGAGCCCTGAAGCTTTTTTACTCTCCAGTTAGCTCTGCCTCAGCTGCCTGAGCAGAAGAAGCTGCTCAGTCTTGACAGGTTCCCAGGCAGCTCCCTGGTCCTCTCAGGAGCTCAGTTTCTCAGTGTGAAATAGGGATTTTCCCCCTCTAGGTTGTTAGTGAAGACTAAATAAAAGAACACATGTACAACTCCATGCCGTAATAAAACCACTAAAAGTAATGATGTTCCATAGTCCTGAGTCTGGGTAGGGATGGTCATTGTATCTAGGACTCCAGGAAGATATCTTTAACTTATTTAAATCTCCCAGTTATCTGCTGAGTGAGGAGTATGCTCCTAGACTTTAATCTCAGGTTATATGACAGCATTTTGCTGTCTACAGGAAGCTTGGGTGGTGTATAGACCGTAATTTGATGTTTATAATTGGGAGAACAATAATTCTTGAGATGGCTGTGCTGCTGGGAGAAAAGGATTGTGGGAAGCATTAGTGGAAGGGATGTTCACAGCTTCCCCTTCTCTGCCTGAGCCTGGGCTCGGATGTGTACGGAGGACTCAGAGCTGAAGTATAACCTAGAGGGGGACCCAGTCTGATTCTCCCCCTTTACAGATGAGAGACAGGCCCAGGAAGGCAACGGGTCACTCAAGGCCACACTTCGGGTCACACGCAGGACAATTCTTATTGTGAAGCTTTGCCTCCCAGGTTAGCCTCTTGTTCTTTTACTTTTATTTTATTCTCATCTGTGCCTTTTCTTTTCACCTTTCTCTTCTCTGCATTGGCTATCCTGCACAACTCTGTTCTAGTGGTCAGGCTATTGGGCTATCCTAGGCTTCTCTTAGTCTACTACTATAGAGGTAGAGCTCTCTTGTTTGATGGGCTCATTCCTTTTTTTCTTTGTGAGACAGGTTCAAGGTGAATAGTCCAGGTTGGCCAGGAACTTGCTCCCTCCTGTCTTAGCCTCCTCATAGCTGGGATCATAGCCATGGGCCACTACACGTCTTTGCATGCTGCATTTCTTGACTGAGAGAAACCGTGAGTTCAGCTGCCTCTAGCCTGGCAATGAGGATGTGGCATGAAGCAGCTGCAAGGGAGTTTTAGAGGCCAGAGGTTGACAGGGATGTCAGGATCCTGCAGAGCATCCAGAGACAAGCAGTGGAAACTTGCTGGTCTTGGGAAGAGTGTTCAGGAGAAAGGACTGGGGCTGATTATCTTGGAGAAGCGATGGCTGAGGTGGCTTTGAAAAAGCAGCCATCTGTAGCATAGGCTTCTGTGGATGGAGTGAGAATGAGCTAACAGCAGCAAGATGTGGGCTGCAGAGGTTTTCAAATTTACTGCCCATTAGAGATGTCAGGGACGGATGGGCAACAGGTGACAATTTTTTTCTTAAATTGCTGAGGATTATGTTTTTTGTTTGTTTGTTTGTTTGTTTGTTTTGTTTTGGACAACCAGTTAGCTTTCTATTACTGTGACAAAATGCCTGAGACAAACGATTTAAAAAGCAGAAAGGTTTGCCACAACTCACAGCTTCAGGGATTCCAGTGCGTGATCCTTTAGCCCTGTTGTTTTGAGCCTGTGGTGAAGTGGTGCAGCTTGCTCTCCTGTGTAGCATGAATCTTAAAAGTTCTTATTAATAAAATCAAGCCTGAGGCCAGTTATTGGGGTGAACACTGGAAGATCAGAGAAGCAGAACAAGCCACAGCTACCTCACCTCACCGGATCCTCAGCTGGTCTTGTTTCCTCAGACTGGAGGCTTCTGAGTCCTCATCTAGAATGGGTCTCAGCTGAATTGCTGCTCAAAAGCCTAAATGCTTAACCAGGCCAAATGCTTAACCAGGCCAAATGCTTCTAGTTTCTGGTCCTCATGCCTTATATACCTTTCTGCTTTCTACCATCACTCCCTGGGATTAAAGGCTCGCTTTCTGGGATTAAAAGCGTGTGTCACCATGCCTGGCTCTTTCCAATGTGGCCTTGAACTCACAGAGATCCAGAGGGATTTCTACCTCTGGAGTGCTAGGATTAAAGGTGTGAGTGCCACCATTTTCTAGCCTTTGTATCTAGTGGCTGTTCTGTCTCTGACCCCAGATAAGTTTATTAGGGTGTACAATATTTTGGGGAACACAATACCACCACATTTCCTCTCTTTTTGTCTAAAATTTAAAAAAGCTTATAACTAATACAAGAAAAATTATATCCAATAAGTATATACAATATATACACAGTCAAGATTACATTAACGATGTCTAGTCTATTAACATTTGACAGATTCAGGCAAAAAACTCCATTATATATATTAACAATGTCCAGTCCAGTAACATTTGATAAACTCAGACAAAAAATTTTCATTCCTTATCTTATTTAAAACAAGTGGTTCCTTTGTGAAAGTATTTTTTTCATAATAGATTCAGTAATCTACCTTTTGTCATTTTTATATCTTCCCCTTTTTCTTTTCAGTGTAGATTCAGTGATCTACCTATTTATCCTATTATTTCTTTATCTTTTTTCTCAGAGTAGATTCGATGATCTATCTCATGTCTATATTCTCTTTTTCTTTTTGCTTTCTAGGGGTGAAGATATCTTTAGGGAATCTTGAAAAGAAAAATTTTGGGTTAATTGTCAAGTCCTGTATCATTTGTCCAGTCGCTGCATACTGAGAAAGTGCAGGGCTTGTTTCAAGTAGTCTGTCAGGCTGGATCATCTCAGCTAACCATCTTGAAATTGTCCTGAGCAGTTTGTAGTCCAGATTCGATCTTTCCATGGTGTTAATCAGCTTAATGGCTTTACCATAGTCCATGTGGAATCATCATTGTGGGATCCTGTCATCTTTTTGAAGATTTCAAAGTCGCTGTTAGGCGTGGTCATGGTTCCCTTTAGAATTTTTTTTTTGTGCCTCCTCTGTGGTTTGGAACAATCACAGTCTGAAAAATGTCTGTCTCTTGGAACCATGAATGTTCTTCCCTAGAAGAGAAAATCTTCACAGCAATTTCTCCCCACCATTTGTCTTGCCAAACTTTTCCAAACTGACCTTTGCCGATGCTTTCTTGTAACATGATGGTCCTGGTAATTCTTCTCTGAACAAGCAGCAGTAAACCCTTTGTCCCAGGTAGCAGCATCACCACAGTCACCAACAGAATGAGAAGGAGATAGCAACTAGGAGCAGCAGCCACTGCCTCCATGGTCCCACTGCCGCCGTTTGTGGCTGGGCCCCGGCTAAAGCTTCTCCTTAGCAAGCTTCCTAGGCCAGCCTCAAACTCGGGATCCTCCTGCCTCTGCCTCCTTCAGCAAATGCTACCGGCGTGCACCACCACAACCGGCCGAGTGTAGCTTGGGCCTGAGCTGGGGCCCACAAGGCCCATAGGCAAGTAGATTTTTCGAGAATTCGTACCACAAACGTTGGGTGACAGATGTAGCATGAATCTTAAAAGTTCTTATTAATAAAATCAAACCTGAGGCCAGTTATTGGGGTGAACACTGGAAGATCAGAGAGCCAGAACAAGCCACAGCTACCTCACTCCTGTGTCAGCCAGGAAGCCAAGAGGAAGAAGAATAGGGGCCCTGAAAGCCCCTCCGCTGGTGTGTCCCCAGTGACCTAACTCCCTCTGACTGGGCCCCATTTGCTAAGGGTTCCACCACTTCCCAATAATGCCAGAATAGGAGCCAAGCTATGAATGCACAGGCTTTGGAGGACATTCAAGATCCAAGCTAGAGCAGTTGCTGAGTGTCATGTGATCCAGCTTGGAAAAGGCACAAATGCAAGACTGAGTCTTAGGTCTTTCAGAGGCAAGTATGGAGGTGCTGACATTCTTTGGGAGCAGTGGTTATCAGCCTTGGTTGTGCATTGGGATTACTTGTGGGTCTCACCCCAGGGATGCTGAATAGAATCTCTGAGTTGTGGTCCAAAGTATAAAGTCATATATTGATTACAAATAAGTCAAGAGCTTTCTGGGTGAGTCTGATGAACTATCATGCAGCATCACACTCGAAGGGAAGGCCATAGCCTGCTGCTTTTCTGGGTGACCTGTGCCTCCCTGGTGTCCTCTGAAAGGCACTACAGGTACCAGCATCAGCTCTAATACACTGGGAGAGGTAGGTATGCTTGGGAGGAAATGCGTGTTTGACTTTAACCCTTTCTTTCCCAGAACCCACAGCAACGTGCTATCTAAGGTGGAAACCTATCAAGGCGGAAATTCCCATCAGCCAGTGTGTACTGAGCATCTACTGTGTGCTTAGTTCTATGGTATTCTTTGGGGATAGAGACACTGAGATTTTTCTTTTTTCCTTAAAGTATTCACAAGCCAAGCCCACTATAGACAATTATGGCTGCTGGGGGAGGGAGAATCAGTCTTCTGTGGGCTAGCTTTGTCTGAGCAGAGGAGGGGTCAAGAGCTGGGCACCTGCACACACCGCCTCTCAACTCAGAGGGTCTTTCTTCCCCCAGAGGCCAACTGCGGGGCTTTTCTCAGTGTGAGGGAGAAAGGAAGCCCGCCAGCTGGGAGCTAGACCAACACTGGCAAGACCTTGGTGGTGCTAGGAGCAGACATGGCTGGGCCTGGTGTTCTAGTGAACATAAACTTTTTACATTTTGTGGTCAGGATGGATCAAGATGCAAACGAGGCCATTCTACGACCATGAGTGAACAGTGACAAAATGTGAACACGGTCTGAAACATACATATACACAGACACAGACACACAGACACAGACACAGGCAGACAGACACAGACACAGAAATACAGACAGACAGACACACACACACAGAGACATACAGACACACACACAGACACACAGAGACACGTACAGAGACACACACACATACAGACACAGACACACATACAAACACACACACAGACACACATAAACACACACAGACACACATAAACACACACAGACACACATAAACACACACAGACACACATACCACACAAACACACACAGAAACACATAAATGCAGACACACATAACACACACAGACACACATAACACACACAGACACACATAAACACACACACAGACACACATACAGACACACACACAGACACACACATAAACACACACAGGTACACACATAATCACACACACAGACACACATACAGACACACACACAGACACACACATAAACACACACAGGCACACACATAATCACACACACAGACACACACACAGACAGACACACAAACACACACACATAAACACATACAGACACACACACAAACACACACAGGCACATACATAATCACACACAGACACACACACAGGCACACATACACGCACACACAAACACACACAGACACATAAACACACACAGACACACACACAAACACACACACATAAACACATACAGATACACACACAAACACACACAAACACACACAGGCACACATACAGACACACACATTAACACACGGACACAGACACACATAAACACACAGACACACACCATGACCAACATAAGCGACTGCTATTCTTCCTGATCACATTGAGTTTTCCTTGATTCTTCCCTCTCATAAGACCCATTGAGAAACCCAAGCATACAACTACCCGTGCTTTTCAACAGCATTCAATTCCTGGCCCCTTCTCAGAATCGCCCCACATAAGCCCATCCTGAGCTAAGTCCTTGCCAGCCCCTCCCGCCTCTGCTGACAATTCTCCTAAGTCCAGAGGAAAGGGAACAGAGAGGAAAATGATGTGTCCTGGTCTCCTCAGACAAGTGTTCTCAGACTGCGTGGGGTCTGTGTCACCCGCCAGAGACCAGCACTGCCGCCTGTAGGCAAATGCTTCAGGCTCTTTGCAGCGAAGAAGGGTGAGCATAACATGGTGTCTGCGTATTTTCTCACTACGAATGAGCTCCTGTGGTGGTGATTTAAAGTGCTTAGGAGAAAAGGCTGTCCAATGGTTGAAGCTGCTTTTTAAGTATTGTCACTCAGTTGTAATCCCTTCCCATGACTCATTAGTGTCAGGGTACAGGGGCTGCGCAGTGGCCTCGCTAACTTAAACCAGCCAAGAGCTTCCCACGGAGGCGGTTGTGAAACTTTGTAAGCCCTCTCTGTGCTCTGAGAATCGCATAAGAAATCAGGGACCAGGGAACAGAAGACCCAGGGATAGGTGGAAAATAGAATTACTCTTCTGGCGTTAGGAGAAAATGTATGGTTTTCCTTTCACCAGAGAAGGCAGAGTGCTGAGGGTGGGTGGGTGTAGACTACATGGGACAGCAAAGGAATTTCTAATGAGACTTAAACTTTTAAAATTACATTTATTTATTTGTTTGGTGTGTGTGTGTGCGTGTGTGTGTGTGTGTGTGTGTGTGTGTGTGTGTGTGTGTACAGGAGCGTGGAGGTCCAAGAACTGTGGGAGTCATTTCTCTCCTTCTTCTGTGTGGTTTCCTGGGATTGAACTGGGGTAGTCAAGCTTGGCAGCAAGCTCCTTTATTCACTGAGCCATCTTGCTAGCCCTCTAATGAGGTTTTTAAACTATTCTTCAAGTCTGAGTGAAATTCTCAGCAGAAGAAACATGTTTATTTCTTTTCTTTTTTTAAAAAAACACTTATTTTTATTTACATGCATGCATGTATACATGTCACTAATGCAGTTCTGAGAAGGCCAGAAGAAGGTGTTGGGTACCCCTCAAACTGGAGTTATGGGCAGTTGAGAGATGTGGGTGCTGGGAACTGAACCTCAGACTTCTGGAAGAGCAATGAGTGCCCTTAACTACTAAGCCATCTCTCCAGGCCTAGGGACATTTTTTCCTTAGCATTTTATCTATTTACCTCTTTCCCATAGTAAACACAAGGCTTGAACTTTAGCCCCCCCCCCCCCCCCCCCGCCCCTAACATCTTAGAGTTAGTGTGGTGTGGTAGTTACAGATAATGGTTGTTAGATCCACAAACCTAAGTTCAAGTTCTGGCTGTCACCATTCGCTAGTTGTGACCTTGAGTGAGTCCCTCAATTCCTAGACCTACGAGGCCATCATCAACCATGTCTAGCTTGGTCCTAACAGTGATTTCTGTGTAAGGGATAAAGTGGGATGTTCATGTCACATGTCACAGTGCTCTGCACACTGGAAGTATTCTGTGAACAGTAGTGGTGATGATTCATGGGATTCATATATTTTTCATAAATTTTGATTCTTTGGGATCTTGTGTTTTTGGAATTTAGGCTAATCTTATTTGGAATCAAACACAACACAAAGAAAACCATCAAAAATTTCAGTGGTACCTGTGGGTTCTGCATGTAATATCCCAGAGTTTTTCACTCAGGCTACACACTTGGACTGCTATAGCCAAGGAGTGAAGCCATCTTAACTCACACTCCTTAAACTTTAAACTGACTTTAGATTTAAAAGTCTCAAAAGAAAGAAAGAAAGAAAGAAAGAAAGAAAGAAAGAAAGAAAGAAAGAAAAAGAAAGAAAGAAAAGAAAAATCTGCATACATCTTGTGCTCAGCTTCTGCTAATATTAGCATCTTAAATATCATATGATTGTCAGAAATGGGAGATTAATATTGGTAAAGTGTTACCAAGCTAATGATCTTATTTAAATTCCACTGATTTTTATGTTGGTGACCCTTTCTAGTTCAGGATCCTATCTACACTCCATATATTTATTTAAGTCTCCTGGTGGTGGTTTGAAAGAAAATGGCCCCCAAAGAGAGTGTCACTATTAAGAAGTGTGGCCTTGTTGGAGGAAGTGTGTCACTGTGGGGGCCGGCTTTGGGGTCTCTTTTTTCTCAAGCTTCCCTCAGTGTTGACAGCCAGTGGACTTCCTGTTGCCCTTGGGTCAAGATGTAGGACACTCGACTATTTCTCCAGCACCATGCCTGCCTGCCTGCATGTGCCTGTGCTCCCCGCCATGATGGACTGAGCCACTGTGAGTGAGCCACTGGACTGTGAGTGAGCCACTGTGAGTGAGCCACTGAACTGTGAGTGAGCCACTGTGAGTGAGCCACTGGACTGTGAGTGAGCCACTGTGAGTGAGCCACTGGACTGTGAGTGAGCCACTGGACTGTGAGTGAGCCACTGTGAGTGAGCCACTGGACTGTGAGTGAGCCACTGAACTGTGAGTGAGCCACGGAACTGTGAGTGAGCCACTGTGAGTGAGCCACTGAACTGTGAGTGAGCCACCACCACTAAATGTTTCCTTCTAAGAGTTGCCATGGTCATGGTGTCTCTCCACAGCAATAGAAACCCTAACTTAGACACTCCTGTATCCGCAACGTATCTACGCAGCTTTTCTTATCTTTCGTGATTTGAACACTATGTTAATTACTTGTTTCAGTGCTGTGACAGAGCACTCGACCAAAGCAACCTGAGGGAAGGCTTATTTTTATGTTTGAGGAGACAGTCCATCATGGCGGGGAACGTCAAGGCGGCCGGAACTTGAGGCTGCTGGTCGTGTTGCAGCTGCAGTGAAGAAGCAGAGGGAGGTAAATGGACGTGCTCAGCCTACATTCAGGGCTGGTTTTCCCACCTCAGTTAACCTGATCTAGATCATTTCTCCCAGGGATGCCTGTGAGGTCCACGTGAACCACCACAGACGCAACGGCATGAAGAACAGTTGCTTGTTGAATGTCCCTTGCTCGGAGCTGTGTTCTCATTTCTCATGATCAAATAGAATTATCGGCAAGAATAGCAGTGGATGGTGCCTGCGTTGGGGTGTGAATAACGCCGGTGTGTTCTGTGACTGGGGGTGCTGCACTCAGTCACTGGCCTTTCTACCACGAAGGTAGCATCTTCCCTTTGTAGTGAATAAATATCTGGGGGACAATACTCAGGAACTATGAAAATTTTGCTCTTCCTCAAACTTTCATTGACAGGTTTTACTGGTGCAGTAACTGGTGGGTACTGTCGTCAGCCCAATGGGGATTCCCTATTTCTGTCATTCCTTCTACATTTACTAACTATAATTCTACTTTAGGGAAAAGGTGTGTTTTCTCCCCCATTTACTGGCTTGCTTTATTATTTACATTACCACAAATGTGAAGGACATTTGGTCACAATCTACCCTTACCATTATTTATTTTGTTTCTCGGATTTTCACCATCCTGGTGAGCCATCACCGGGTATTGCTCAGGCGAGTTTACTTGCCCCTTCCTTTCCATCAGTGTCATATCTGAAAAGGGCTCAGGTCGTCCAGGAGTGAGCAGGAGAGGGTCTGACCTGTCCTCTGCTGCTCAGAGACTCTCCTTTGGAAACAGACCACGTTTCTTGGAAGACCCCTCTGCTCTTGTCCTACTCCGAGTGGAGACAGAAAATACCCGGGGGAACAGATCACGACACACTGGCTTTTAAACATGCCCAGAATGAACTTGGCACCAACCACTACCTATGCGTTTCCATGAGCTCATTTCTCTTCATCCAGTCCTGTGTCAGAAAGCCTGATGTTCAGTTATCCTGGGTAACAGTCCCTAGAGGCTCTCCTAATCCGTCTGTTGAGTAAGAGTTCATGAACACTGATTCTGACAGTGCCCGATCCTTGGTCTTGTCCCTGCATACCCAAGGGTGGTGGAAGCAAGGGTTGTCTGTCCTGTGTGATTGGTGTGACACCCCAGGACAGGCAGTCTGAAGACTGTCATGGACAGTTCTACCAAATGAATGGTTCTCAAACTACTGCTCCATCACTTGGCCGAGCAGGGAAAAATATCAGTCACAACAGGATGGAGGTGAAAGGAACTGCGGATCACAAGCGTTTGGAAAGGAATAAAAGAGCGATCAAAAGGGCAGTGTAGCAGCAGTCATGTAGAAAATGGAAGAATCGGCACTCCCTCGTGTCAGAGCAACTCCAGACCAGAGGACGACGTGGAGGATGCTCTCATCTCAGTGCATGCGTGAGGTTAGAGAGAGCCAGGCAACACTGATGGAGGCTGTGTGGTACCCAGACTTCTGAGGGGGCTGGTTTGAGTCTCAAACTCCAGCTACCTGGTAGTTTTAGAGTACAAATTTCAATGTTCACAACGCTTAGTAGGTCAGTTAGTGGGCTGCTAGTCAGCACCGCTTGGCCTAAGTCTAGGAAGTCGATCACATGGCTTTGGGCTTTTAGCTTGAATTTGAGTCTCTCTTTGAGAACACTTTTCACCTCTTTCTTGAAACCATCGGATGAGACAGATGTGGCTGCTCTTCCAGAGGACCAGAGTTCGACTCCTAGCACCCCCATCAGTGGGCCCACATCTGCTTGTAAGCCCAGCTCCAGGAGATCTGACACCCTCCCCTGGCCTCTGAGGGCACCCACATGCATGTACACAAACATGCACAGACTATACACATACGCATAAATAAATATAGAAAAATACAATCTCTCTTTTTTAAAGAATAATCTCCATGAAGCTCGTTGTGAATACTTAAGGATAAATAGCAGCATAGTTATCGTTGGTGGGCTTGCAGCATTAGTAGATCTGCTCTCCCCTGAAATCTCACACACTTTTCCAAGGTGGGCAACATTTTCTCCATTTTATAGACGTGAGAATGAGAGTCTCGGAAGTTGAATGCTTTGCTCCAAAGGTCGAGCTGGCAAGTGACAGATGCTGTGCTCAGCCCCTGTGCTGCCCGGCCTCAAAGCTTATGTATGTGCCCTTTCCTGCTGCGCTGCCCTGGAGCAGGTGGTGGGTCAGAGACTGAACGAACAGCCGGCTACCTCCTTGGGTCATTCCTGCCTGGAAAGAAAGTCCCTCTGACTAGCTGTCTGCCTCACATTGCCAAATCTTCCCTGTTTTAAACCTTGGCACTTCATTGACTGCAGTTAAAAAAAGTTCTAGCACGGTGTCAAAGAATTCAAACAATACTGGAGCTTCAAAAAGAAGAGAAAACCTCCTTTATTACTGTTACCTAGGCCAGCTCTATTCTGAGTGCAACCACTATTAACGCATGAATCGTTTTCAAACTTTTCAACATGGTGTGTGCATACACGTATGTGTGCATGTTTGTGCCTGTGTGTGTGTGTGTGTGTGTGTGTGTGTGTGTGTGTGCATGTTGGAAGTTTTACTGACTTCTCCCAGTTCAGTGATATTGATGTCTCCCTGTCCCGTCCCCCCCACAAATCATTGTCCCTTCCAGAATGCCATTTGAACCAGGTAAGATCTAAATACCTTGAAATTAATCTACATAGCCCCTAGAGTGTCAGAAAGGAAGGGCATGCAAGCCGTGTGAATAGAGTGCGCTGTGGTAAAATCACAAGCAAGTGGTTGAGCTGCCAGGGTGCACCCGCAGTCCCCTGGCCAGAGAGTCACTCATGTGCGATTGTTTGGTGGCTGAGGGGAGGGGAGAGTATGGGAGGGGGAAGGCGGGAGGCGGAATGTGGGCCGGTCAAGTTTAGGATTACAGCCTCCACAGGGCGGTCTCCAGCCATGCTTTAAATAGCCAGCACCTTCCCTGGCCCCCTCGAGAATTCTCCGACAGGACCTCAGGCAGAAACTTCACCAAGGTTCGGAATACTTTCTGCTCTCTTTCTCTCTCTCTCTCTCTCTTTCTCTTTTTCCTGTTTCTGGGCCTCAGAATGTAGGTTGGTGGGATCCATGGATTTACAACCAAAGGGCTTTTGATGTCCCCGACAGCACTGTTGGCTCTTAGGTATGCAGATGCAAACACCTTATGCTGTTCTCTTGACGTTCTGAAAGGGGGGCTCATGACTTAAGGGACCACAGGAGTAGGAGATAGAGAATCCTAATTGGAGAGGAAAATCATTGAGTTTAAGTTGTGAAGATAGAAAGCATCTCCCTACCCAAGCCTCACAGCTGAGTCTATTCCCTTATTCCCACTTTCACAGATGAGCAAACTAAGGCTGCGTTATTCATTAACTTCTTTGGAGGCATGAAGGGTGCTAGAAATGGGTAAGGTCTAAACCTGGCTTGCCGGAATCCACAGCCTATGCTCTTTCAACTGCCCCCAAGAAATGACTCTTATGGGGCTGAGGGAGAAGAGTGCTGCTTGGTTTCTGGGAGGGGGAGGAGGCCAAGTGGGATGCTTTGCCTCACTGGAAGACTTCCCTGAGATGGTAAGTTAGCAAGGGGAGGCCAGATCAGCACGAGCCCCGAGAAGACCAGTTCAATCAGCAGAGAAACTTCTCACCCCATTGCTGGAGTTTTTTTTTTCTTGGCCAGAGCTAGTTTTGAAGCCCACTCCTCAGCTTGTTATATAATCGGAGTGCCTTCCACTGCCTGTCTTTTGGGCTGATTTTCCAGTCCTTAGGATTGGAGGCAGAACCTAAGGAAAGCCTGTGGCTTGGAGGGGTTCCTGATGAGAACGTTCCATTAACTTGAACTTGTCTTGGGGTTCAGAGAAAGCCCACCTGCTTGCTTTTCTAGAAAGGAGCTACTAACCAGTCATGGTGCCTCATGCCTGTAATCTGAGCATTCAGGAAGCTTGAGGCAGGGGGATCATCTCGAGTTTATGATGTTTAGTGAGTTCTAGGACAAACTGGGCTATAGACCTTGTCTCAAAACAAACAGTCAACAAATGAATAAACAATAACAAGAGTTAAAACAAAAACCAGAACAAAGGGGGCCACTGTATAAAATGAGGATGGAATCACTTGAAATACCAACATTAAATATGTTGATAAACCAAGGCAGCCAGCATAACCCAATTGATGTAACTGGAAGGGCAGGGAGGAGCGTGGCTTCAAGTCCCACACAGTTTACGACCTGTGTGGCAATAGTGACTTGATTTAGTCTAGCAACAGCTTCAGGTACTTTACTTATGCCACTCATTTTCTCAACGACAATAGGACTGGTGGAAGAATTAAGTGAATGTGTGTAAAATGCTTAGTCCATAGTAGCTGCTCGTTAAATTTAAATCGTGCCTGAATTCACCCGCAACCTCAGTATCAGTCTAGAATAGGCTGTTTCTGGAAGTCAGAAGGTGAGAGGTGGGGCTTCCTTTTCATGCCCTCGTCTCTGTTGTAACAGACTGTTACTGCTGAAGAGAGGAAGGGAGAGAAGGGTATGGGAGAGGGGATGGAAGAGGGGGGTTGGGGAGAGAGGGAGAGAGAGAGAGAGAGAGAGAGAGAGAGAGAGAGAGAGAGAGAGAGAGAGAGAGAGAGAGAGAGTTTTTCCATGTATACTGATTCAAGAAGAAATGGAGGAGTGAGGAATGAATTCCTAGACAGCTCAGTCCACCTCGTTCAGTCACTGGTCCCATTCAGCATCCCTCAGAAGACATTTCTTTGATCTGAATGGTGAAGACATAGATAAGAAATACATTCCGATGACGCAGCCACTAAGAAAGAAACATCGTGGTTTATGTCCCAATCTTTCAATGCATGTAAATACTCTGTAAAGTGCCTGGAAAACATGATCATTTTGTACATACTGATCTCACTTCCTATAGCACAGACATTCTTTTGTTTCAATATACATTTTCCTGTAACATAGTTTTTAATGACTGTATAGAAGCTCACAATGTATCTACCATACCTTATTAATATACCTTCCATTTTTAGCATGTATAGTCTTTCAATTTTTTTTTTGGTTGCTGTTATG
This sequence comes from Peromyscus californicus insignis, assembly GCF_007827085.1. NCBI lineage: Eukaryota > Metazoa > Chordata > Mammalia > Rodentia > Cricetidae > Peromyscus > Peromyscus californicus. The sequence continues at coordinate 136,367,982 of NW_026294584.1, forward strand.
AACAATCAACATCTTCAGTATCAGATCTTTGCCCCACGGTCACAGTTACTTCTTTAGGGTAATTCCACAAGGGACATCGGTGGCTTTGACAATATGTCAACTGCCATCCTCTCGGTGGTCCTGGCCTATAGAGACCAAATGGCTTTTTAGTGTGTCCCAGCTGGTTATGAAAGGCAAAGGGGAGTGCCGACAACCACAGGCTATGAATTCAGAGAACACCACAGACTATGAATTCAGAGAACACGCATCATGGGAGCAAAGTCTGCTCTTCAGGGTCGGTGCTTTCTCTCTCAATATGAAGGGACAGGAAGTCTCAGAAGCTGTTCTTTTGCTCTACCAGTGAGGGGCACTAAGAAGGAACAGGTTGGAGGACAGAGAAAGAAGTCACCCTTTTCCAGGGGATTTATTCCCTTGGGACTTTCCTGACGTGGGGAGGCATTCCCCGTGGGGTTCCCACCAGTGACAGAGCCCTCCACTTGTTTTCCAGGTGGGATGGATAACAGGATCTCGGGAACAACCAGTAATGGAGAGACAAAGCCAGTGTGTCCAGTCATGAAGGAGGTGGAGGAAGACGGCACCTTGGAACGGGAGCACTGGAACAACAAGATGGAGTTTGTGCTGTCAGTGGCGGGAGAGATCGTTGGCTTAGGCAACGTCTGGAGGTTTCCCTATCTCTGCTACAAGAACGGGGGAGGTGAGAACCACTCTGCCACCACAGTCACCCCAGGAAGGAGAATGTTTCTGTCTGCTACACTTACTGTCCCTCTGGGAAGTTCTGTAAACACGTAGAATGCTGGCGTTGAAGGACCCTGACAGGTCACTGATGACACATTGCAGGAGACTGAGACCTAGATAAATCATGTGAGTGTCCTAGAGCTTTCTCTCTTAGCTGTGTGAGTACAGGCTCGGATCCAGATGGATCAGGGAATGGATTCTGGCTCTGCTCTTACTCTGTGTGATCTTGGTCAAGTTCCAGAAGCTCCCAGAGTCAATGGCCGCTCCTGTAAATCAAGATAGCAGTACCTGTTTTTCAAGGTTGTTTTAAGGACTGGCAATACCATCCATAAAGTGCTTAATAAATAGGAACTTCACTGATGCTGCTGCTGCTACCAAATTCTTCTGGGATCTTGAGATTCTTCAGTGTGGCCTTGTGTCAACCCCCACTACTCAGCTGGTACCATGACATTCCCAACATCATGTTTCCCAACTCTCACTAGTATAATCTTTGACGCTCATGACTTTTCCTTTAAAAATCACCTCTCTCTCTCTCTCTCTCTCTCTCTCTCTCTCTCTCTCTCTCTCTCTCTCTCTCTCTCTCTGTCACACACACACTCTTATACTGGCTTCTTATTCTCCTTCCCGGCCCTCTGGGGTAACTGCGCTAATCCACACAAAGGGAATTTCCACACCTCGGTGGGAAGTCTTGAGCAGAGTCCCCAGGTACTAGAGGGCTTGGAGTTGACCTGCAGGTTAGGACTCCATCCTGTTCTGTTGCTGGGTAAAGCTTCCAGGGATTGGAGGTCATGGGTCTGTTTTCATAGGGAGCTCCATCCTGAGCTGGAGGAATGCAGAACACACAGGTAGGTCACCAGGGACAAGGCTGAGAGGAACACACCTACTCACTTGCAGGGGAGCAGAGGCCTCCCCATCAAGCTCAAGTCTCCCGAATGGTTTTGGAGAGATGAGGCACACAGTCCAAATGGTTTTGAAGAGATGAGGCACACAGTCCAAATGATTTTGGAGAGATGAGGCACACAGTCCCCGGTGGAGGTGGGAGAGGGTTAGGAGAGACCAAAAGAGAAGTGCTTTGCACTCACGCTGTCTTGTTCCTGGCTTTGTGGACACTGGAGACTAACTGTGGGGTTGAAGTATTTGTATTTTTCCCTAGAGGAATGGGACTGAGGTAATATGTCCTTTCTCCCTAGGAATTCTGGCCAGTGGCCTGAAATCACAGGACTTTGCTCAGTCTGCATTGTGAGAGAAGGAGGGAGGTCTTCCCATTCCTCATCTAGCATTAGATACTTCTGTGCTTGTTGAGGACTTAGGGCCTGAACACCTTCCCTTTAGAGCATTTAGGTGGAGGGATGTGGCTGGCTCAGGGCACAGACAGAAGCGAGAAACTAAAGCTGTACGCTGGGACCCGGAACCTAGTAACCAGCTTAGTTTCTCATGTGGCAGAAAGATTACAGGGTGAGATTTCCCCAAGCCTCTCTGGAATTGGGTAAGGGTTGAGGCAGTGATTTCCAAGCTTAGTGCAAAGCCACTGGGGGTGAAAAATGCAGTAAAGGGGAGCAGAGGCGGAGCGGCTGGGGATGCTGGACTCAACGTAGCTTCCTTTGTCTGGCAACTTTAGGTTCTGAGCTCTGCTCCAGGACCGCATGGCGATCTGTCCAGTCTCTGTCTTAGAGATGCACAAATAGGAAAGAAAGTTCTAGGCCCTCAGTTTCTCGTGTGTGGGTGCCTGGGTATGGCTGCTGGGATGTCTGTCCCCCGGACAGAGCCTCTGACTTCATATGACAGTTGAGACATTTTTAGGGGTCCTGAGATTTAATCTTGTGTCATCACCCACAGTTTCAGCCTTGACGTTGCTGAGGACTTCATGTACCACCTCCCTATTTGCTGATGAATAACAGCAGCCTGGGGGTGGGGAGTGTTTTGGTGGACTTTGGAGCTAGAGGCTAATGCCCAGGTTTGCTCTAAAGGGCAGGACTCATCCAAGGCCCCTTTGCCGAAGACTGATTGAGGATTCGTACTGGAGGAATCCAGAGCCCCGTCTTTTCGTTCTCAGCAGTTCATGCCACAGGAAGCAAGCTCCTGCAGAGCCGTGCGTCGGCTGGAGCACTTCCGTTTTTAACATTTCCTTTAGCCGATGGGTGAACTGATGCCAAGGGGACTCCTCACTGCTGATGTGGGGAGGAAGGGCGAAGAAAACAGAGAGAGGGCATCGGTGTTGATTTGACCCCTTTCTGTGGCCCTGGTGATTTTATTTAAGGCCTTTGCTCGCTGACTGAGACTTGGGCTCCTATGGACGCCAGGCGTGTTCTGAATAGGTTATGGGAAGGATGCTGGGTGCTCCATGGAGCTACCGCGCTTAGTAAAGTGCTCTATCAACCTGCTTCTGGACTCTTTCTCTAAGTCCACAGTGCCACGCAGTCACTATTGTGCTTGTGGTGGGGGAGGGGAGGGCGAGGGTGAGGTAAGAACTTCTGTCAGTAATGCATTTGTGTGGTGACAATGTCAAGCTCGAGGAATCTCCTCAAATCTTAATGATGTCTTCTTAGGTTTCGGCTTTAACTCTTGGTAGACCAAATTCGAAGTGAGTTCCACAGCAGGGGAGGAGCTGAGCTAGATAAAGGAATGGCGAAGCAGCTGAAGACAGACAGGGAAGCCAAGAGAGTGCTGTGGTGAAGCCCATCAAGACCCAGAAGCTAGAATGGCATTCTTAGGACATGGTTAGGAGCAATGCCTGCCTCAGTCACCTAGACAAAGCTCTTGCTGTTCTCTAGGAACCAGGGCCCAATGCCAGCATCCCTTTGAAGGGTTCCGAGAGTTGCCAGTCTGTCACTTGTGTTGGCACACAGACAAGGAAGCTTGGACTCTATATCCTTCAACAACAAATACTGGGCACCTTGAAAATTGTTCTAAGTGCTTGGAAGACATTTGTAAATACACCAGACCCATGCCCCGTCTTCAGGGGTCTTGTCTTTCAGAGGAAGGAAACACAGCAAAGCAAAGCAGATAAGTAAGTTATATAGAATACCAGAAATTAGCAACTCCTGGGGAGAAGAACAAGAAGAGCCGAGTAAAGGGGATTAGGAGCGTGGGTGTGGGTTTGTGGCTGTTTTAAAGGGGTGGGGTGTCACTGTGGGCCGCACTGAGAACATTTGAGTGAGGCTTGCCCTGAGTGAGAGGGTGGTCATCGAGGTAAGCATGCTGTAGGGAGAGGAAGCAAAGGTTAGATGGTCCTAAGCAAGAGCCCACCTGGCTTTATGGAAGAGTGTAAAGGAGGCCTCTAAGCCCGGAGCAAGATGAGTAGCTAGGAGATGCAGTCGGAGAAGTAAGTGAAGAAGTCACTGTTCGTGCCTTTTGTTGATGAGACATAAGCCAACATCTATTCACCATAGACAGGACACCAACAACAGTCCCGAGCAAGGACTCCGCCTGAGTCTCACTTGGGTATTTACAGGATTGGGGGTGATGACTACAACACCCTCCCCAGCATGGGCAAAGCTACGTGACTGGAGGCCTGCACAGCTGGCAGACAGCCCCAGCAGAGACTCGCCTTTCTCAGCATTTACTCGATGTTTTACTGGCTTAGAGAGGCACCCCAGGGTTCTTGTAAATTTCTTGAACTTTCCAAGTCTTGTGGTCTTTTCCTCTCTCCGGAGGAGGGCATGTTTAGATGTGGGGCTGCACAACATGGATGCAGACCAGGTAGGGCTTTGCTGGCTACTGTAAAACACTAGCTTTCCCTCTAATGTCATGGAGAGTCAGGGCAGGGTTTTGAGCAGGAGTAGCAAAGGTCTTTTACTTGAGATACTCTCACTGGCTGTTGTGTTGAGAACTGACTACAGGGCATAGACCAGCTATAAAGCTAAAAATTCTGGATTAAGCCCTGATTCCTATGATGGCTAGGGTTGGTTGTCAGTTTTACAGGTTCTAGAATCGTCTAGAATACCTGTTTGGGATTACTTAGCTCAGATTTGGGGCTATTGAGTAGCAGCATCAGGTAAAGGCACCTGCTGCCAAGCCTGATGACCTGAGTTCAATTCCTCTGACCTCCACAAAATTGTCCTCTCACCTCTCCAAGTGCACTGTGTGTGGGACCAAGGCACTCCCACACAGACACACACACACAGATACACACACACACACACACACACACACACACACACACACACACACAAATAAGTGCAATAAAAATTTTAGATTAGCTCAGCTTCTGAGCATGCCTGTGAGAGATTATCTTGACTAGTTTATTTGAGGTGGGACAATCCATCCTGAAGGAAGGGCAGCATCACTCTGGACTTGGGTCCTGGGCTGTATACAAAGGAGAACGTGTATTGACTAAGGGCCTTTATGGCTTTCCTCTTCCTGACTGTGGACGCAATGAGACCAGCTGCTTTAAGCTCCTGCAGGCTTGATGACTTCCCCCCGCGATGGACTGTTACCTTGAACTGTGTGCCAGAATAAACCTCTGCTTCCTTAATCTGCTTCTGCCAGGCATTCTCATCACAGCCGCAGAAAAGGGACTGAGACTAGCGCCTTCTCTCTAACTATCGACTCCACCCAAACGTGTGAGCCAAAGTGTTTCAGGACCCAGGCCTTCAGATGAAGCCTCTCCAACTCTCTGGACCCTGGCTGCCAGCAGAATGAATTTCTCAACACCCAGCATACCTCAGACTGGAGTCTCCATGTGAGATATGCGGAATCTGAGCCCTTGACACAGTTCCTGTTGCCAACCCCCTGTCTAAGCAACTAGAAACTTTTAACCTGAAAAGGGTTGCTCTTCCTAAGACATGAAAGGCCGCAGATGCTAAGAGAAAAAATCAGTGATTGAGTTTGGGGAACACTGACTTGAGATCCCTTTGGCACGTTCAAGTGATTTGTCATCACGGCAGTACAATATTTTTGGAGTTTGTGCGAAAGATCTGGTTGGAAATACACATTTAGGCATCCCTAGCAATTTGAAGGTATTAAAAGAAGAAAGAAAGAAAGAAAGAAAGAAAGAAAGAAAGAAAGAAAGAAAGAAAGGAAGGAAGGAAGGAAGGAAGGAAGGAAGGAAGAAAGAAAGGAAGAAAAGAAGAAAGGAAGAAAGGAAGAAAGAAAGTCCAGCTGGACTGTGGTGGTGCACACCTTGAATCCTAATGCTTGGGAGGCAGAGGCATGCAGATCTCTGTGAGTTTGAGGCCAGCCTGAGCCTGGTCAAAGGAGAGAATTCTAGGAGAGCCAGGGCTGTTACACAGAGAATCTATGTCTCAAAAAACCAAAAGAGAGAAAGAGACTACATGGCAGTTGATATCTGTAATCTCAGGAGGCTGAGGCAGGAAGATTGTGAGTTCAAGGTCAACCTGGGCCACATAGTAAGGCTCTCTGTTTCAAAAGAGAAAGAAACACACACACACACACACACACACACACACACACACACACACGCGCACACACACACACACACACGAGAGAGAGAGAGAGAGAGAGAGAGAGAGAGATCACCAACCTGTGAGTATGTAAGAAAAGAGAAAGAACCTGTAAAGGAACAGAAAGAGCAGCGACAGGGTTGAAAATGGAGAGAAAGACAGCTGAAAAAGTGCTGGGGAGGAGGAGAGCAAACAGAAGATGCTGTCGAAGGGCTGAGGAGGTGATGGGTGGGCACGGTCGCTGGTCCAGCTGAGAAGTCATGGGTGACTGTGGTGGAGTATTAGACCAACACCTGCTGGGAGCAGGTTTAAGAAAAGGAGGGAGGGAGCTGGAGAGAGAAGAATTGGAAACCACAATTACAGATGTTGCTGAAAGACCCTCTTCTTTCTGGATGGAAATAAGCCGTCCCAGCACCTGGAGGAGGTGCATGCCCACATGTCCAGTCACTGTGGCACGCGCCCCTGAGCTGGAGAAGCTGCTGAAGTTGTAAACTTATTTTTCCAGTCCTTCACCCTCAGCTCCCTGGGGAGAAAATAAATATGACTTTCCCCCACAGGCCTGTCCAACACAAACCTCAGCCAAGGGGAAAAAGAAACTCTGGTCATCTCCAGAGGCATGGTGGGGCAGGTGGGGTGGGTCGAAGAGGTAATACCATTCAGTTTGGCTAGGAGAATTTCAGTGACTGTCAACCATGTTCCTTTGATTTCTAAGTCTTTGATTGGTTGCTGGAAACCTGGAGTTTTGTGTCCGCACAGCTGGAGACCATCTAATACGGGGCAGGAGCTGCCTTCCTCCTTGTCTCTCTTTAAGTTAGTTCTAATCCTCAGTCCTCACACACCCAGATCCTAGACATCTCAGACCTGAGCTCTCCAATGGGATCTCCCTGGCAGAATACCCAGGGTTGGAGTCTTCATGATGGAGACCATCTAATACGGGGCAGGAGCTGCCTTCCTCCTTGTCTCTCTTCAAGTTAGTTCTAATCCTCAGTCCTCACACACCCAGATCCTAGACATCTCAGACCTGAGCTCTCCAATGGGATCTCCCTGGCAGAATACCCAGGGTTGGAGTCTTCATGTGAGGCCACAGTACAACATACCACAGATGGACCCCTTGGGAAGGGTGTGACGGAGGGGAAGGCTGAAGCAGGATCTCAGCTCTAGGCCCTAGAAGAGCGCAGCCCAGGGAGAGCAGTGTAAAGAGGGCGAGACAAAGCCGTCAGCCAGGGCGCTGTTTGTAGCTACAAAAATAAGAACGCAGAATGAGAAGCAGTTGTCTCCCGCATCCTGACCTTTATGTTTTCAACAGTGTCATTGTGTGTATTCATTGCACATATTACCTGCTTCACTAAGACAGGTTTCCCCATAACTTCTCAGCTCTCATTAGTCTCTTTCATCCCCCTAGAGAGTTTTGTTTTTATTTTCATATATATATATATATATATATATATATATATATATATATACACACACACACACTCACACACACATATATGCATGTATATATACATATAAACACATAATTTTATATGCCTCTCTATAAAATCTAATAACTACAAATGAGAGAAAACTTACAGTATCTGTTCTTCAGAGCCTAGCTTAATTCACTTAATGTGATTGTCTCCAATTGTATTGTTTTCTTGCAAACCACAGAACTTTGTTCTTATTTACGGCTGAAAAAAAATCTCTCAATATCACATTTTAAAACGTCCATTTCTCTGTTCTTGGGCACCTAGGTTTCTCTGTAGCTTAGCTGCATGAGCAGTGCTGTAGTAACATCCATGTGCAAGTGTTTCTGTGACATGCTCACTTGGAGCCCTTTGGTAAATACCCAGGAAAGATGCAGCCAAGTCAAGCCAAGTCAACAAAATCTATTGTTAGATTTTTGAGGGACCCCCTCACGCTTTTCCACTGTGGCTGGACTTCTCACTAGCACTGTGTAAGGTTCTTTGCCCTCATCCACACCAGCTTTTGTTATTGTTTGTTTTCTTGACAACTGCCTTGTGACTGGGGTGAGATGGAATCCCAGCGTACTTCTGATTTGCATTTCTTTGATGACTAGTGAAGTTGAACTTTTTTTTTAAATGTTTATTGTTCACTTGTGTTTTCTAAGAACTGTCTGTTTACGTCATTATCCCTAACTGATTGGGTTGTTTGATTTCTTGTTGCTTAGTTCTTTGTATTTTCCAAATACTTATCCTCTGTCAGATATATTGCTAGCAAATACTCTTCTCCTATTCTGTTTCTTCACCCAGTTAACTGTTTCTTTTGCTGTACGTCGCTTTTTAATTTCATGAGGGTTCATCGTCAATTGTTGGCCTCATTTCCTTGGTTCTGGACTATGTCTATGTCTTTAATTGTATTCCCCATTTTTTCCTCTAACACTTTCCTAGTTTTCATTCTTATATTGAGGCCTTTGATCCATTTGGAGTTGAGTTTTGTAAAGGATGAGAGACAGGGTCTAGTTTCATTCTTCTGCCTGTGAGCATATGGCACCACCTGTTGAAGAGAACTGTCTTTTCTACAATGTGTATTTTTGGAATATTTCTCAAAAATCAAGTGGCTGTAGCTACATGGGTTTATAACCCAGTCTTGTATTCTAATTCATTTTGTGCCAGTACCATACTGTTTTTGTTACTGGGGCTCTGCAATATAGCTCGAAATCAGGTGTGACAATACCTCTAGCATTATTTCTTTGCTTAGGATTGCTTTGTCTATCTCAGGTCTTTTGTGGGAAGCAGTTATTTTGGTAGCACATGACAACCTTGTTACGGAGTTATTCCATGCCCACTTTGGTCAGGCTAGCATTCGTTATAGTGCGTACCTGTTCACGTACATGCTGACTTCTGTTGCTAGTGTAGGATATAGTTCTCTGTATCTTTAAAAAGTGGCTGGGACATTACAGGTGACATCATAGAGGGTGCTCCTTCTGAGAGGCGTGGTCCCGCACGACTCTTTTTATAGTCCCTCCTCACTCACGGGAAGTGGGCAACACAGTTTGGAGTGTTGAGAGAGACAAAGGTAAAATGAGTGTGGCTAACTTTCTTCTCCCGTGGCTCTTCCTGTTTCTATAGGGTCTCACTTTGTAGCTCAGGTTGGCCTCATGCTTATAGTCTTCCTTCCTCGACCTCCCAGGTACAGGTATTAAAAACCTGTGTCTCTATGCCAGGCCCTGACTCCATCCTTCAATGGTGGTGATGGGAGCACTGCAGGGGGATGCCCCTCAGGACTACCTGGGTTGTGTTCAGGTCTCTCTTGGTCAGCATCCGGTCACTGTCCCCTTCCACACTCCCAAGCTAGAGTAGAAGCTTCTCCTGACGAGTGTGGACTTCGTTCATGTGCTCAGGGGCAGAGCTGACCACGAGCCTGTAGTTAATCATTGGCTTGGTCAGTTGGGAAAGAGCAGGCAGCGTTGATAGGGGCCTGAACTGGACTGTCAACTTTCTGAAATGATTAGGGCTTTCCACAGAGACCATCCACGTCAGCTACTACGTTCTATATTCCACGAATTTTCCCATCAAGCCTTGGACCTCTTAGACTGCTCACAGTCTTGATTCCTTGGCTTTCAGGGCAATTTAGTGTCTAAATAGTGTGTGACTACAAACTAAACATCTGTCCCATTAACTGGACCTCTGTTCCCATTAACTTTCAATTAATTGCCATATTTAAGATATACAAATTGAAGCCTCTTGACATACACATATCCACAAAACTACTGCCACTGTCAAGCTAATGAACACATCAATCAACCTCAAAAACTTCCTCCTGGCCCTTAACAATCTCTTCTTTCTCCCACGGCCCCTGTTGCTGTGTCCTTGTGCGATCAGGAAGCTCCCTGTCATTGTGAATTCATCTGCTTTTTTTTTTTTTAAATTTTATATCAGGGGAATCATGAGCTATGTGTCTTTTTTTTTTCCTTCTGGCTTCTTTCACTCAGAGTAATTGTTTTGAGATTCAACCATAGTTTTCTTTTCAGTAGTTCTTTCCTTGTTCCCAAGGGCCCTTTTATGGACTCAAAAAGACAGCTCAGACCACAGAGTGCTTGTTTTGCAAGCACGAGGACCTGAGTTTGAGCCTCCCCCCACCCAAAATAGAAAAATGTGGGCACGGTGGTGGAGGCTTGGGTCCCAGTGCCAAGGAGGCAGAAACAGATGAATGCCTGGGGCCAGTCTAACCTATTTGATGAGTTCCAGGCCAGCGAGAGACTCCATGCCAAAAAAAGGTGGGTGTATGAGGAGGAACGACACCTGTGGCTGTCATCTGGCTTCCACCCACGTGTGAGCACACTCATGTGCACATGCATACATATGCACATACATGCACAGGCACACACAAACACACATGCACACACACACAAATTAAACAACTTAAAAAGACCTTGCATTCTGTTTTCCTTTAGCTTTTCATCTGATTATGTTATCACAAAATTCGGGCTTCATAGAAGGAATTCAGCAGCTTCCTTCTTTTTCAATGTTGTGTAAGATGTTTCTGTAGAACTGTGTGATTTCTTTCTCAGGCGCCCAGAGTACTCCCCAGCGAAGCTATTAGATCTAGAGGTTGCTTCATGGCAAATATGTTTAATCAAAAAGGATCAATTGATTTAATAGTTAAGGGAGAGCACTCCCCAGCGAAGCCATTAGATCTAGAGGTTGCTTCATGGGAAATATGTTTAATCAAAAAGGATCAATTGATTTAATAGTTAAGGGCAGCTTCCACTGCCTTTCTTCTTGAGTAAGTCACAAGATTTGTACTTTTGGAGGAATTTGCCCATTTTCTCTATGTTGCTATTATTATCAGTATACAGTTGTTTGTGAATTTTACCATCTTTTTATTATTTGTAGAATTTGTGCTAAGGACATGCCTCTCATTTGTCATATTGGTAATTAAAAAAACTTTACTTATTCATTTTTGTATTGTGCGTGTGTGCGCGTGCGTGCGTGTGTGTGCGTGCGCGCGTGCGTGCGTGCGTGTGTGTGTGTGTGTGTGTGTGTGTAACATGTACATGCATCCATGCAGGCGTATGCACGCCGAGGACAACCTTTGGGGGTAGGTGCTTGCTTTCCACCTTGCTGAGTCAGAGCCATGCGTTTCTGCTGCTGCATTGCAGACTCCAGGCTGGTTGGCCTGCAGGCTTCTGCTCCTGCCTCCGGACTCACCGAAGCTGTGCTGAGATTGCTACACCAGCGCTCTTTAAAATGTGGGTTCCAGGGAGTGAACATGGGTCCGCAGGCTTGTGCAATCAGCGCTGTTACCCACTGAGCCAGTGTCCCAGTCTTTGTGTTGGTAATTTACGTCATCTGGACGTCTCTTGAGTTTGCCGTCTCAAGGAGCCAACTTAAGGTTTTGTTGATTTTCTCTCAAGCTTTCTTGTTTTCTGCTTTGGCTTAGTTTGGGCTTCCTTGGTTTTTATTTCTCATTTGTTAAGGGGGAAGCTGAAGCTATTGATTTGAATTCTTTCTCTTTATGATATTAGATATCTGGTACTAGAAAACTCCAACTACTGCTTTAACAGAATTCACAGATTTGGTTATGTTGTATTTTATTTCATTCTACTTAAGAAACTTTCTAATTTTTCTTTTGATTACTTATTTGATCTGTAGATTATTTAGAAGAATGTTATCTAATTAAAAACAGCTAAATATGTAGGGGGTTTTCCAACGTCTTTCTTTTATTGGTTGCTAATTTAGTCAGGGAATACATCTGTCTGAACGACTTTCTTGCTTATTAAGATTTGCTTTGTGGACTAGTTAGAGCATGGCCTATCTTGGTAAACATTCCATATATGCCAGAAAATAATGCATACTCTGCCGTTGTTGTTGGGATGATCTATAAATGTTATTTAAGTGGAGCTGACATATGGCTTTCAAATATTTTATGTTCTTATTGATTTTCAGTCTATTTGTTCTTTAAATGATTGAGAGAATGTTAAACATCTTAACTTTAACTAGGAATCTATATACTTTTCTTTGCAGGCCTATTTGTTTTGCGTCATAGACCTGAAAGCTCTATTTTTAAGTGATTTTGAATTTAAGACATTATGTCCTCTTGATGAATTGACCTCTATTATTATGAAATTATCTTTACCACCCAAAATATTCTTTGCTCTAAAATTTAATTTGTGTGATGCTTGATAGACATTCTTTTGAAAGTTTTTCTCTGATTTTAAAAGGTTTATAATCATTAAAAATTAATATAAACAGATGAACACTCTTTAGGCATTCTTGTGCATACCTGTAATCATGGCATTGCAATTCTAAGCATCTGAGGTAGGAAGATTGTGAGTTATGGACCAGCCTAGGCTACATGCTGAGACCCTGTCTCAAATCAAGCCAAACATGATAAAGATTCCAATTTTCTTTCAATAAGTACTAACCTGAAACATCTCTTTCTATCTTTTTACTTATCATCTCTCCATTTTAAAAAACTTCAAAGGCGTTTCATTCAGGCAGCATATACTTGAGGCTTATTTAAAAGAAGAAGTCAGCCTAAAAGTCCGAGTCTTTTAATCACTCTGTTTAGAGCATTTACATTTAATGCAGCTAACCAACCATAGGTAGAGCAAGTCTGACTTCTTACTACTTGTTTTATGTTTGTCCCATTAGTTCCTTGTTCCTCCTTTCTTCTGTCCTCTGTTGTGCTAACTGGATATTGTTTTATTATCCCACTTCCTGCATTGTTCCTTTGCTGACTTACTAGTCATAACTCTTTGTTGTGTTAGTTTAGACTTTGTAGTCTGCATCTTTCATTCATCAAATTTTATTTTCAAAGGATATTGTACTACTTTATATATGAGTCTTATAATCCTATAATTTTTTTCTCTTGTGCATTGTACTTTTGCTCTATATTTTATTTTTCCATTTGTTAGAAATTATTTACATTGTAATTTATGATAAGTTGCATTTTTGAATTTTATTATTATTCTTTGACAATTTCATGTATTTATAAACCTTGGTCGTTTTTTAACTCCCTTACTGCACTCTCTCATTTCCCTCTCTCTCCCATGAAGCCCTTCTTCCTCCCAGCAAGGCCCCTCCTACTCTGATGTCTTCTGTTGTGTGTTTGACTCACAGGGTTCTATTATGGCTGTCCTCATGAGCATGAGGAGGGGATTATCTATCGGAACGTGGCTAACTTATCAGTGGCTACAGCATTGAGGAAAGTGACACTCTCTCCCCACCACTCCCACAACCAATAACTGCCCATAGACCTTCAGGGAGGGGCGGGGCCGCAGGAACTCCTTTCCTATGCGTGATGGGATATTGACAGTGCCAATATTGTGCAGGCCCTGTGAGTTAATCACAGCTGCACTGAGTTCATGTATACAATGATTGTGTCATGTCCAGAAGACATTGTTCTTCAATGGTCCTCCTCATCCTTGGGCTCTGAGTTTTTCCTACTCCTCTTTCATGATGTTTCCGGAACCTTAGGTGGTGTCGGGGTTGCTATAAATGTCCCATTCAGGAATAAGCACTTGACAGTCATTTATTTTCATCACTCTGGCCAGCTTTGAGTCTCTGCATTAGCCACTGTCTGCTGCAATAAGAAACTTCTCTGATGAAGAATGAGAGAAGTACTAATCTATGTAGACAGAAACAAACATTAAGTCAATTGTATCTTTTTATTCTTCTTGGCGGGGGAGTCGGGGGACAGGGTCTCAGTTGTATCCCTTGTTGGTTTGGAACTCACAATGTAGACCAGGCTTACCTTGAATTCAAAGATCCACCGGCCTCTGCCTCTTGTGTTGGGATTAAAGGTGTGCGGCACCATGCCCAGCCCAGTTGTATTGTTGACAACGTAGTTACTCTTTCTAGAGTTCTATATTCCTTTGTGGATATATATTGTTATGTGGCATAGTCATATCCCTGTGCCTGAAGGACTTCCTTAACTTTTCTTGTCACGTGTGTCTTGCTGGTGATGGATTCATTCTTTTCGTGACTCAAGAAGTTTTTATTTCATTTTCATTTTCAAGCATTCTTTTTCTGAGTGTAGAATTCCAGGTGGACAGCATTCTCTCCTTGTTCCTCTAGCACATTTTCTCCCTCTGGCTTACTCGCATTGTTCCAAGGATTAATTTGATGTTATCCTTCTCTTCTGTACTTATGTGTTGTTTCTCCCTCTGGCCACTGTTAAGATTTTCCCCTGAAACACTCTCAGGATAGTTTAAATAACAGGACTGTGATGTGCCTTGGTTTAGGTTTCTTTACATTTCTTTTGTTAGGTGGCACTGGAGTTGTCTCTGGTGTAGGGCTGACTATTCCCCAGTGACAAGGAATACACACTCTCTAGTATCAGGAGAGTCTCAACACCTTTGGTACGGTGAGTGGGATTAGGCACTGTACGAGCATTGTTATTCTTAATCTTTTGAAATGGTCCTTTCCAGTATAGGGCCATACCACTCTGAGTGCACCCAATCTCTTCTGAACAGTTCATTCTCTCACCTCAGGTCATTTTCTCTCTCCTGGTTCAAGTGGAAAGTTCTAGGCTTTCTGTATATGTGGGCCTCCTTTTTCTGGTTACTCTTTGCTGTGAATTTTCCTTCCAACTTTGACAGTAGGTGGAGGTGCATGTAGAGAAATACCAGCATGTCTACACCTATAGTCTTTCCTTAGCCAATGATTATGGGCAAAGAACCAGAATGATTACCAAAGGAAATTTTGACTTTAGTCTGATAAAATACAAGTGCCTGGAATCCCAGCACTTGGGAAGATGTAGCTGCGGGATTATGAACTTGAGAACATTCTGAACTATGCAACAAGGTCTTGTCTCAAAACTCAAGTCTTTAATAAAAAGTCTGAAATTAGTATAACAATTTCTTTTAAAGAATTAAGAATGATCGTCTGTGTTGAGGTTTCTGGGTATTTATCATTCAGTGGTCTCCCTGCCTTTTCCACAAGCGATGTGTTACTTAGGCAGTAGCTGATGCTCAGTGGGGAGTAAACCCAGCAGGCACTGGTTCAAATCGTACAGTGAAGACAAAGCATGGGACCGTACAGCTTCTAGATAATCTGGTGTCTCCTGATCACTGCTGTGGCAACAGATAACTTCATAGTGTCACCTGCAGTTCACAGGCCCCCTGTCGCTGAGATTCTGACCAGCACTGTGGGGTGGTCCTGAGAGGCGGTGAATGTGGACCGCGGAGAGATCGCCGGGTAACGGGCATTCAATTTTCTACCCACAGGTGCCTTCTTTATCCCCTACCTCATCTTCCTTTTTACCTGTGGCATTCCTGTCTTCTTCTTGGAGACAGCACTTGGCCAGTAC